>NW_024070202.1:55030746-55231573 GCF_014754425.2 Oryx dammah | reverse complement strand
GAGCCAGACATCCTGGAATGTGAAGTCAAGTGGGCCTTGGAAAGCATTGCTACGAACAAAGCTAGTGGAGGTGATGGAATTCCAGCTGAGCTATTTCAAATCCTGAAAGATGATGCTGTGAAAGTGCTGCACTCAATATGCCAGCAAATTTGCAAAACTCAGCAGTGGCTACAGGACTGGAAAAGGTCAGTTTTCATTCCAATCCCAAAGAAAGGCAATGCCAAAGAATGCTCAAACTACTGCACAATTGCAGTCATCTCACATGCTAGTAAAGTAAGGCTCAAAATTCTCCAAGTCAGGCTTCAGCAATAGGTGAACCGTGAACTTCCTGATGTTCAAGCTGGTTTTGGTAAAGGCAGAGGAACCAGAGATCAAATTGCCAACATCCGCTGGATCATGGAAAAAGCAAGAGAGTTCCAGAAACACATCTCTTTCTGCTTTATTGACTATGTCAAAGCCTTTGACTGTGTGGATCACAATAAACTGTGGAAAATTCTGAAAGAGATGGGAATGCCAGACCACCTGACCTGCCTTTGAGAAATCTGTATGCAGGTCAGGAAGCAGCAGTTAGAACTGGACATGGAACAACAGACTGGTTCCAAATAGGAAAAGGAGTACATCAAGGCTGTATATTGTCACCTGCTTATTTAACTTAAATGCAGAGTACATCATGAGAAACGCTGGACTGGAAGAAACACAAGCTGGAATCAAGATTGCCAGGAGAAATATCAATAACCTCAGATATGCAGATGACACCATCCTTATGGCAGAAAGTGAAGAGGAACTAAAAAGCTTCTCGATGAAAGTGAAAGAGGAGAGTGAAAAAGTTGGCCTAAAGCTCAACATTCAGAAAACGAAGATCATGGCATCCGGTCCCATCACTTCATGGGAAACAGATGGGGAAACAGTGGAAACAGTGTCCGACTTTATTTTGGGGGGCTCCAAAATTACTGCAGATGATGATTGCAGCCATGAAATTAAAAGATGCTTACTCCTTGGAAGAAAAGTTATGACTAACCTAGATAGCATGTTCAAAAGCAGAGACATTACTTTGCCAACTAAGGTCCGTCTAGTGAAGGCTATGGTTTTTCCAGTAGTCATGTATAGATGTGAGAGTTGGACTGTGAAGAAGGTTGACCGCTGAAGAATTGATGCTTTTGAATTATGGTGTTGGAGAAGACTCTTGATAGTCCCTTGGACTGCAAGGAGATCCAACCCGTCCATTCTGAAGGAGATCAGCCCTGGGATTTCTTTGGAAGGAATGATGCTAAAGCTGAAACTCCAATACTTTGGCCACCTCATGTGAAGAGTTGACTCATTGGAAAAGACCTTGATCCTGGGAGGGATTGGGGGCAGGAGGAGAAGGGGACGATGATGATGAGATGGCTGGATGAGGATCACGGACTTGATGGACATGAGCTTGAATGAACTCTGAGAGTTGGTGATGGACAGGGAGGCCTGGCACGCTGAGATTCATGGGGTCACAAAGAGTCGGATACAACTGAGCGACTGAACTGAACTGAACTGAAACATTCTGCTGGTGTCAGAGAGCCACTGAAAACAGAAGAAGGTCTGGCTTCAGAGTGTAGTATGCAGCAGACTTCAAAATGCTATTTATTTATTGCTTCTTTTTCCTTTTCCGCTGAAAGCCTATGTTTAAACTCTCCTTGTGTAAATTTCTACAAATTATTTTACTTCTTTGCTTATGTTTTCTCAACAAAATCATAATCTTCTTCCATTAAAAAAAATTGTGTGTGTGTATGTGTATTTTGCCTATTTTCCCTGGTGTCTCAGATGGTGAAAGAAAGTGTCTGAGGGAGAAGTGTGCTGAGGCCTAGTATTTAGGTTTTAGTGCCTAATGTCTTTGCTATTTCACAGCCATATAGGAGCCAGTCTACTGAAAGAATTGAGTAAAATATTTTAGTTGATCTATTACACATTGTAGATGGGGCCACTCATTATCACTCTATCAAGGTTTTCAGCACAGCCATAATTATTCTACGTGGAAGCTGGGTATTGAATTTAAATCTGGCAACTCATTTCACCTTTTATTCAGCTGGAGAGGTTTGGAAACCTAACATTCAGACAGCAAAGAAAGGATTGATGACTACTCTGTATATGAGACCATGGCTTGTTAGAATCTCTCTTGGTCAAATGCCATAAAAGCACACTTCAGGTCATAGAACAAGAAAATAGATGCTGGTTGTTTTAAAGATAGATAACACCACTGATTCACTATCAAATTGTTTTTTTTTAATTCCATCTAGAGAAGAGGAATCAGTCCCCTTCAGCCTATGCTAGCATTAACTAACTGAGTTTATCACAATTGCTACCTAGGAACTAGATAAGTTTGGCCTGGCAATTACCAACCTTTATTTGACATCTCTTATATCCAAGGCCTTCTCAAGTGATGCTAGTGGTAAAGAATCCACTGCCAATGAAGGAGATACAAGGGAAGTGAGTGCTATCTCTGGGTCAGGAAGATCCCCTGGAGTAGAAAATGACACCATACTCCAGTATTCTTCCCTGGAAAATTCCATAAGCAAAGGAGCCTGTTGGGCCACAGTCCATGAGGCTACAAAGAGTTGAACATGACTCAGTGACAGATCTTGATCCTTAATATCCAAGATTTTAGGGTTCCAATTAAAAAAATAAAACTATACTTTTATACATTTAGATACATAAGAATGAGGTTTATGTCCATTTTGGATGGACAAGGTAGGAAAGACTGACTGTCCAGGATTTATGTTTTGAAATCAGAAGAATAATACAAATAACTCACCTGTGAAAAACTTGGGTAATCATGAAGTTCAAGGTATAAAAATATAATATTAGTGATGAAAAAGCAAATCTCAGTCCATTGAGAAATGAGAGTAAGTCTTGTAAACTCAGTCCCTGTTGGGTTTAATTTTTAGTATGTTCTCATTTATTAAGTATTTTAAAACTGTAAGCACTCTAAAACTATCTCAGTGACCATGTCTAAGGAGTTACAGATCATCTAATCATAGTTCCTTATTGTACATTTAGAAAATAAAGAAATTTAAATGCCTTGCCTAAGGTCATCCAGAAAATAAATAATAATAGTAGCAGCTCTTTCTTTTAGGAGTCCTTAATATATACAAGCATTCAGTTAAAATTATATATTATTATCTATATTTTATAAATGGAGATGTTTGGGACAAAGTAATTCTGTATCTCAAAACCATGTCGCTGATAAGTGATGGTGGTGGCGGTTTAGTCACTCAGTCATGTCCAACCCTTGTGAACCTATGGACTGCAGCTTGCCAGGCTCCTCTGTCATGGGATTTCTCAGGCAAGAATATTGGAATAGATTGCCATTTCCTTCTCCAGGGAATCTTCCCAATCCAGGTAAGTGATAAGTGGAATTAAATTCCCAGTTACCTGAATTTCAGAGCTTAGAATATAATCCAATCAAGTGCTTTTTCCACAATAGCATTTACCTTTATTTTTTTTATTTTATTGATTGCTTCTGGCCTTTCAAAGGCATAAAATTCTCTGCTCGGAAATCATTTGAATTTCAAACATATATTTCAAACACAAATATGAACATGTCCACAGGAACTTGACAACTTCTGTTTTCCACATCCATTTGCTCAAGTACCAGTCCTCATGATATCTGTCCTACTACAATAGGTGGCTTAATGCATTGTCACTCCTGCTGTAAGAAGTCCAGGAGAATGTCTAAAGTCAGATTTTCACAGAGGAACATATTTAAAGACTCAGCCAACATCCATGAATATTTGTTTTAGACATTTTCCTAAGTTAGTGACTCCCAATAATCTCTTTTCATTTTCAAGAAACTTTTGGCTACTTGGTTAGCATAAGCTTTATGACAGTTGAAAGATTTTTGCCTACCTCAAATTATTTAATTAATGAATTTATCAGAAAATATTTTACTAATTACTTATATATAAATGCCAATAAAAATTCTAAACAACAGTTAATCAGTATAGTATTAGCAAAGCAAAAAAATTAGTGCTTTACTTAGCTCATATTGCCTTTATGTAGGTAAATGTATACTTCTTAAGCTTTTGGAAACAAAAATATTTTGCAAACATTCCACTGCTATGTTCTTGTGATACTTGAGACTTGTGGAACCAAGTTTAGAAAATGCTGGTATAAAGGCTCTGTTGGTGCACTTCATCATCTTGTCTTGACCCCAAACAATGCCTTCTAACATTGTTCAAACTCCCATACTTCTCCAGTGCACCTTCATAATAATATGATGGCTATCCTTGGATGGTTAAGCATCTTTCTCTGGAAAAATAGGCTAATTGTTTCTGATTATCTTTTAGTGTGAGAGGTATAAGTAAGTATTGCACTACAAACTTGGAGATGTTTTTATAATGTTACAACCATAAGATTATAAAGCATTATGATATGAATTATAATACATGATTATAATGGACAGTCAATAGCTATTATAAATTATCTAAAACCTTTCAGGATATGAAGTATGATGTTTATGACAGGTTTTTTAATCCATAAATGTGTACTTTTATACTAAGGGGAAAACAATTCTTCTTAAGGTCTTAATGGAGAATAGAATGAATTGTTGAACTGCTGACTCCTATACTCATTCAGCTTCGATGTCTTCAGTTCTGAGATAATCAAATACCCAGAATGATGCAAAGAGATTGAAAGGCTATTCCAGATTAGAATAATGAAATTAGAAGGAGGATAAAGAGATGACAAATGGGTAGAAAAAAGAAAGAGATGGAAGGTTATGGGGAACAAAGGTACTCCAGGTCCCCAGAAGTACAAATGAAGCAGATAAAGGGCAATGACTCTTGAAAGTAAACTTCACAGGTACAGTGTTTCCTCAGTCAATACTGTGCCTGCACCAAGCCAGATTTCACATCTAGCTCAATTATAAAATTATTTTCAAAGCTCATCTCTTTTCCACACCCACTCTGAGTGTGCTATTCTACCTGGCCTTAGTTTTAGTATTGCCCAACCCCAAACTTGGAGAAGGCAATGGCAACCCACTCCAGTACTCTTGCCTGGGAAATCCCATGGATGGAGAGCCTAGTAGGTTACAGTCCATGGGGTCACGAAGAGTCGGACCCAACTGAGCAACTGCACTTTCACTTTTCAATTTCATGCACTGGAGAAGAAAATGGCAACCGACTCCAGTATTGTTGCCTGGAGAATCCCAGGGATGGAAGCCTGGTGGGCTGCCATCTATGGGGTCGCACATAGTTGGACACGACTGACATGACTAGCAGCAGCAGCAGCAACCCCAAACTTGCTTTCTTGCCTTCTCTATTCAGGATTCCTTGTGGAAAAGGACAAATATGTCAATAGCTATGAAGGACGGGGAGAGGGAGAGTATATTTGAAGACATTTATCAATATATGTCAGCACAGAAATTGCAGCAAGCAATGCTTCTGAATAATGTTCATCTCACTAATCAAGCTTATCATTTAGCTGATCTTGGTAAGATAATGGATCTAAGTATTAAGAAGGGGATTCCTTTAAAACCTTTGGGAAATATTAGTGAAGACAGCCTTATTCCCTCCAATAAGATGTTCCTCTAGAATCTTTATTTGGTACTGATTTCTCCTGACTTTCGTTCTGTGGGTAGCTACCCTTTCTCCATGTCTCTTCTGTGTCATTCCTCCACTCTATACAATCCGATTCCAAAGACACATGAGACTGGGCAAACAACTTGATTTGAGAATGGTTTGCCTATAGGATTTAGTTAAAGGACTTTCATAAATCTCTATATCTGTACTATGTTTTAGTAAACACTTTGAACTAGTGTAAGGTTTTTTTACTCTGTATGTACTTACAAATTTCAAACACCCTTTTTTTCATTGAATGAAAAGTTATTTAAATTCTTTAGTGCTTTACAGTTTTTAGAAGTTTCACAAACTTGATTCCATATAATCCTTTTTTACAAATATTTTGCCCCTATATTACCCCTTCCCCTCTTGCCTGTCCCTACTGGGAACCACTAGTTTGTTCTCTATATCCATTAGTCTGCTTCTTTTTTGTTTTATTCACTGTGTGTTCTTAGTTGCCTAGTCATGTCCGACTCTGCGACGCCATAGACTGTAGCCTGCCAGGCTCCTCTGTTCCTGGAGATTCTCCAGGCAAGAATACTGGAGTGGGTTGCCATGCTTTCCTCCAGGGGATCTTCCTAACCCAGAGTTTGAACCCAGGACTCCCACATTGAAGGTGGATTCTTTACTGTCTAACCCATCAGGGAAGCCCAAGAATACTGGAGTGGGTAGCCTATCCCTTCTCCAGGGGAACTTCCTGACTCAGGAATTGGACCCGGGTCACCTGAATTGCAGGTGATTCTTTATCAGTTGAGCTTCCAAGGAAGCCCTTCCAACTCTGCATCCCCATGGACTGTAGCTTGCCACACTCCTCTGTCTATGGAATTCTCCAGGCCGGAATACTGGAGTGGGTAGTCATTCCTTTCTCCAGGAGATCTTCCCAACACAGGGATCAAACCCAGATCTCCTGCATTGCAGGTAGATTCTTTACTGTCTGAGTCACCAGGGAAGCCCTTTTATTCACTAGCTGTACTTTTTAGATTGCACATATAAGTGGTATAATATTTATCTTTCTCTATCTTATTTCACTTAGTGTAATGCCCTCCAAGTCCATTCATGTTGTGCAAATGGCAAAATGTCATTTTTATTATGTCAGAGTAGTATTCCATTGTGTGTGTATATGAGTGTGTGTATGTGTGTGCATATATGTGACATCTTCTTCATCCACTCATCTGTTGATGGACACAGGTTGCTTCCATACCTTGGCAATTGTAAATAATGCTGCTATGAACTGTGGAGTGTGTGTCTCTTTTTGAATTTGTTGTTTTTCTTTTTTTAACTATACACCCAGGAGTAGAATTGCTGAGTTTCAGGGTAGTTCTATTTTTATATTTTTGAGGAACATCCATACAGTTTTGCACAGTTGTTTTTATTCAGTCTCTCAGTCGTATTCAACTCTTTATGACCCCATGGACTGAACCACACCAGACTTCCCTGTCCTTCACTGTCTCCTGAAGTTTGCTCAAACTCTTTTCCATTGAGTCAATGATGCCATCCAACCCTATTATTCTCTGTCATCCCTTCTTTTCATGTCTTCAATCTTTCCCAGCATCAGGGTCTTTTCCAGTGAACCGGCTCTTCACATCAGGTGTCCAAAGTATTGGAGCTTCTGCTTCAGCATCAGTCCTTCTAGTGAGTATTCAGGGTTGATTTCCTTTAAAATTTATTGATTTGATCTCCTTGCAGTCCAAGGGACTCTCAGGAGTCTTCTCCAGCACCACAGTTCAGAAACATCCATTCTTTGGTGCTGAGCCTTCTTTATGACCCAACTCTCACATCCGTACATGACTACTGGAAAAACCATAGCTTTGACTGTACGGACCTTTGTCAGCAAAGTGATGTCTCCGCATTTTAGTACACTATCCAGGATTTTCATAGCTTTTCTTCCAAGGAGCAAGTGTCTTTTAATTTCATGGCTGCAGTCACCATCTGCAATGATTTCAGAGACTAAGAAAGTCTGTTATTGTTTCCATTCTTTGCCCATGTATTTGCCATGAAGTGATGGGACTGGATGTCATGATCTTTGTTTTTTGAATGTTGAGTTTTCAGCCACCTTTTTCACTCTCCTCTTTCATCTTCATCAAGAAGGTCTTTAGCTCTTCTTCACTTTCTGCCATAAGTGTGGTGTCATCTGCATATCTGAGGTTATTGGTATTTCTCCTAGAAATCTTGATTCCAGCTTGTGCTTCATCCAGCCTGGTATTTTGCCTGATGTACTTTACATATAAGTTAAATAAGCAGGGTGACAATAAATAAGCAGCTTTGATGTACTCCTTTTCCGATTTGGAACCAGTCTGTTATTCCATGTCCAGTTTTAATTGTTGCTTCTTGACCTGCATATAGATTTCTCAGGAGGCAGATAAGGTGGTCTGATATTCTCATCTCTTTAAGGATTTTCCATAGTTTTTGTGATCCACACAAAAAGTCAAAGGCTTTAGCATAGTCAATAAAGCATTTTCCATGGTGGCTGTACCAAATTACATTCTCAATAACAGTTTTGAAGAGTTCCCTTTTCTCCAGGTCCTCCCCAAGATTTATTTGTATTTTTTTTAACATGGCCTTTTTGGTCTAGTATTCTGAATATTTAATTGTTCATCTGTACAGTTAAAATGTGTACTTTGTTTTGATGAACACATTTTCTAACTTAACAATTGAATTTATTTTGGTTTTTTTTTTTTTGAGAACTAAAATTATATGACATTTTTATTTTAGGATGCAAAAACAAAAATGAGCAAACAGACAAACAAAAAACTTGAAATAGGCTTGTCAAATGGTGTAAATTCGTCCTTTCCATGGAAGCAGAAGGTAGATCAGTGCAGGTCATCCTCAGGGCCTCATAGATCCTGCTTCACTGCTGCTTGCACTCGGCTGGGTTTTGATCCTTCTTTGGGTCATAGTCTGGATCATTTTCCTCCTCTCCTTCTTCCCCTTCCTCATCCGCTTCTTCACCTTCTTCATCATAATCATCGTCATCATCTTCAATAGCTTCTCAAGGAAAGTATAACACTGATCTTGGGATTATACGCTCACGTAAAAAGTGACCAGTTTCAAAGTCTGCAGCGAGGATAGCTTCAGAATCATCATCCAGATCTCCACTCTCAGGAACTTCAGGAGGGGCAAAAAAATTAAAGAAAGAGTCATTAGAAACTGTTTTGGTCACAGTACGAACTGTCCCACATCCCTTGTGTTTCTGCTGCTTCTTAATCATTTTCAAAGTGACATTCTTCCCTTTTTTCCAATCTATCTGGCACCCTGTACAACCCATAATTTCTGGTCCATCAAAAGAAATGAGATCAGAATCATCTGGTTCTGACCTCATGAAATATGTCTTTGTCAACACTTCATTGGTGAAACATTCATTGGGTTCAAAGTGAAATTCTAAGACAAAACTCATAGGTTGACCAGCATCTGAGAACTTCACTTTAATATCTTTCAAGTGCTTCAGAATAGGCTCATCATGTTCCTGGACCATAACACTGAGCAAGTCAACATTCTTAAAAATGGTCAACCAAAACTCAGGAATTCCCTTAGGATCTTTTTCTTCATCCTTTTTCTCATCTTCAATCTTGGCCGTTTCTTTTAGCTCCTCCGAAATTTCATCTTCCTCATCTGGTTTCCATTCACATTCTTCTGTAGGTTCATAAATGGCATTAATGATCTCAAATTGCTTATCAAACAGAGGCTGATAAAGAACAGCACTCTTTCTTTCAAGATCATGAACTTCCTCATAGAATTTGTCTTCTATCTGTGCACATTTAACTTGAAGGTTTTTGAGAGCATTCACTCGTCTTTTAACTACCCTAGGCAAGCTTTCAATGTATCCTGTTGGTGTTTCTACCAGACCATCAAGTCTTTCTTGAAGGACTGCAAGAATCTGAGGATTTTGCTTCATCTGAACAGTCAGCTGACGTGCTTTGATTTTTGTTTCTTCACCAGTTTCTTCTTCTTCTACTTCTTCAACATCATCCAAATCTTGATCAAATTCAGACTGTTCTCTGTTGTCGATGTCTGCCATGTTGTACAAATGCCAAATATTTTCAAAAATGGCAAATTTCATTTTCCAGCTCAGCTCTCCAGTGGCGAGCGCGGGGAGCCGAGCGGCCCGAGCTGTGCAGGCAGTGACTCAGGGCGGCAGCGGGAGGAGCAGGAGGCGGCGCCGTGAGCAGATGGCAATAAAAAAGCTGAATTTATTTTCTTTGGAATATCCATAATGTCTGTACAGACGAGTGAAGGATGATTATCCCTATTTCTTGCAGGTTGCTTAAGAGCCTGGGTGCTTGATTAGATAAACTGGGTGAAATAAGGCATAGGAGTTTATGTCCTAACTTCTGGCTCTCAAATACATATAGTAAAACAAATCCTAAATGGCATTTTTATTAATGTGCATTTGGGCAATAACTTATTAAAATAGCTCTTAATTGTTCTCAGTTAGCCAGATCTATTCAGCCCTTCCAAAGCCAGGCAGTAACATTTCTTCCCCATTAAAAACCTCATTTTAGAACTGTCCTCGTCCTAATTCAATTTTGTGTGCCCTCTGTTGCAGACTTTTTCTTTAAAACAAAAACCTGTGCTAGTTCCGACTTCTCTGCCTCAGCTGGCTGTTTTTCTATGCTATAACTTTTGCTCTCTAACCCTAAAAGAGTGTCTTTATCAAAGTACATTATTTTTTATATTTTCTAAGAATGCTATGTCTGAATCTAGAACACTTAAAAACCACTGTTGTTCTTGCTACTGTTGTTTTGCCATCTTATGAAAAGGTAGTAATTTACTTAGTACAGTGATCATAAGGCAAAAGGTAAACTGGATATTTATTTTAGTGTATAGCATGGACATTTTCCTTAATGAAGTCAAGATTGCCAGGAGAAATATCAATAACCTCAGATATGCAGATGACACCACACTTATGGCAGAAAGTGAAGAGGAACTAAAGAGCCTCTTGATGAAAGTGAAAGAGGAGAGTGAAAAATCTGGCTTAAAACTCAACATTCAGAAAACTAAGATCATGGCATCTGGTTCCATCACATTATGGAAAATAGATGGGGAAACAGTGGAAACAGCGAGAGACTTTATTTTGGGGGGGCTCCAAAATCACTGCAGATGGTGACTGCAGCCATGAAATTAAAAGATGCTTGCTTCTTGCAAGAAAAGTTATGACAAACCTAGAAAGCATATTAAAAAGCAGAGACATTACTTTGCCAACAAAGGTCCCTCTAGTCAAACTATGGTTTTTCCAGTAGTCATGCATGGATGTGAGAGTTGGACTATAAAGAAAGCTGAGTGCTGAAGCACTGATGCTTTTGAACTGTGGTGTTGGAAAAGACTCTTGAGAGTCCCTTGGACAGAGAGGAGATCAAACCAGTCCATCCTAAAGGAAATCAATTCTGAATATTCATTGGAAGGACTGATGCTGAAGCTGAAACTCCAATACTTTGGCCACCTCATGTGAAGAACTGACTCGTTGGAAAAGACCCTGATGCTGGGGAAGATTGAAGGCAGGAGGAGAAGGGGATAAAAGAAGATGAGATGGTTGGATGGCATCACTGACTCAATGGACATGAGTCTGAGCAAGCTCTGGAAGTTGGTGATGGACACGGAAGCCTGGCATGCTGCAGTCCATGGGGTCACAAATAGCTGGACACTACTGAGCGACTGAACTGAACTGAAGTCTAAAAACTATCATAACATGAGGAGTTTAGGCAAGTATTTATCAACATTGAAAATAATTAATGAGCACAGAAAGCAAATATTTACTTTTTTTCTGGAAGTTTTACCACCAAATCAAATATTGAATTATCAGAGGCAAGGTGGAAAAGGTTCTGATATTGGGAACAACTAGTCTTGTTTCATCTCCTCCTTCTGCCTGAATGCAAGAGATCAGAGATTCAGCACAAGTCCCTCCTATCACTTGCCAGGTGTTGAGAGGACAAAAGGGAGAGCTTGACACTCAGAAGGTCACCTGATATTGGAGAGCAGCATTAGCCTCTTCTCCATATTTTCCCCTCCACATGGGTTGATAATTCATTTGGGGGCAAAGAGTAGGAGGAATAACAAAACCCAATCTGCAATCTTTTTTCCCAGCACTGTTTATAGGAGGCTTGAATTTTCTGTGTTGTTTAGATGAGTGTTCAGTATAATAAAGCATGCTTTAGTTCTCATTTAGCTATAAATCCTTGTCTATGTGTTTCACAAGCCATTGTCTCAGAAGGATGGAGGGTAAGAGTCATCAAGAACCCTTGTTCCTATCAAATGCCCTTCAAATTTCTCTCTGCCAAGATTTATCCTTCCATCATGAACTCTTCTCAGCTCCTCCTTCCATAAAGTGGATAAATCCTGATAGAATTTTTTGGTGGCATTTATATAACATTTTGTTACATGTATTTTTATAGACTTTATTTTTTTAGAGCAGTTTTAGGTTTGTAAAAACTTGAAAACTTGAGCAGAAAGTTCATAGAGTTCCCAAATAGCCCCTGTTCTACACATGCACAACCTCCTCTACTATCAATATCCTGAATCAGAATGTTACATTCGTTATAATGGGTTAACCTTCATTGACACCTTATCATCCAAAATCCATAGTTTATATTAAGAGTCAATCCTGATGTGGTACATTCTGGTTTTGACAAGTACAGAATGTATCCACCAATCTAGTAGTATACAGAGTAGTTTCATTGACCTAAAGTACATTTTAATTGTCTTACTCCCCTTATATTTTGGGTTTCCCTCATAGCTCAGTTGGTAAAGAATCTGCCTGCAATGCAAGAGACCCAGGTTCGATTCCTGGGTCGGAAAGATCCCTTGGAGAAGGAAATGGAAACTCACTCCAGTATTCTTGCCTGGAGAATCCCATGGACAGAGGAGCCTGGCAGGCTACAGTCCATGGTGTCACAAGAGTCAGACACGACTTAGCGACTAAACCACCACCACCACCCCTTATATTAGTAATATAAAATTCTTAAGGAGTGGCTGTTTACTAAATTATCACTTATAATGTACAAAAATTAAAGACATTTTTATTTTCCTCAATTTTTATAACTTCTTGCCTTTCTTCATAGTAATTGATATGCTCTTTGGGAGACATTAATGAGGGAAACGCCAATTTTACATGCAGCGTGAGTAGGAAATATTCAGTCCTCCTGTGTGTTCTTCCTTTACCGCCACAATACTACCACACTCACAACATTTCTGATACCAGTTTTCTTCCACAACAAGCAATTGTTTGTTACACCAACTATGTGTCCTACAGTTCAGTTCAGTTCAGTTGCTCAGTCGTGTCTGACTTTTTGCCACTCCATGAATCGCAGCACGCCAGGCCTCCCTGTCCATCACCAACTCCTGCAGTTCACTCAGACTCACATCCATCGAGTCCTTGATGCCATCCAACCATCTCATCCTCTGTCGTCCCCTTCTCCTCCTGCCCCCAATCCCTCCCAGCATCAGGGTCTTTTCCAATGAGTCAACTCTTCGCATGACGTGGCCAAAGTACTGGAGTTTCAGCTTTAGCATCATTCCTTCCAAAGAAATCCCACGGTTGATCTCCTTCAGAGTGGACTGGTTGGATCTCCTGCAGTCCAAGGGACTATCAAGAGTCTTCTCCAATACCACAGTTCAAAAGCATCAATTCTTCAGTGCTCAGCCTTGTTCACAGTCCAATTCTCACATCCATACATGACTACTGGAAAAACAATAGCCTTGACTAGATGGACCTTAGTCAGCAAAGTAATGTCTCTGCTTTGAATATGCTATCTAGGTTGGTCATAACTTTTCTTCCAAGGAGTAAGCGTCTTTTAATTTCATGGCTGCAGTCACCATCTACAGTGATTTTGGACCAAAATAATAATAATAATAAAGTCTGACACTGTTTCCACTGGTTTCCCATCTATTTCCCATAAAGTGATGGGACCAGATGCCATGATCTTAGCTTTCTGAATGTTGACCTTTAAGCCAACTTTTTCACTCTCCACTTTCACTTTCATCAGGAAGCTTTTTAGTTCCTCTTCACTTTATGCCATAAGGGTGGTGTCATCTGCATATCTGAGGTTATTGATATTTCTCCTGGCAATCTTGATGCCAGCTTGTGCTTCCTCCAGCCCAGCGTTTCTCATGATGTACTCTGCATATAAGATAAATAGCAGGGAGACAATATGCAGCCTTGACATACTCCTTTTCCTATTTGAAACCAGTCTGTTGTTCCCTGTCCAGTTCTAAGTGTTGCTTCCTGACCTGCATACAGATTTCTCAGGAGGCAGGTTAGGTGGTCTGGTATTCCCATCTCTCTCAAAATATTCCACAGTTTATTGTGATCCACACGGTCAAAGGCTTTGGCATAGTCAATAAAGCAGAAATAGATGTTTTTCTGGAACTCTCTTGCTTTTTCCATGATTCAGTGGATGTTGGCAATTTGATCTCTGGTTCCTTTGCCTTTTCTAAATCCAGCTTGAACAACTGGAAGTTCACGGTTCACCTATTGCTGAAGCCTGGCTTGGAGAATTTTGAGCCTTACTTTACTAGCATGTGAGATGAATGCAATTGTGCAGTAGTTTGAGCATTCTTTGGCATTGCCTTTCTTTGGAATTGGAATGAAAACTGGCCTTTTCCAGTCCTGTGGCCACTGCTGACTTTTCCAAATTTGCTGGCATATTGAGTGCAGCACCTTCGCAGCATCATCTTTCAGGATTTGAAATATCTCAACTGGAACGCCATCACCTCCACTAGCTTTGTTCGTAGTGATGCTTTCTAAGGCCCGCTTGACTTCACATTCCAGGATGTCTGGCTCTAGATGAGTGATCACACCATCATGATTATCTGGGTTGTGAAGATCTTTTTTTGTACAGCTCTGTGTATTCTTGCCACCTCTTCTTAATATCTTCTGCTTCTGTTAGGTCCAGACCATTTCTGTCCTTTATCGAGCCCATCTTTGCATGAAATGTTCCCTTGGTATCTCTAATTTTCTTGAAGAGATCTCTAGTCTTTCCCATTCTGTTCTTTTCCTCTATTTCTTTGCATTGATCGCTGAAGAAGGCTTTCTTATCTCTTCTTGCTATTCTTTGGAACTCTGCATTCAGATGCTTATATCTTTCCTTTTCTCCTTTGCTTTTCACTTCTCTTCTTTTCACAGCTATTTGTAAGGCCTCCCCAGACAGCCATTTTGGTTTTTTGCATTTCTTTTCCATGGGGATGGTCTTGATCCCTGTCTCCTGTACAATGTCATGAACCTCCATCCATAGTTCATCAGGCACTCTATCTATCAGATCTAGTCCGTTAAATCTATTTCTCACTTCCACTGTATAATCATAAGGGATTTGATTTAGGTCATACCTGAATGGTCTAGCGGTTTTCCCTACTTTCTTCAATTTAAGTCTGAATTTGGCAATAAGGAGTTCATGATCTGAGCCACAGTCAGCTCCTGGTCTTGTTTTTGTTGACTGTATGGAGCTTCTCCATCTTTGGCTGCAAAGAATATAATCAATCTGATTTTGGTGTTGACCATCTGGTTATGTCCACATGTAGAATCTTCTCTTGTGTTGTTGGAAGAGGGTGTTTGCTATGACCAGTGCATTTTCTTGGCAAAACTCTATTAGTCTTTGCCCTGCTTCATTCCGTATTCCAAGGCCAAATTTGCCTGTTACTCCAGGTGTTTCTTGACTTCCTACATTTGCATTCCAGTCCCCTATAATGAAAAGGACATCTTTTTTGGGTGTTAGTTCTAAAAGGTCTTGTAGGTTCAACTTCAGCTTCTTGAGCATTACTGGTTGAGGCATAGACAAGGATTACTGTGATATTGAAAGGTTTGCCTTGGAAACGAACAGAAATCATTCTGTTGTTGAGATTGCATCCAAGTACTGCATTTCAGACTCTTTTGTTGACCATGATGGCTACTCCATTTCTTCTGAGGGATTCCTGCCCACAGTAGTAGATATAATGGTCATCTGAGTTAAATTCACCCATTCCAGTCCATTTTAGTTCGCTGATTCCTAGAATGTCAACGTTCACTCTTGCCATCTCCTGTTTGACCACTTCCAATTTGCCTTGATTCATGGACCTGACATTCCAGGTTCCTATGCAGTATTGCTCTTTACAGCATCAGACCTTGCTTCTATCACCAGTCACATCCACAGCTGGGTATTGTTTTTACTTTGGCTCCATCCCTTCATTCTTTCTGCAGTTATTTCTCCATTGATCTCCAGTAGCATATTGGGCACCTACTGGCCTGGGGAGTTCCTCTTTCAGTATCCTATCATTTTGCCTTTTGATACTGTTCAAGCAGTTCTCAAGGCAAGAATACTGAAGTGATTTGCTATTCTCTTCTCCAGTGGACCACATTGTGTCAGACCTCTCCACCATGACCCGCCCATCTTGGGTTGCCCCACGGGCATGGCTTAGTTTCATTGAGTTAGACAGGGCTTTTGTCCTAATGCTGCCTCAGCTGCGACTGGCACACTAAGTGCTGGCGGCTGCGACCGGTGCACTAAGCATGGCAGAGAGGAGCTACCCCACGTCTGAGGTCAAGGGCAGAAGCTGGGAGGACCCCATGCCCGAAGGGCAGCGGCCAAAAAGAGTTACCCCACGTCCGAGGTCAGGGACAGCGGCCAAGAATGCCAGGCGCAGGAATGGTCGAGAGGAGCTACCCCCTGTCCGAGGCCAGGGGTGGCGGCCAAGGGGAGCTATCCCATGTCCCAGGCCAGGGGCAGCGGCCGGGAGGAGCAACCCCATGCCCAAGGCCAGGGGCGGTGGCCAAGAGGAGCAACCCCACATCCAAGGAGCGGTGGCTGCGCAGGTGCAGGAGGGCCTAGTCGAGCTATCCCACGTTGAAGGTCAGGAAGGGCGGCAGTGAGGAGATACCCTTCGTCCAAGGTAAGGTACAGCGGCTGCGCTTTGCTGGAGCAGAAGAGATACCCAACGCCCAAGGTAAGAGAAACCCAAGTAAGATGGTAGGTGTTGCAAGAGGGCATCAGAGGGCAGACACACTGAAACCATACTCACAGAAAACTAGTCAGTCTAATCACACTAGGACCACTGCTGCTGCTGCTAAGTTGCTTCAGTCGTGTCCGACTCTATGCAACCCCATAGACGGCAGCCCACCAGGCTCCCCCGTCCCTGAGATTCTCCAGGCAAGAACACTGGAGTGGGTTGCCATTTCTTTTTCCAATGCATGAAAGTGAAAAGTGAAAGTGAAGTCACTGAGTCGTGTCCAACTCTCAGCGACTCCATGGACTGCAGGCTTCCAGGCTCCTCTGTCCATGGGATTTTCCAGGCAAGAGTTCTGGAGTGGGGTGCCATTGCCTTCTCCAACTAGGACCACAGCCTTGTCTAACTCAATGTGTCTTACAATTTGACTCAATTCTGACACTTTCTACCTGGCAATACCCTCAGATCCCACGGGTTAAGGGCTCATTCCCACAAGATTGCCCCCTGGTTCAGATCCCAATTGCAAGGAGTATTTATCTAGATTTTTGACAATTTCTGTCTGAGTTGGCTAAAAATAGGAAGTTACCATAATCTCCACCCTCTTGGATTTGATTATTTGCTGGAACAGTTCACATAACTCAGAGAAACACTTACTTACACTTATCAATTTATTATATAATATTATAACATTATATAATAAAGGATGTGATGAAGGATACAGATGAACAGCCATATGAAGAGATACACAGAGCTAGATCTCAGAGAGTCTTGAGCACAGGAGTTTCTCTCCCCATGGAGTTGGTTGGGGTGCATCACTTTCCCTATATGTGGATGTGTTCACTAACATAAAAGCTCTCTGAACCCCACACTTTTGGGATTTTTTTAAAGGAAAACTCACTATGTAGGCATGATAAATCTCTAACTCTATTCCTAGCCCTTCTCCTCACTCTAGAGAATGGAGGTTGAGGTTGAAAATTCCATTTTTCTAATTATGGCTTGATTTTTTTGGTGACCAACCCCCATCCAGGATTCCACAAGAGTCACCTCATTAGAATAAAAGGTTGCCAGAGTCCAGCTCCAGCAGCCAGGGATTCAGCCTGAAGGAGTGAGCGGTGTCGGCGGACAGTGATGTAGCCTCTGACTCGAGGTACCGGACTACATGTTTATTTCAAGCTTCAGGTTTTCTTTTATACTTCGACAAAAGCATTAGGTCAGAGGTTTGACATTTTTAGTTTCCCCCACCGAGATTTATTGTCTCAAGAAATCATTGTTGCCCTACAAACAGAGTTCCTGCTTTAGCAATTCTCTCAGAATCAGCTTTACTATCTATTATTTACTTCCTCTTATGAGTCCTATACTTAACTTGTGATTACATTGTAACTCATGCTACATTTCTCAGTTTATTTCTTATCTTTCTAAATCCTGTTTGCCCCTAGCATCTTAAGATCACTATCTCCTAAATAGGCTTCTAGCTATTCATAATTATTCCTAAACCCAAGCTCAGCAAACTTCTTTTGCCATAAACATTCCCCTCACAAACAGGTCTCAGATAACAATCCTCCCCATGGCCTCAAGCTGCAGCCTACATGCTCAGCCTGGAACATTCTTTGTAAATATCCTTGAACAATGTCAATGGTTACTTTATAGATTATTTTCTGGGCACAACTGCAGAAGGCTTTGTGCTTTCTCATGCTTCTCTCAAGAACAATAAGCACCTTAACATTCTTTCTAGCCAACTCAACTGAAGAAAGGAAAGAACAAGTCAGAATCACAAAAGGCCTAACTCCTTCATCCCGGGACTGGTGCCTGCGGGATGAGGAGAGGGGGTTGGGGCCATGCCTCTATTTTGTCAGTAATGCCTAATGCAGCTCCCGACAAAAGATATTGCTATCACTCAGGAAAGTCCAACTATTAGAACAAAACATGCTCCAAGTGCTTTTATCAGTTAGGAAATTATAAAGGTTTGTGTGCCAGAAACTAGGGACAGAGTATATAAATATAGTATTTATATTATTTATAGTATTTATATAGTATATAAATATATTCTATATGTTCACACATTGACAGGAATACATTGGAAATGATACTGAATGGTTCCAAGAAAAGAGAAAGTTAACAGTATTTTCATATAATATGTATTTCTTTTCATTTGCCGGAAGACAACCATGGTAGAACATTATTTAGACTTTAAAAACAGTCAACACATTAGAAAATACCACCAGTTTTCCCTTAGAAGAATTATTTTGTTTTTAATATTTTTGTGTTGCTGTTCTTGAAACTTTCATGGTGTACCATTTAATGTAGTGTCTTAAACAAAGTGTTAGGAAAAATATATATCACTTTGATCAGTTGTTTTCTATAAAATATTCAAGAAATTCCACTTTTAATACTATGTTGTCATTGTTCAGTTGCTGAGTCTTCTCTGACTCCCCGTTGACCCCGTGAACTGCAGCATACCAGACTTTCCTGTCCTTCACTGTCTCCCGGAGTTTGCTCAGATTCCTGTCCACTGAGTTGATGATGCCATCCAACCATCTCATCCTCTGTCGTCCCCTTCTCTTCTTGCCTGTAGTCTTTCCCGGCATCAGGGTCTTTTCCAATGAGTCAGCTCTTCATATCGAGTAGCAAAAGCATTGGAGTTTCAGCTTCAGCATCAGCCCTTCCAGTGAATATTCAGGACTGATTTCCTTGAGGATTGACAGCTTTGATCTCTTTGCAGTCCAAGGGACTCTCAAGAGTCTTCTCTAGCACCGCAGTTCAGTCCTTTGGTGCTCAGCTTTCTTTATGGTCCAACTGTCACATCCGTACATGACTACTATACAAGTTATTAAAATGAAGAAAGGATTTTCAAATTTATTTTGTTGTATTTCAGTTGCTATGGTGGCAAATATTGTACATATTTAAATATGGGATAGCATTTTATATATGTTAATATATGTGTGTGTGTGTGTGTGTTTAAGACTATAGCAATCTTGGTAACAAAGTAAGTATCCCTTATGGGATAAATAAAACCTACAATAAAATAACTAGCATTCCTTAGTCTTTTCCCCACTGAGATCTAGATTTTTATTACCTGAGTCTAAGACTGCTAATTTTTCTTTAATTTTTATGTTATCAAGTTGTCAAATGTACATGCTTTGAGAAATCAGATATATCAATGAGCATATAACAGAAAATAATAGTACCCTGATATGTTTGTGTATATATCTGTACCTTATGTAATGATAAAAATTTAAAAAGAATGTGAGATGTGTGTGTGCATGCATTCTCCATAGTGTCTGACTCTCTGCAACCCTATGGACTGTGGCTCCGCTTTCTATGGAATTTTCCAGGCAGAAATACTAGAGTGGGTTGCAATTTCCTTCTCCAGGGAATCTTCCCCAGTTGGGGATCAAACCTGTTTTTCTTGCATCCTCTTGCCTTGGCAGACAGGTTCTTTACCAGCTGAGCCACCAGGTAAGCTCACCTTAAATAATAGTAAAAATTTAAGAAGCGTGTGAAGTGGACTATAATTATTATTAGGATAAGTAAAGGATTTTAAGAATTGAGTAAAGTGCACTTGAAATCTCAACCTCTGCTGCATTCATTCACACTCCATAATAAACCATTGACTGTTTGAAAATGTCACTAGTAGGTGTTAGAATTATCATTTGTCTTAGATAAGTAAGCAAACAGATAGTGAATGTTCCTATGTTATTCATGTGAGGTCACAAATAAAGCATGAAAAATGGCTTGGGGACCAGGAAATTATTTTAAAATAGCATAGATCTTGGAGTTTCGTTTTTTTAAAAAAAAACGTTAATGGTCGGGAAGATCCCCTAGAGAAGGAAATGGCCACCACTCCAATATTCTTGCCTGGAAAATCCCATGGACAGAGGAGCCTGGAGGGTTACAACTCATGGGGTAGTAAAGAGTCAGAAACGACTGAGCAACTAAACTTTTCATTTTTAGATTGCCAGAAATGATCATGTATATATTTTTCAAAAAAAACCCCTTAAATGAAGATTTGCAGTTCTCTTAGAACCAGGTGTGGAAGAAAACTTTTCTTAATTCATCTTATTTTGATATCCACAAAAATTTGGCATATTGTCTTATTGGCTTTTACAGCACTGCTTTATAACATAATGTAAATTACTATAAGGAAGAGAAATATATGTATATGTCCTGGTATTTTGTCTCAGGTAATTTTGAAGATGGTTATGTGTTATAAATGTTATATTAGCAATGATTCAAGCAGAAATTTCTTAAAGCCTGGGACAAATAATTTTTTTCCTTGACTTTACATTATAATGCTAAACTGTATCTCATCCATAAAATAATCATCTGGCATGTTTAAGGAATAACTATGATGCAGTTTGTATCTATGACACCAGTATAGCCAGAGAAAACGTGAAAAAAAAATTCATTCAATGCTTTGTCATACTTCATAAAAAGAAATTTCAGTGACTCAAATGGAAACATTTTAGCCACTTTATAATTAGCATTGCTGAGTTATAAAATTAGAAAGATTCAAATTATATAAACCAAATTAAAACCCTTCTATATTGCTGTTGGGTAAGAGAGCTGATAGTTCATAACATGGTGACACACTGTGTTTTCCTACTGTGAATTTTGTCTAGATTTTTTTTTAATGTTTGTATTTTGGCATAATTTTGTTTATCTCATATCTGTGTGGGATCTTAAGGGGAAAAAAGAAAATGTGAGATCGCCTAGTTGTTTTACAGTTATCTCGTATGTTTTTTAATTCAGGAGTTGGGCATAGAAATAGCAAATGAAGGATTTTAAAATCATAGTATTATTACATTTGATTATAATAAAGGTGATGAAATCTCCATGGAAAAGCTTGCAGTAGCCAAATAAATATCATGCTAATTTCTTTCTTTATTATCATTAATCAGACATAAATTATTAATAAAAAACATAATTTTTATTTGCAAGACTTTGTAATTTATTAGCTTCTTCAAGTTGAAAAAATATCTTTATGCATATTCTATCAACTCAGAGCACTTTACCAAGTTGGTCTACTAGGATAATGCAGCCAACTTGCAGACAAAATTTTTGACATATAGAAGTGGTTACAGCTGCATTGTATTTCCAGTTAGAGATGTTAAGTTCAGTGGTGGATTCTTAGATAACTACCTTGTAAAGCTTAAATTCAACGCCAACTTCCATTCCATTTTGGAGATATATAGCATTTCAGATTCCTTCAGAGGCAGAAGGCTATAATGTAGCCCTGAAATAATCTGTCCGGATTTAAATTTTGGCTTCACTTCTTCCTATGGCTATGATCTATTCATGCCTCGGTTTGATTATTACTAAAAGTAGAATAAAAAGTATGCTGCACAATATTGTTTTGAGAATTAAATCCAGTAATCCACACAAACTGGGCCTGAAGTGATGTTCAAAAAAGATTAGCTCTAGCCTGAAAAAATGACCTTGAGGCAATTTCTGAACTCTGAATAACTTGTAGTGTATCTTGATGATTTTCCCCTGGTTCTTCTCCATAAAGTAGAGGCAAGTAAAGGGTCTTGATGAAATACCTATTCACTGGTTGTGTTTTTTAGGCATAGTTTATCATAGAAAACTTTATCTACTGTTTTCATTTTATTGCTCAGCTGTGTCTGATTCTTTGTGACCCATATCTGTAGCCTGACAGGCTCCTCTGTCCATGGGATTTCCCGGGCAAGAATACTGGAGTGGGTTGCCATTTCCTTCTCCAAGGGATCTTCCCCTCCTGAGATCCAACCTTCATCTCCTGCATTGCAGGTGGATTCTTATCTGCTGAACCATCAGGAAATCCCCAAACTTTATCTATAATGGACCATAAAATAAAAACAGGCTATAGGCTGGATTAGGCCTGCTGGTTGTCATTTCCCAAATCCTGCCTTAGAACAAAGAAATGCCATTTTTAGTGAATGATAAATTTATCTTTTAACATATTCTAGATATTCTACTTTTTTATAATTAAAGTTTAACTCACTGCCAAAGGGGGAAAAAATAAAATAATCTGAAAAATATAGAATGTTTAAAAGATATACACAATTTATAACCACATATCTCATGTGTTCCTGTTTTGAACAGCTGATTTTATTTATAGAATTGTATTTACCTATCCAACAAATTAGAAATATACATGCACATAATACAAATTCCTATTCTTTCTACTTGGCATTATAAAATGAATTCTTAAAGGAAAAAAAGCCTTATATTTATTTATCTTTCATTATATTTTACTAGTTACACCTCATAAATTAAATATCTGTTACTAATGTACCCCTTCCACTATATTGTGTTCAATTTGAGACTGGATACTGTTTTACTCATCTTTGCAAGTCTTAGTACCATAACTGGTAGATGATAGGCTCTAGTTATTGAATCAGTTTTAAAATTTAAGAACATAATCACTGTTTAATCAATGTTGTAGCTTAGAGTCCTGGCTGTAGTTCAAAGAAGACATTATCATATTTATTACCTATTAGGCAGTTATACAAAAAACAAGAATAGCATGATTTTTGATTACCAGTTCACTTTAGAGAACTCATTAGTTAAGAAAAAAAATAATATATTTAGTCAATTTTCAAAGTTGTTCTAGTAATTTTCATTGCCTGTAAAACAGTTTCACTTAAAATAATTTCCTGCAAATTGTTTCAAGTCAAATGCTTCTGAGTGACATTTCAGTTTGTACATGAAATTCAATATTCAGTATGACAGAGGATAATATTTACAAAAAAGAAAGAAAACAAGGAAAGAGAGAAAATCTGAAGATACCTTATCAGAATAAAATGAACCATTTTTCTATGAGAAGCTATGTTTACAAAGTAAATACAAAGAGCTAAAATAAGTGCAACTTCTTTAATGTACCTGGGCTTATGTTGTAAATAGGAACACAAACTAGTTTACATATTTTTGCTGATGAAAAAAATCACTCACTAGTCTCCAAATGATCCCAAAAAGTGTATTAATTCAGCAGCTCAGTTAAAATGCTTGATTCACTGGTAGTTCTTGGATTAATTTTAGTATGTTTTTTTAATTTGTATTTTTTTAAAATAAACTAACTTGGAAATCAGGGTAAAATATCATCCTGAGCACAGGCATAAATCTCTGTTTTTCTCAGTTCCCTATTAAAGTGGTCAAAAGTAAGAAAATATGTGTGGAGGAATAAGCTCTATCCCTGGAAACTAGAAAAGTTGGCGTCTGTGCAGGCTAACTGACAATTTGCTTTCATATCCATTCACCGTCTCTCTCTCTCTCTCTCTCTCTCTCTCTCTCACACACACACACACACACAGTAACATAGTGAACTGCATTTGCCATGCTCCCCTGCACATTGGCTTCTGTGTGGGATACATGAAATATTGGTGGGTAGAAGATGAACAGAAACCAGGGCAGGTCTCCCCAGTATGGTATCTTTGTAGTTTCTGGGGATCATCCATGACTTCTCTTCCTGCTTACATGCCTCTTCTCTACTTCTTATGTCCCAGCTGTCAACAGGTGGTCCTCACTGTGACACTAACTCCCATGGAGTATGCTGGGGTTTCAGGCTATGGTGACAAGCTGGAATCAAGATGCCGGGAGAAATCTCAATCACCTCAGATATGCGGCTGACACCACCCTTATGGCAGAAGGTGAAGAGGAGCTAAAAAGCCTCTTGATGAAAGTGAAAGAGGAGAGTGAAAAAGTTGGCTTAAAGCTCAACATTCAGAAAATGAAGATCATGGTATCCGGTCCCATCACTTCATGGGAAATAGATGGGAAAACAGGGGAAACAGTGGAAACAGTGTCAGACTTTATTTTGGGGGGCTCCAAAATCACTGCAGATGGTGACTGCAGCCATGAAATTAAAAAACGCTTACTCCTTGGAAGAAAAGTTATGACCAACCTAGATAGCATATTCAAAAGCAGAGACATTACTTTGCCAACTAAGGTCCGTCTAGTCAAGGCTATGGTTATTCCTGTGGTCATGTATGGATGTGAGAGTTGGACTGTGAACAAGGCTGAGTGCCGAAGAATTGATGCTTTTGAACTGTGGTGTTGGAGAAGACTCTTGAGAGTCCCTTGGACTGCAAGGAGATCCAACCAATCCATTCTGAAGGAGATCAGCCCTGGGATTTCTCTGGAAGGAATGATGCTAAAGCTGAAACTCCAGTACTTTGGCCACCTCATGAGAAGAGTTGACTCATTGGAAAAGACTCTGATGCTGGGAGGGATTGGGGGCAGGAGGAGAAGGGGACGACAGAGGATGAGATGGCTGGATGGCATCACTGACTCAATGGACTTAAGTCTGAGTGAATTCCGGGAGTTGGTGATGGACAGGGAGGCCTGCGATTCATGGGGTCGCAAAGAGTCAGACACGACTGAGCAACTGAACTGAACTGAACTGAACACTATATGTTCTCTATTTCTATTCTCTTGTCCTCATTTTCGTATGTTCCAGTTTTTTTTTTTTCCCCTCCTATGATTTGGTGTGAATATTTATTTCCTTCTGATCACTAATCCAGTTCACTAATCCTTATCCTTACTTTGAGTCATCTTCTGTCAAGCACATTTATTGAAACTTACTTTCAGTTTTCTTATTTCTATTTCTAAATTTTCCATTTGATTTTATGTCAGAGTTTCCAGTCCTTGGCTAAAATTCTTCATTTTATTCTGTAGTTTTTCAAGCATGTTATTTCAATATACCAATTATTTTAGAGTTGATATGTAAGTAAATCAAATGTCTGATTCATATAGTTTATTTATACATCTTTTTTTTTTTTTTTCTTTTCTGCTTTGGTTGTTTGGCCTTGTCTCCTAGTGTGCAGAACTTTTGCTGGAAGGAAGAACACTGTTATGAATTCTAATAAATATAATTTGAAGTTCTGATGATGTTATAATTCTCTTCATAGGATTTCCTTTGTGTTGGCAAAAAATAATAAAGGAGTTGATAATCTTAAATCAATAAGGTATTGCCTTAATTCAGAGACATATTTCAATATTTGTGAAAGGTGTTTTAATCCTGGATTGCCCTTACTCCACCCAAGTGGCAAATCTTCAATTTCAGTCTCAGTGAAATCCTGGACTGTTGACCAATGTCCCACTACTTTGTGAGTTCTAATCTCTAAATTTTGTTCCTCCAGCCCCAAAAAACTTCTGAAAGCTCTGTTCAGCTTTTCAGCTTCCTAGCTACTATTTTATGCTGAACTTCTCAGTCTCTCAGCTATGTTTTATAGATTGGAAAATGCCTCAGAAATAGAAAATTAGATTCACCTACATGTTCACCTTCTTTGGAAACATTGACTATCTGATCCTTGCTATTTTCTTAATTTAATTAATGCCTTCAAACACACTTTTTTAAAAACACTTCACACAGATTTAGCAGTCATTCTTGGTGGAAGGATTGACTTAATATAATCTAGTCCACAAAACTGATCAAAATTAAAAGGGAAAAAATTGAAAAAAACTAAATAAAAATTTCAGAAAAAAGAAATTATATGTTTTTAAATTTAGAAGTAAAACATAAAATGAGAAATACAAATATAAAAATAATTTTGAAATATAAGAAGGGTAAAATGATAAAAATAAAAATCTAGCATATTTCTTGAAATTTCTGCAAGAGAGCCAGCACCACCTCCTAATTTTGTCAGAAGAAACCATTTTTCTTTCCCAAGATATTTGTGTTCATTTATCCCTGTTGCTTTCCCACAGGAGTTCCCAGAAGATTGAAGATCAGATAGAGCCTTTTTGAGAAATGTCCTCAGTACCTGCTGAGGTGCTCTGGAATTTCTCCAAAGTCCTGGCCAAAGTAGGTACACCTTTTTGGCTATCAAAGGGCATTTGGAGGGAAATAATTGATTCCAGATCTGAATCATGGAGATATAAGATGAATCTGAAATATCTTGCTGTTTTATAAACTGGTTAGTTTAGTTTAGTTGCTCAGTCGTGTCTGACTCTTTGTGATTCCATGGACTGCAGCACACCAGGTGTCCCTGTCCATCACCAACTCCCACAGTCCACTCAAACTCATGTCCATTGAGTAGGTGATGCCATCCAACCATCTCATCCTCTGTCATCCCCTTTTCCTCCTGCCCTCAATCTTTCCCAGCATCAGAGTATTTTCCAATGAGTCAGCTATTTGCATCAGGTGGCCAAAGTATTGGAGTTTCAGCTTCAACATCAGTCCTTCCAATGAATATTCAGAACTAATTTCCTTTAGGATGGACTTGTTAGACATCCTTGCTGTCCAAGGGACTCTCAAGAGTCTTCTCCAACACCACAGTTCAAAAGCATCAATTCTTTGGCGCTCAGCTTTCTTTATAGTCCAACTCTCACATCCATACATGACTACTAGAAAAAGCATAGCTTTGACTACAGGGACCTTTCTTGGCAAAGTAATGTTTCTGCTTTTTAATGTGCTGTATAGGTTGGTCATAACTTTCCTTCCAAGGGGTAAGTGTCTTTTAATTTCATGGCTGCAGTCACCATCTGCAGTGATTTTTGGAGCCCCCCAAATAAAGTCTGTCCCTGTATCCACTGTTTCCCCATCTATTTGCCATAAAGTGATGGGACCAGATGCCATGATCTTAATTTTCTGAATGCTGAGCTTTAAGACAACTTTTTCACTCTCCTCTTTCACTTTCACCAAAAAGACTCTAGTTCTTCTTTACTTTCTGCCATAAGAGTGGTGTCATCTGCATATCTGAGGTTATTGATATTTCTCCTAGCAATCTTGATTCCAGCTTGTACTTCATTCAACCAGCTTGAACATGTGGAAGCTCATGGTTCAAATATTGTTGAAGCCTGGCATGGAGAATTTTGAACATTACTTTACTGATGTGTGAGATGAGTGCAATTGTGTGATAGTTTGAGCATTTTTGGGGATTGCCTTTCTTTGGGATTGGAGTGAAAACTGACCTTTTCCAGTCCTATGGCCACTGCTGAGTTTTCCAAATTTGCTGGCATATTGAGTGCAGCACTTTCACAGCATCATCTTTTAGGATTTGAAATAACTCAAATGGAATTCCATCAGCTTCACTAGCTTTGTTCGTAGAGATGCTTTCTAAGGCCCACTTGACTTCACATTCCAGGATGTCTGGCTCTTGGTGAGTGATCACACCATTGTAATTATCTGGGTCATGAAAATCTTTTTTGTATAGTTCTTCTGTGTATTCTTGCCACCTCTTCTTGATATCTTCTGCTTCTGTTAGGTCCATACCATTTCTGTCCTTTATTGAGCCCATCTTTGCATGAAATGTTCACTCAGTATCTCTAATTTTCTTGAAAGTGAAAGAAAGTGAAATAGCTCAGTCGTTTCCGACTCTTTGTAACCCTTTGGACTATAGCCTACCAGGCTCCTCCCTCCATGGGATTCTCCAGGCAAGAATACTGGAGAGCTCTAATCTTTCCCATTGTATTGTTTTCCTCTATTTCTTTGCACTGATCACTCAGGAAGGCTTTTTTATCTAGTAAAGTGTTCATAATGTGATGAGGATATAACCAAAGGGAAAGGAGCCAACTTAAATGTCTTCTTTTGGACAAATCTAGGATAATTTGAGAATAAACTGAAATAATGATAGGAATAGATTATGAAATAAGAATCTATTTGTCCAAGCTGGTATAAATCAGAATACAAATAAGTAAATAAAGGAGTGATAATAGAAAGATCTCCCTTAAGGAGTGTTAGCATATGAATAAGGAAGAAGTAATACAATTAGAAAATCATTAATGGATGCTAAAGCTAGTGAGTGAAAGCTTGGTGAAAAACAGTGTTTATATAATATTAAATATTTTCCCCAAATGACTTATTAATTATATAAGGGAAAAATAACCTCACAGTTAAGAAATCTCGTAGATACTCCTTTAAGCAATATAAGATAATAATACCAATTATAGGACAAACCAACCTCATGTTTCTCCCAATAGTGAGAAGCGTATGTATTTTCTGTTGTGATCTTGCCATAAATGCATGTTTATTAATCTAAAAAGAATGTGTCAGATACTTTAATTATTGCCTAATGTGTCAGATACATTTAAGTGCAGAGACATTCTATAACTGGTCTGTACCCCTCAAAAAATATTAAGATTTAAAAAAAAGTACTGAAAAGTTGTACAAGATTAAATGAGGCAAGAGATTTGACACGTAGTGGCAATGCATGATCCTGGATGACATACTGTATTGAGAAAAAGAAGTAAATGTAGACAGTTGGCAAAATTTGAATATGAACTGTGGACCAGATACCAGCATTCTATCAATCTTACGTCTTCTGATTTTTGATAATTTTACTGTGGTAATACAAAAGAACATCTTTGTTCTTAGGAAATATATACTGAAGTTGTATGCATATGTGTTTCTAAGCAAATGTATTATTTACATGTATAAATATACATGTATATATATAGGGCAGAGAGAGAGAGAGAGAGAAAATAAATGGGGCAAAGTATACCAACTGATGATGTAGAAAGTGAAGTCACTCAGTCGTGTCCGACTCTTTGTGACCCCATGGACTGTATCCTATCAGGCTCCTCCATCCATGGGATTTTCCAGGCAAGAGTGCTGGAGTGGATTGCCATTTCCTTCTTCAGGGGCCCTTCCCGACCCAGGAATCGAACCCAGGTCTCCCGCATTGCAGGCTGACTCTTTACCGTCTGAGCCACAAGGGCATATGGAAACTCCTTGTACTATCTTAGTAATTTTTATATAAATTTGAAATTATCAAATTAAAAGTTTGCAAGCAAACAGACTAGAGGACAAGAAATCCCCAAAAGTGGTGGACGAAGTCCAACCACTGAGAGTAGGAAGAAGCCAGTGATATTCAAAACTATGTAACAAGAAGCAGAGTGTAAGAAAATAAAGACTACATCCTGATAGAAAAACAGGCAACAGAGAGTTCATAGGGAAAAAAATACAAATGGCCCTTGAACATATTAAAATGTGTTCTTAGGCACTAATAAGAGAGAATGAAGCTTCATTGAGAAATTTGTTATGTTTAAAAAAATACTTGCCAAGGGAATGGGAAATAGGTATTCTCATATGTTTTTGGTATAAAGGTGATATGCAATAGCTAGCAAAATTGTGCATGAATTTACCTATTGCCCTACCAATCCCATTTCTAGGGATCTATCCCAATGATACACTATAAAAATAAAAGACATATAAACAAGGTCAAATGCCCATAAACAAAGAAATAGTTGAATTTAAATGAGAATACATCCACTCAAAGGAGTATTATGCTCCTTTTTTAAAAAGATGTAGAGCTCTACACTACGTTCTACATAGTGGTATCCAAGATAGCTTTTTAGGTTAAAAAAAAAAAAAGGAGCAAGTTGGAGAAAAGTATGTATAATATACTGGTATTCATCTAAGAAAAGTGGGGAAAAATAACAGTATATTAACATCTTATTTATAGTTAAAAATAGAAAGGAGTGAGTCAAAAAGTGGGGAAAAAAAAAAGTTGCCTAGAGTAGAGTGGAGGGGAAGGGGAGGAGGAGAAAGAGAACTCTGAACATATCTTCTCTTACATATTTGGCACAAAGATGTGAACAATTACTTAACAGATAAAATATAAAGAGTAAATACACTAGTGAGAGCCTGCTGTAGAGCACAGGGAACTCTACCTGATCCTCTGTGGTTACCTAGATGGGAAGGAAATCCCAAAGGGAGGGGTTACCTACCTGTATACATATGACATTCACTTCACTGTGCAGCAGAAACTAGCACTATGCTGTGAAACAACTGTACCCCAGTAAATAAGTTAAAAAGAGTAAATCTACATTTGGGAACTTTTAATTCTTTAATAATCATAAATGAAAAATAAAGCAACAGTTGTGGGGCAGGAGAGTAAGAAAAGTGAAGGATTACTCTGAGATGTTGCCTTGAGCAACTGCAAGAATGACTTGTCATTGATGACATGGGAAAACACCTTAGGGAGGAAGAGGAGAAGTCTGATATTAAGTTGAGATGCCTTACAACATCCAAGTGAGAACCCAACCTGCCCTTTGGATGTATGAGCCTGGAGCTAGGATAAAGTTCCTGGAGCTATAAAGGCTAGTGTTGCCCACAAAGAGATAATATTCAAAGCTAAACAAAATCGTTGTGTCAGTGACTGTATATATAAAACAGTTCTAAGGACTGAATCCTAAATTCAATCCTAATGCGTGCAAATGTTTACAAGTGGAGAAAAGTGGGGGAATCAGTAAAGGAAGTTGTGAGACAGAATAAAACTCAGGAGACAGTAGTTTTTCTGAAGTTAAAGAAAAAGTCTCAGGAAGGAGAGAAATAATTTAAACAAGATCTGATCTTACTAAGAACTGATTATTGAATTCACCAATATGGAGCTTACTGACAAGAAAAACAAGTTTCAAGGAAGTGATGGGGTAAGAATCATTCAGGTGGGTTCAAGAGAGTAGGAGAGAATAGGCAGAGAGGATTTATGGAGAATTGGATTAGAGAACTTTTTTTGAAGAAATTTTCAATAAAGGGGAGCAGTGAAATAGGGAAATAGCTAGAGGAGGGTTTGTGTCAAAGAGGGCTGTTCTTTTAAGATGGGAGAAAGTATTGTATATAAGCTAATGAAACTTTATTAGCAGAACACAAGTCTGTGTATTTATTTCTCTGTGTGGTGAAAGAATCAATATTATTGATTCACTGTATCAGTGATCTATATACATGAGAATCTTCAGTCTTTAAAAATTGAATTAAGTAAATTATTACATGATTAAATATTTGGGCATTATAAATGACACTGTAACCTTTTTCCATCCATCTATTTTAATAGCAAACATATTGATGTTTTTATTATCATTTACAGACAAATCTTCTTTGATTCTAACCCAGAGTTTCAGAGAGAGAGCATTTAGTTTGATTTAGCTCTAGTTTGATTTTTAAGAGTAAATCTTTTCTATTGCTGATACTGACACTGTTAGGTAGTTAGAATAGGAAAAAGAAGTCCACAATGGCGGTGGCTAAAAGACAAGGAAGGGAAAAGCCTGTGAAAATAGAACAAAGGAAAGTCTGAGGACCAGAGTGAGGACCTCAGGTAGAACAAACAGCACTCCTGGCTAGCCCAATTTACATAGGGCAGGCCCAAGCAGAGGAGAAAAGAAATATATAAAAAGAGGAGCCAAAGGGCCAGGGGCCTCTCTCTCCTCTTTGTGTCTTTTGGTTAAGCATGCCCTCATATCTCTAGGATGTATTTTCCTTTATTTTCTAAATAAAACAGAGCTGTAACACTGATCTGTCTGAGAGCTGTGATTAAGTTAATTCCAGTCTGAGGGCTGTAATGCTGGTCCATTGCTTCAAACTTTTGTTGTGATGAGACAGAACCAAGGAAGTTACACCCCTCCCCACAACACCATAGGTGGAGGGACTCACATTTGCATATTATCTAAATCAAAAGCTAGGGTAATTTTCATTTCTATATGTAAACTTGATCATACAGAAAGCCCTTTGTCCTAAGGGATATTTTGTCTCCTAGAAGTGCTTCATTTTGGTTATGGTTTTGATTTGGTTTAGATTTCTTCCTTGAGTGTTAGTGTTTTTCCTTAGTAAGGCTACTGGGAAGTGCCATCGTGCTTACCTCATGTGAAAACTTCAACAAGACCATCCTTTAGGTCTGTGCTACCCATAGGGTAGCTAACAATACTTGTGATGTGCTTGATTCAACCAAGAAACTGGATTTTCAATTTCATTTAATTATAATTAATTTAAAATTTAAAAATGAATTATTTAGAAGTACTTTTTCATTAAACAACTTTATTGTTTCTGTAGGATTATGGTTCACTTTATTGAAAAGTTAGTGTACAGTTGAGATGAGCTATATGTAAAATAAACAATGAATCTGAAGATTTATATGAAAAAAGAAGGTGAAATATCAACTTGATAAACTTTATATTGACTGTTGAAATGATAAGTTGGTTTAATGGAAGAAATAAAAATTAAAAATATTTTATTGGGTTATAAAATATTTTATGTAAATAATTTTAAATAAGAATAAATATATTTTATTTTTTAGTGTGGCTATTAGGAAATTATAGATTAAAGATGTAATCACACTAATTTCTATTTTACAACATTGCTCTAGCTTATTAAATATTAAGTTAATTCCAGATGAATAGGAAGGTAGATAGGTTGCTGCTATTGTAAGATATCTTTTGGTCTAAGTGAGGCCAACAGTATTAGGTCAGCCTCTTCAATTATTTACTCTGTGGCTTCAGAATTAACATGGATGCTCTAGGATTAGGACTACCTTTTAAAGAGAATCATCTAACAACATAAAGTTTGCCAGAGAAGATAGAGGATCTTTTGGGGGTATGGTTTTAAGAAGAGCTTGAATCAGTACTTGCTGATAGAGAAAATATAGGTATGTGATAGAGAAATAAGTACTTGTCTTGTGAAAGCTTTCCAGTAAATTTCTTAGTTTCAAAGTCAAGGACACAACCTGTCTACACAGGAACCTTGCAAGACAAATTGGTAGTATGTACATTCCAGGTCAAGAGTTAAAATACATATTGGCCTTTCATGTTTTGAGTTTTGTTTAAAGACGCTTACTCCTTGGAAGAAAAGTTATGACCAACCTAGACAGCATATTGAAAAGCAGAGACATTACTTTGCCAACAAAGATCCGTCTAGTCAAGGCTGTGGTTTTTCCTGTGGTCATGTATGGATGTGAGAGTTGGACTGTGAAGAAAGCTGAGCTCCAAAGAATTGATGCTTTTGAACTGTGGTCTTGGAGAAGACTCTTGAGAGTCCCTTGGACTGCAAGGAGATCCAGCCAGTCCATCCTAAAGGAGATCAGTCCTGGGTGTTCATTGGAAGGACTGATGCTGAAGCTGAAACTCCAATACTCTGGCCACCTCATGCAAAGAGTTGACTCATTGGAAAATACTCTGATGCTGGGAGAGGATTGGGGGCAGGAGGAGAATGGGACGACCGAGGATGAGATGGCTGGATGGCATCACTGACTCAATGGACATGAGTCTGAGTGAACTCTGGGAGTTGGTGATGGACAGGGAGGCCTGGCGTGCTGCAATTCATGGGGTCACAAAGAATCAGCCAGGACTGAGTGACTGAACTGAACTTGTTTTATTTTGCTTGCTTGGTTGTGTGTGTGTGTGTGTTGTTATCACTTTATTTTCTTTTTCTTCTTTCTTTCTCTGCTTGTATTATTTTCCAAGAAAATAGCAAGGTAATATGACCAACCTTAGGCAAATATATCAGAAAGGAGAAGTTTTATTTGTCCTCTTCTTTTTCTCTTGATTTTATCCTTTCTCCTTTTGTCTAGGCTACCCCAAATCTCCATTTGGTACTCCACCAACGATTTCCTTTGCAAGAGAATAAGTCAATCTGTGTTAATATATTTAATGACCCTTTATACTATTTCATGGGCATGATGCTTTATCCCTATAGAATTGAAACTTCCAGCTCCATGACAGGCAATTGGTTGATACACTCTGGGAATGTCGGAAGTTGTGGACCATATTTGTATCTTACTACTTGACAGCTGTCTGTTTCTCCTACTGGGCCTATTTACTATTTGGGTTCTGTTGCTGGGTCCAATTAAATGCAATTTAATTTACTGAATCTTTTATCTTGTTTGGCAAAAGAAATTACATAATTTTCCAAAGCTCTGGTAGAATGCAGTACTCTCTATGAAGAGGCAAATCATTCATTTTCAAAATTCTCATATTCTCAGAGTTCCTTTAAAAAACAAACAAACAAAAAACCCTCTTAGTCTGTTGATGCAAGAATGCTTCATACTCCACCTAACCAGTGTGAAAGTTTCATGTGAATATTGATGGGAGACATTCTTGAGTTAGTATAACTTTATTTATTCCCTGGTGTGTGGGACTTCATTACTTTGGTCCATGTGGGATAGGCCTCAGAATGATGGATGACTCACTGTGAAACAGCTGTGACCTGACAGAGTTCTTGCTAGCATTGCATTTTCTGTGTGAACTTGATTTTTTAAAAAACAATCACCATTATGTCACTGCATTCTTCTGCTTCAGTGTTGGTGGCTGCTTTCCTTGAGGATGGAGTAACACCCTCATACTGAAGGGGGCGGGGGGCAGGCGGGAGATGGAACAGATGGCCTGGTGTGGACAGCATGAAGATGAGGGAAGAAAGATGACAATATATATAAGCACTTGCAGAACTACACAGCATACAAGCTGGCCTATTTACTATTAAAGCTAGGATAGGCTCATTATGTGATGTTTTGAAATTCCTAGAAATGGCCTACTGGGACTGGTAATTACCAGTGAATGCTGTATAAGGCTTATCCTAGGCAAAGCTCCATGTTGCCTCATCAGTCTCATACCTGTCTCCCTGTGGTGCTCTTTTGCCTCATAGCACAATTCCTTGAAAGCTTCCCTGGTGGTTCAGATGATAAAAAAAAAAAAAAAAAAAAAAAAATCTGTCCATAATCTGTGAGACCCAGGTTCAATCCCCGGGTCAGGAAGATCCTCCGAAGCAGGAAATGGCAACCCACACCAGTATGCTTGCCTGGAGAATTCTGTAGACAGAGGAGCTTAGCGGGCTACAGTCCATGGCCATAAAGAGTCAGATACATACAACTGAGTGAATAATACTGTCACACTCCCCTACATTCTTTCTCATCCCTTTCTAGTAGTGAGGTCTTGGACACAATGATATCTTATCTGGTTTTTAGTTCCTTCATTAATAAAAAGAGATAAAGATAGTATCAATTTCCCAGGATACTTTTAAATATTAAGTAAATATGTGTAACACTTTTAGAACAGTGGTCTATGTATATATTGTGTGAAATTTGTTACTTGAAAAAAAACAAGTAACTCTTTGGACAAAATTAATTCAAATTTCTTTCTTTCTGGTACCCTCATCAAAATTTGTTGGTCTTGTGTGCCATTTCATCAGAGACTTTTCCCCAATTCTAGATTTTTGAAAGTCTCATACCAGTAGCTAACATCTGGATATGGGGTGTTCAGTTCAGTTCAGTTCAGTCGCTCAGTTGTGTCCGACTCTTTGCGACCCCATGAATCGCAGCATGCCAGGCCTACCTGTCTATTACCAACTCCCAGAGTTCACTCAGACTCACTTCCATCGAGTCAGTGATGCCATGCAGCCATCTCATCCTTTGTCGTCCCCTTCTCCTCCTGCCCCCAATCCCTCCCAGCATCAGAGTCTTTTCCAGTGAGTCAATTCTTCGCATGAGGTGGCCAAAGTACTGGAGTTTCAGCTTCAGTATCATTCCCTCCAAAGAAATCCCAGGGCTGATCTCCTTCAGAAATAGAGGGAAACAACAGAATGGGAAGGACTAGAGATATCTTCAAGAAAATTAGAGATACCAAGGGAACATTTCGTGCAAAGATGGGATCGATAAAGGATATGGGGTGTAGATGATTCTTTTGTGCCTGTACAGTCTTTTGTAGTGGTTTAATCAAGTGCGATTATTTACAGTTTCAGATATTTCTTGTAAAATTATGAACTCTGACTTCCCTTGGGAAAAAGTCAAAAGATATGTCAACTGTGTGGCAGTAGCCCCACATGAGAACACTTGGAATTATGTGGTAGCAGCCCTGTTTTGATTCTGTGTGTATCTCCCAACTGTCCCGTCTTCACTCTCCCTATTTTTCCTTACAACCCAATCCAATTCACTTTTCATTGCCATCCCAGGCCCTCTGAATATGTGAGTTTGTGACTCAGGTGTCACTGTTGTCTTTCTTAGCAGGTTTATTTGTGCCTTTGAACAGTTAGTCCTAACACAGAAGACACTTAATTCCTGTGCCACACCACTGCTTTTAGTGCTTAATGTCTGTTAACTCACTTGACCTTGTTGATCTAAACCAAAGAGATTTCCAGAAATTTCCCTGGAAAAGATGGGTTATTTGGGGGAGATAAGCAAAAAAATATATAATTTGGGGTCTGCAAACACAATGAACCATGTGCAAGTCTCCTAAGTGGCAAGGAAAAGAGAACACTTACTAAAGGGAAAAAGGAAATTGGGAAGGATACAGTAAACAAAGAGCTTATGGTTTTTCATTGGCTGAGTCCTTGCTTGGATAGAAGAGGAAAGATTGGGCTCTTCTGTAATCACAGAGCATGAGATTTCCCCTTTCTTGTCTCCTGATTCTCTTTGATTGAGGTTTCTCTTCATTAATTTTTTTACATTTTCCCCTTTTATCCAAGATCTTTTTTCAAACACATTGCTGACCAAGAGTGAGGTTTTTTAGTTGCAGTGGTTTTTTGTCCCTCAGTACCAGGAAGGGCCTTTCCTGAGTGTAGCATCTTACATCAGAAAGAGAGTATACAGATTGAAAAACTACTGAGGTCACATTTGAGTAACAAAGAGGAATAGGAGGGAGAACTCTTAGGTAACTTTTATCTGAAGTCCATATGTTATCAAGATCATAGACATTGTAGATAATCTGAAGCATTGAATCTTCATCAAAGATTTGGTGACAAACTTCCAACAGGCCTGGTCCAGATATCTTGGGAAAACTGTCTTATCAGATGTCATTAGTTCAGTTCTGTGAAATCTTTTCTTTCAGGCCACTAAATGATGTGCAGGTACAGTATGGTTCTGTGTTTTCTTTAGTTTATGTCACGTGAATCTGAGAGTCTATTCCTTGGAGTTTGGTAGCATAAGAGTTGGTTAGCAGTAACAGAAAGGAGCCTCTCCAAGGAGGCTGAAGAGAGTGACTCTGGAGGGTCTTTTCAAATAGATGAAATTTCTAGGTTGCAAGATGTGATGCTTTAAGTCTGTCTCCAGAGAGTGTACTATGAAAAGATTGCTCTACTAAAGCATGATTATTTTTAAAGAAGCAATTGGGCCTTTGCAATATTGAAGTATTTCTCCTTTTATCATGAACTTGTGAGTCTGAAAGAAGTAGGAGCCAAGTACATTGGGCATCCTGTGACTGTCTCAAAGGGTGAGAATTTGTGGGTTCCAGAAGGGTGAATCTGAGATTTAGAAGGACTGCAGCAGTGCTTTAGGACCATATGGTTGGAGGAACTCTACAGATTTTTCCAATTGAGTCTGAATAATGTCCTTAGTGCATTTGAGTAAACCAGAGGATTGAGGGTGGTAAGCACAGTGAAAGTGTTGTAAAACCAGTCAAACAATGTAGACTTGTTGAAACATCTAGTCAGAAAAGTGGGTTCCTTGATCTCTATGAAGTTTAAGAGGAATTCCTTAGGTAGGAAGCATTTTTTCCAAAAGGAAATTAGCCATGAAAGAGTTAGTAACCTGAAGGTAAGGCTTTAGTGTGAAAACATGCATACCATGACTAAAACATACTGATATCCATGAGACAGAGGAAGTTATATTAAATCAATTTGCTAGACCTCATATTGTCCACTAGGCAGTTTAACAAGTCTGGGAGCAGTATGAAAAGGTTTCCCTGGGTTGTACTTCAGACACTTCACACAAGTGAAGTAGGCACTTTTTGTGGCCTTATTGTTCCCTGCCAAATATTGATTTGTGAAAACTATCATTTTGTCAGTAGATCAGTGGTTAATACATGTGCAATGTTGAGGAGTGGGATTTTAGTCTTCAGTAGGAGATGGCTGTCATTTGATCCAAACATGAGGTTTTAGTCTTCAGTAGGACAGAGGAGAAGGGGATAACAGAGGATGAGATGATTGGATGGCATCATCGACTCAATGGACTTGAGTTTGAGCAAGCTCCAGGAGTTGGTGATGAACAGGGAAGCCTGGCATGCTGCAGTCCATGGGATTGCAAAGAGTTGGACATGACTGAACGACTGCACTGAACTGAGGACATGGTTGTCATTTGATCCAAATATGAGCTTTATTGTTTTACTAAATCAAGAATTAGTGAGTTTCTAGTCCTCTTTTCCCTTTTCTGAGACCAGTTATTAGGTTTCTTTGGTTAGTGTTTCTAACTTATCTTTTGCAGAAATATTTCTTTGGACCATTACAAAGATTTGGCTGCTGTTGGTCCCTTTAAAGGCAGTATTCCTTGCTGAAATACCAACAAAATGATTTTCCATAGCATCCCAGAATCAAGTTTAGAATGTCCTAAAATTTTAATAATAGGTAAGGAGGCAGGTAAAAGTATTGCTTCCAATAATTCCTGAGTATAGGGGCCATTTAAAACTTTTATTTCTGATGGAAGTAAGAAAACCATTTTGCTTCCACAGCATTCCAAAATCATGAGCTACTCTGATATGTACTATAAGTCTGTGTTTAGTCAGTTTCATCCCTGGCTAAAATACAAGTCCATGTAAGAGTATAATTCAGCTTTTATCCATAGATTAAGATGCTGCCTCAACAACACTGAAAAGAGCTGCAAAAGCAAATCTAGTACATTATTTGCCGTTGTCACCTTTTAAAAAGAACTGTCTGTGAGCCGCAGGAAGTCAGTGGTGCCAAAAGGAATTTCCTGCAAATCATCATGAGTAGTCAGGAGGTTGTCTGTCAGCATTAAAGATGGAGGGGAGAAGAGGAGCGGGGTTAAGGTTATTATGTAAGAGAGTTACGTGAGGAGCAGTTAACAAAAGGACTTCTTTAGGAGGAGAGCTGGCTGAGAAATGTTGAGCATGATGAGAATTTAAGAGAGTTTTTACTGCAAGAGGTTCAAAAATAGTTAAAGGAGGATCCCATGATGCTTTTCTCAGTGTTCTTAACCAAAAGGGCAGTCACCAGAATGGCTCTAGGGGTGTATGCTTATGGCTCAGGGTCCAGTTGCTGGCTATAGCACTCTACGGGGCAACTGTAGTGCCCGTGTATAAGGATGAGTAACCCAGAGGCTTTCTCTTCCTTTTCATATACAAAAAGGAGCCATTACAGGAATCTGATAATTGGGATGCCCAAGGGCAGGTGAGTTCATCAAACTCTCCTTTCAGGCCTCAAATGCTGTCATCTGGTTTTTCCTGTAAAATTGGGTTGGAGTTGTTATTCTTAAATAAAACATACAAAGATTTGGCCATAAGAGAGAACTTTGGGATCTGGTTTTAGCAAAAATCAACTAGCCTGGAAAAAACCTCACAATTGGTGCTTAGTTTGGGGTTTGGGAAAACTTAGGATACCATAAAGTTTGTTTGAATCTAGGTGTAGCCCTTGTTCTGATATCAAATGCTCTAAATATTGGGGCAGATTACAATTTTCTTTGATGACCTTATGCCCTTTTAAGGCTATAAGCTTTAGCAAGTGGATGCTGTCTTCCTATCAGGATGCTTGAAAAGAAGGAGATCATCCACATGTTGCAAGAAAGTAGAACTTCTAGGAAACTTTATGTCGTTCAGAGTTTATGAAAACTGAGTGACTTTCAGTAAACCCCTGAGGCTATACTGTCCAGATGAATTGTTTTTCTTCTCAGGTGAGGGGGAAAAGATATTGGCTAATTTCATCAAGTGGAATACTAAGAAATGCATTGCATAAATAATTACAGTAAAGAATTGACTTCTGGTGGTGAGAGGCAGGAAGGCCAGGGGTCTCCAAATGGAAGAAATAGGCTGCAAGTGTCACACATTTTTTATCTCTCCCTTAAGCAGCATGAGGAAACAAACTACAAGTGTCAGATTTTTTTTTTTTTCTTAAAATTCTGTGTTGCCCTGATAACACCTGGCTCCACCTGAACTTAACTTTTCTTAAACCTTGAGCTAACCAATGTGTTTTTCTTATGGAAATGTTTTTCTTAAGCTATGTTAATGAACCTATGTATTTCCTTTGGAATTTGCTTTTCTTCAAAGTGTTTCCACCTAAGACGAACTTTTGGCTGATAATAGCTCAACAAACCAGTGTTCAAATCAATTGTTTTATGGCTGGTGGATGACAAACCTTGTGCCATCCTATCTCAAAAATGCATATTGTGGGAGAGGGGCCTGGTGAAACTCCATCAGCCTTGAGGTGTCTCTCTTATCTGATTAATAGCTTTCTTACAGACATAAAACATCTGGCTAAAGACTAGCAGGGGGGCACTCTCTGTCCCCCTTCTGATACCTATGTCAGAAGCTTTCTCTGTCCCTTTTTATACTTTAATAAAACTCTGCTATGCAAAAGCTCTTGACTGATCAAGCCTGGTCCCTGGTCCTGAGGTTAAATCTTCTTCGGAGATCACGAATCTGACACTGTTCACCATAAGCTATCAGTAGGAATGGATGTTAGTAATGCAAGAGTGTTAAAAATAACAGGGTGTCCAGGGATAATCATGTTTATTCCTCAAGATCCTGGACAACCCTTTACCCTACGTCTTTAAGTTTTCACATCAGTGAAAAGGGAATGATACAAGGGCTAGTACAAGGGATAATGAGAACATGAGTCTTGTAATATTCTATTATGGGTATGCCTCAGGGAGCTTCATATAGTGAAAGTGTTAGTCACTCAGTCATGTCCACTTCTTTGTGACCACATGGACTGTAGCCCTCCAGACTCCTCTGTCCATGGAATTCTCCAGGCCGGAATACTGGAGCTGGTAGCCATTCCCTTCTCCAGGGGATCTTCCTGACCCAGGGATTTAACCCAGGTCTCCTGTGTTACAGGCAGATTCCTTCCCATCTGAGCCATCAGGGAAACCTTCTTTGTAGCCCTCTGGCCTAATACTGTCATGAAAGTGAAAGTCATGTCTGACTCTTTGGAACCCCATGTACTATAGCCTGCCAGGCTCCTCTGTTCATGGAATTCTCCAGGCCAGAATACTGGAGTGGGTAGCCATTCCCTTTTCCAGGGGATCTTCCCAACCCAGGATTTGAACCCAGGTCTCCTGCATTGCAGGTGAGTGCTCTACCATCTAAGCCACCAGGGAAGCCCCCATAGATGAAAAAAATAAAACATGTCAGAAGGGCGTTTAATTCACCTGGTTGCTTGCAGGCATATCTCATTTTGTTGCACTTTGCATTATTGTGCTTCACAGATATTGTGTTTTTTACAAATTGAAAATTTATGGCAACTCTGCATTGTCAGATGATGGTTAGCATTTTTAGCGATAGGATATTTTTAAATTAAGGTACATACATGTTCAAGCCGGATTTAGAAACTGCCAACGTCCGTTGAATCATCACAAAAGCAAGAGAGTTCCAGAAAAGCATCTGCTTTATTGGCTATGCCAAAGCCTTGACTGCGTGGATCACAATAAACTGTGGGAAATTTTTAAAGAGATGGGAATATCAGACCACCTGATCTGTCTCCTGGGAAATCTGTATGTAGGTCAGGAAGCAAAAGTTAGACCTGGACACAGAAAAACAGACTGGTTATAAATCAGGAAAGCAGTACGTCAAGGTTATATATTGTTACCCTGCTTATTTAACTTAGATGCAGAGTACATTATGAGAAATGCTGGGCTGGATGAAGCACAAACTGGAATCAAGATTGCCAGAAGAAATATCAATAACTTCAGATATGCAGATGACATCAGCCTTATGGCAGAAAGAGAAGAAGAACTAAAGAGCCTCTTGATGAAAGTGAAAGAGAGTAAAAATTTGGCTTAAAACTCAACATTCAGAAAACTAAGATCATGGCATCTGGTCCCATCACTTCATGGGAAATAGATGGGGAAACAGTGGAAACTGTGACAGACTATTTTTGCGGGCTCCAGAATCACTGCAGATGGTGATTGCAGCCATGAAATTAAAATACTTGCTCCTTGGAAGAAAAGTTATGACCAATCTAGACAGCATTATTAAAAAGCAGAGACATTACTTTGCCAACAAACATCTGTCTAGTCAAGGATATGGTTTTTCCAGTAGTCATGTATGGATGTGAGAGTTGGACTATGAAGAAAGCTGAGCACCAAAGAATTGATGTTTTTGAACTGTGGTGTTGGAGAAGACTCTTGAGAGTCCTTTGGACAGCAAGGAGATCCAACCAGTCCATCCTAAAGGAGATCAGTCCTGAATATTCATTGGAAGGACTGATGCTGGAGCTGAAACTCCAGTATTTTGACACCTGATGCAAATGTCAGGGGAGTGTAATCTCCTCGGTTCTGTCTTGTCTCAACAAAAATTTGAAGCGACTGACATTAAAGCCCTCGGCGTGTCACAGCTCTCAGACAGACTGTGTCAGACAGCTCTTGGGTCTTGAACAGACCATGTTATAGCTCTTGGACAGATCATTGTTACAACTCTATGTTATAGCCCAGTTTGATTTAGAAAATAATAGGAAAATACATCCTCAAGGCGTGAGGGCATGCTGACCTAAAGATGCAAAGAGAAGAGAGAGAGAAAAAAAAAAAGAACGTGCATGAGAAAGACCCCTGGCCCTTTGGCTCCTCTTTTTATGCTTTTTCCTCAAGTGAAGAGGAACTAAAAAGCCTCTTGATGAAAGCGAAAGAGGAGAGTGAAAAAGTTGGCTTAAAGCTCAACATTCAGAAAACGAAGATCATGGCATCCGGTCCCATCACTTCTTGGGAAATAGATGGGGAAACAGTGGAAACAGTGTCAGACTTTATTTTGGGGGGCTGCAAAATCACTGCAGATGGTGACTGCAGCCATGAAATTAAAAGACGTTTACTCCTTGGAAGAAAAGTTATGACCAACCTAGATAGTATATTCAAAAGCAGAGACATTACTTTGCCGACTAAGGTCCGTCCAGTCAAGGCTATGATTTTCCTGTGGTCATGTATGGATGTGAGAGTTGGACTGTGAAGAAGGCTGAGCACTGAAGAATTGATGCTTTTGAACTATGGTCTTGGAGAAGACTCTTGAATGTCCCTTGGACTGCAAGGAGATCTAACCAGTCCATTCTGAAGGAGATCAACCCTTAGATTTCTTTGGAAGGAATGATGCTGAAGCTGAAACTCCAGTACTTTGGCCACCTCATGCGAAGAGTTGACTCATTGGAAAAGACTCTGATGCTGGGAGAGATTGGGGGCAGGAGGAGAAGGGGACGACAGAGGATGAGATGGCTGGATGGCATCACAGACTCGATGGATGTGAGTCTGGGTGAACTCAGGGAGTTGGTGATGGACAGGGAGGCCTGGCGTGCTGCGATTCATGGGGTTGCAAAGAGTCGGACACGACTGAGCAACTGGACTGAACTGACATCCCCTGGGTCTTCCATATGTAAAATGGGCTAGGCAGGAGTGCTGTTTGTTCTACCTGAGGTTCTCACTCTGGCTCTTGGACCTTCGTTTGTTCTGTTTTCGCGGGCCTTTCCCTTCCTTTTTTTTAGCCACCTCCATTCTGGATTCCTGTTTCCTATTCTTACTACCTAACACAAAGAACTGACTCATTGGAAAAGACCCTGATGTTGGGAAAGATTGAAGGCAGGAGAAGGGGATGACAGAGGACGGGATGGTTGGATGGCATCACTGACTCAATGGACATGGGTTTCAGTAAACTCGGGGAGTTGGTGATGGACAGGGAGGCCTGGCGTGCTGCAGTCCATGGGGTCTCAAAGTGTTGGACATGGCCAAGCGACTGTACTGACCTGAAATGAACCGAACCGAACCTTTTTAAAAATTGATTTATTTATTGTAATTTGTGGCTAATTACTTGACAATCTTGTGGTGGTTTTTGCCATACATTGACATGAATCAACCACGGACGTATATGTGCCCCCTTGTCACAATCCCCACTCCCACCTTCCTCCATGCAACTTCACACTTAATAGATTATAGTGTAGTGTAAATACAGCTTTTATATGCACTGGGAAACCAAAAAAATATGTTACTCTCTTTATTGTTATGCTTGCTTTATTGCATTGGTCTTAACTGAACCCCCAATATCTCCAAAGTACAACTGTACTTTGATGAGTACTGTCAAATTGTAGAATTATTTCCCCCTTTCAGGAGAAAGATATTCCAGCATCATACTTCTCTAAGAAGTCTCAGCCTAGTGAATGGATAGGGAAAGAGGAACTAAGGAGAAAAGAGTGTATACCTCTCAAAGAGCCTCAAGAAAATGGAATCCATTCATAGATAAGAAACTCCTCAGTTTCATTAGAGATCCCCCACTCTGTGAATGGTTTCAGGCCTCCAAGGCAGGAGCTGTTTTGTACTAGTGGGTTGAGTACCAGTGGTGTGCCTTCAGTATCAGTCAATTGAGAGAAATGTTTCTTCAAGCCAATTAAGTAGGAGGATTGGGAAGAGGCCCTGTAGTTCCTCAGGGCCTTGTCAATGAAAATTGGGAGGAAGGTCTGTTTAAATGATAAAGCCGCCTAAGGCACATAAATTTGCAACAATCTCTTTCATTGTTCTGGCTCTTTGCAATAATAGCAGAAACTAGCAGAGTTTTGGTTTGTTAAGGAACATTCATTTGCTGGAGTTGAAGATTAATAATTTTTTGGTTTTTTTTAGGTTATTTATCTTGAGTGAGAGAGAGCTGGTTTGCCAGATTAACTAAATCTGGAGTGGACATAGTTTTATTCTGTTCTGGTCCTTTTTACTAAAGGGGAGAGGTGCCATTTCAGTCCATTGATAAACAAAATTTAAAACTACCCAGGTGGAATTAACTTCTGAAGGAAGACCAGAATTTTCTTTAAAAATACAGTCTAAAGGTGATTATAAGGGTTGTCTTTTCATGTGTTTATTAGCCAACTGTACGAGAAGACTTAATTTTAACCAGACAGGTTCTGACAAGTTCAAGTGCTGTTTTGGACAAACACCAATGGCTGTTGCTGCCCCAGCCAGGCTCCACTCTTCCGTGTTCTAGTCTTATACCAGCTTGAGGCCACTCCAGATCCAGTGATACACTGTGACATGGAGGGAACAAGGCCAGAGCTTTTGCCCTGCTGGAGCTGGGGCTCGTACCAGGGTGGTTATGGGAAACTGACAGCTGCTACAGTAGACTCTTCTCAGTCCTGCCTCGGGGGCAGCCAGCTCGTGCACATTGCTCACGAGTGGAGTCCAGGCTCCCAACTGCCCTCCTGTTGGTCTCACGGATTCTCGAACCAGTCAAGGGACTCACTTCCCCCCTGTGGGACCCCAGAACTGGCGACCGTCTCTGTCCCTCACCCCTCACTCTCCAGGGCCGCTGTCCCCTGTGTATTCTCCCCTTTTCTCTGAGTCCCCTCTCAGAGGCATATGTCTCGACTCGATAGCTTCTCTTCCCTTTTTACCTGATTATATGTGTATCTTCTTCTAGCCTTAGTTGTATGGGAGTTCTTCAGCCAATTTTCAGTGATAATTGTTCCATATGTTGATGTATTTTTGATGTATTCCTGGCAAGATGGTGCGGTGACCTCCATGTTTTCTTACTCTACTATCTTGATCTATTCTGCTTTTGCTAATCTTAAAATCTTATTTTGCAAAGAGGCAATCATAGGCTCCTGAAAACACTTGGAAGCCTAAAAATACTGATTGATACAGGTAAACTATTCAGTTATGGAAATTCTGAGCTGTTACATTCCAATTCAATTAAAAAAAATTTAACGTTTAGGATTTCAAATCTCTCCATAATGTCCATTGATATTCTAAATTGCCTTTGGTCAGGTAAGCCCATATAGTTAGAATTGCACATGCAGAGGGACCATGATTTTCAAACATAAAATTTCCTGAAGTCCCTGTAGGGGTCTTGTCCTCAAAATATGTAGATAACTTAGATCCCATTTCTCAGTTTTTTGTCTAGAATCATTTTCAAACAGCTCAAACAGCTTATAGCTCAATCCAAACAGCTTGCAAGCTAATGCTAGCCAAGTCTAAGAAAACAGCTTGGTCCAAGGGGAGCCAGGCCAAGGGCTTTTTCAGCCAATTTCCAGAGAACAGCGCCTGTTCCAAAGGAAAGGGCTGACAGTTGAACCAGCACACTGCAGTGAAGCAGCCCTGTTACTGAAGGAATGGGCTAGCAGCTTCTCAGCCAGCTCCAGTTGAAACAATCTCAACTCAAAATCAGATTGAAGTGCCAAATGAGTACTCACATATAGAACAGGGCCTTAACCAGAAAGACAAAACCTTAATGTAGATTCCTGATACAGTCTGGAGAACTTCAAATCCCAAGATAGTGTGAACTCAGATCTAGAAAAAAGACGTACCTTCAAACTCCAAGGTCAGTGAGAAAAGTAGGGAGCAATAATGGACTCAACTGTGGGTACTGCACTTGTTTGCTCACCAGACCCAGAGCTTTGGGGGGTCTTCTGTTGTCCCCATATGAGTCACCAAAATGTTGACCTGAAATAGACTGCCAGATATTTTTCTAGAAAAGAAGGGGAACACTTTATAGGGCTTCCCTGGTGGCTCAGCAGTAAAGAATCTGCCGGCAGTGCAGGAGATGTAGGTTTGATCCCTGGGTCGGGAAGCTCCCCTGGAGAAGAAAATGGCAACTCACTCTATATTCTTGCCTGGGAAAGCCCATGGATGGAGAAGCCTAGTGGGCTACAGTCCACGGGGGCGCAAAAGAGCTGGACATGACTTAGTGACTAAACAACAACAAAGAAAGTTGAGAGTGCTTCGATAAACCAGGAGCTCATGGTTTTTCATTAGCTGAGTCCTTTGCAGGAAAGAAGAGAAATCTTTCTTCTTCCTGCCGAATCTGCTATCATTGCAGGGCATAAGAGCTCCCCCTTCTGGTTTCCTGACTGTATTTAATTGAAGTTTCTGTTTATTGATATTAATATTTTACAACCTTAACTCTAGTCACAGTAAGGTATTAGAATGGATTCTAAGCATAATAGGAAGTCACTGAGTGATCTTAAATAGAGGGAGGTCTCAATCCAATATCTATATTTAAATATATTTGTAGTTGCCATACTTTGGAAGGGGTAAAAGAGGAAATGAGAGCCAGTTAGATAGTTATTAAAGTAGTTAACAAAAAAAAAAAAAAAAGAGGGAATTCCCTGTCAGTCCAAAGGTTAAGACTCAGGCTTTCACTGCTGTGGACTCAGGTTCCATCCCTTGTTGGGGGACTAAAATCCCACAAGCTGCATGCTGTAGCCAATAAATAGAGAATGATGAGCATTCTGACTAGATAATAGGAATAATAAGAAAAAATTAGGGGTATAACCCAATGCACTTAGAAGGAAATCTTATATGGGTATAGTGTGGCCCCTATCTGCACCTGGCCACTCTATTCTATTTTCTTATTCTATTCTATTCACTCAGTCATGCCCAACTCTTTGCTTCTCACCCTGAATGGTGCAGTGTTAACTTCATCTCTCTTTACCTTGTATTTCTCATTTATGAAATATAGTAAAAGACAATAATAGTACCTATCCCAAAATATTAAGAGGACTAATGAGATAATATACAATGATTTGGAACCATAGGGGACTTCCCTGGTGGCTCACGGGTATTGGTAAATAATTCGACAGCAATACAGGAGACACAGGAGATGTGGGTTCAGTCCCTGGGTTGGGCAGATCCACTCCAGGAAGGCATGGCAACCCATTCCAGTATTCTTGCTGTGAAAATCCCATGGACAGAGGATCCTGGCAGGCTACAGTCCATGGAGTCACAAAGATTCAGGCTGTGACTGAGCACGCTTGCATTAACATGTAGAAGCACTCAGTAAAATTTATCTATTTTTGATGAAATATTATGAAGTTGGGCTTCCCTCATAGCTCAGTTGGTAAAGAATCTGCCTGCAATGCAGGAGACCCTGGTTCAATTCCTGGGTTGGGAAGATCTGCTGGAGAAGGGATAGGCTACTCACTCCTTATGAAGTCATAAAAGCATGTTGTTAAATATTAGCAATATGAAAATTATAAACATGTTAAGTAAGTATATACCATATATTTCAATACAATGATTTCAGTATTTTTGAAATACCTCCTAATAATTCTCCATCTCAGCAATCCAGCTTTTTTCTCTGCAACCTTTCTACACTTACAGCCTCAGGAAATGAGAGAGTAAATGCCACCCAGGGAAATATAAACACTGGCAAGTTTTGATATGCAGGAATTCCATTACCATAGTTTAGCTAAATAATACTAGTCCCTACCAACATGGCTTAAGTTTAAATCATGCTATATTAAGTATGAACTTATGCATAAAATAAACTTCCTTGCCAAATTATCTAAACATACATTTAGCTATTTTTCTCATCATGAAAGAAATGTAATTGTAAAACTTAGAATAATTTTTAAGATATTTTTTGTCAACTTTTTCTACCCTCTCTATCATCCTAAATGGTACTCTCATCTTTAAAAGCTGTTGTTAGTTTTCTACATGTTTAAGATGATGAACATGATTAGAAACAGAATTTCCAAAGTACTTTAAGGTTTTTCATTGTACTATGCTATAAAGTTCACTCACTCAGTTTCTTGGGGCTTCCCAGGTGGTGCTAGTGATAAAGAACCTGCCTGCCAATGCAGGAGGTGTCAGAGACACAGGTTCGATCCCTGGGTGGGGAAGATCCCAAGGAGGAATACATGGCAACCCACTTTAGTATTCATGCCTGGAGAATCCCATAGACAGAGGAGGCTGGCGGTCTATGGTCCACAGGGTTGCAAAGAGTTGAACACAACTGAAGCGACTCAGCATGCAAGCTGTTTCTTAAAAATCTATAATAATGTCTCAGTAAGTGGTCCTTTAGCCAAACATTACAAGAAAATTATGCTCCATCTTTTGTTTCTTGCCTATAGAATATTCTGAAAAGTGATAGCAAAATTTATTTCCTTTTGCAGTATCCAGTGTAGTGAGTAATCTATGCTTTAGCTTATGAAAATAGCACCAATTTACATAGTTTATTCACGCAGAGATTACTAAATTGCCAAAAGCTGTAGAATCTTTCTAAAGTAAGTGGGTTGCTTTCAGACATTTCCATTTACCAGTTTTTTTGTTTTACAAGATCTCTCAATCAAATCAGAGATTATAACCCAAATTAGTATAATCTGGGGATTTTATGAGTCTTCCCTGGTGGCTTATAAACTCTTAAAAATGTGTTATTTACAATCAGCTCCATTAAGCTGTCCCCAAATTATCACTTGATGCGGAAGAAAACATCTGGTCACTATTTCATAGCAGAAAGATAATTAGCCTCCAATTTTCACAAGTTATACTTTCACTTATGACCCTTGCAAAGCCCAAGGACTTCAGACCTTTCCAGTTACTCTGACCCATCTCCCCAGGTGAATGAAAATGGAAAGCAGGTTTTTTCCAGAGAGAAATTAACTCATCACCTGCTAATGTCTAAGGCTATATCTCAGGAGCTATTACACTGTCATTTAAAAATTATTTTCTTCAATTAACCCACAAATGGCCAGTTGGCCACTAGAAAATCAAGAAATATTGATCATTAACAGAGTATATATGCACTGTTGAAGAATGCCACAGCAAATTTCTTCAGATAAGATATTTTAAACTGCTTTCATGTGAAACATGGGCAATTGTGTAGCTACATTACTTTTATAACATTTAATTCTATTCCTAGTTTTATTTATAGGCAAAGAAAAAGAATAGTTGAAAAAAAGATTCAATTGTTACTTTACCTTTTGAGCATCTCAAACACTTCTGCTTTAGCTGCATAAATATATTCCCTAGCCCCTTCCACTCTCCCTCATCCTCTCACTCACCAACTGTGGAAATATAGTTGTTTACATTACATTTTGCTTTTGAGAAACTATGAAGTATTATAAAATCCCGAACACAATTATAACTTGCAGCTAGCTCAGTGACAGAAAGAAAGCTCTTCGTTTTTGTTTGTTTGTTTGTTTGTTTTTTAGAAAATACATTAGAAAGTAAGAGCATATAACAGCTGAAATATCAAAGATAAAGAAATAGTTAGCCAGAATGCTTTCCCCAGGAGAAAACCAACATATATTCCTAAGCATAACTCACCACACAAATCAGCAACTGAGGGCAACACTGATGACTCAGAATTGAGAATAAATTGATTGTTAGAAAACCTGCAAATGATCCCAAAATGACAAATCATCCTGATTAGTGCAGTGCATTATTTGGAACCCTAAAATGTTTCTGTCCTTCTAGAGACTTCTTTACACTGCTGTTTCTTAGTAGACACCTATTTTGTGCAGAGTAGTGCTACATAACTGTTCTAGATATCATTTTAATTCTTACAAACTATTTATTGTTTATCCTACACTGCTGCTCAAATATTCCCTTTGCCTGCCACGTAGGTACCTAATGTCTACTGCTTGAATGATAGAAGAGAGTATATTTTTCAGAGTCAGCAACAATGTGACCGTATGGCCTCATTTTACCTCTGTCATCTTATTTCCTATTGTCTCTACAACTGGTATGCCCAAATTTTGGTCTGACATCTTTCTTCACCTGTATACAAGCACACTTTGCACATTTTTGATTCCTTGTTTTATAAACCATTGTCAGTCTCCTTTTGTAAATTCTATTCATTCCTCAAAGTCAGTTTTATGTCTCACTTTTTAAATGGAGTCTCCTTTCATTTCTCTTGCTCTCATTGATCGTTTTCCCTTTTCAGTGCCTATACCTGTAGTACACATTTTCAACCTAGATACTGATATATGGATATAATAGTTGGCAAAGTAATGTCTCTGCTTTTTAATAAGCTATCTAGGTTAGTCATAACTTTTCTTCCAAGGAGCAACCATCTTTTAATTTTATGGCTGCAGTTACCATCTGCAGTGATTTTGGAGCCCCCCAAAATAAAGTCTGTCACTGTTTCCAAGTTTCATCCATGAAGTGATGGAACCAGATGCCATGATCTTAGTTTTCTGAATGTTGAGCTTTAAGCCAACTTTTTCACTCTCCTCTTTCACTTTCATCAAGAGGCTCTTTAGTTCTTCGCTTTATGCTCTTAGTGTGGTGTTATCTGCATATCTGAGGTTATTGATATTTCTCCCAGCAATCTTGATTCCAGCTTGTGCTTCATCCAGCCCAGCATTTTTCACGATGTACTCTGCACATAAGTTAAATAAGCAGGTGACAATATATAGCCTTGTACTCCTTTCCCGATTTGGAAACAGTCTGTTGTTTCATGTCCAGTTCTAACTGTTGCTTCTTGACCTGCATACAGATTTCTCAGGAGGCAGGTTAGGTGGTCTGGTATTCCCATCTCTTGAAGAATTTTCCACAGTATTTTTGTGACCCACACAGTCAAAGGCTTTGGAATAGTCAATAAAGCAGAAGTAGATACGTAAAATGGGAACCCACTCCAGTGTTCTTGCCTGGAGAATCCCAGGGACGGGGGACCCTGGTGGGCTGCCATCTCTGGGGTCGCACAGAGTCAGACACGACTGAAGCAACTTAGCAGCAGCGGCAGCAGCAGATGTTTTTCTTGAACTCTCTTGCTTTTTCGATGACCCAACAGATAGGTATCTACAAATCATTTCAACCACACATTTAAGCATTGCAAATGGCAGTGGTGGAATGAAAGGGAGAGGTGAAATAAAAGTATCAAAGGGTGGTGCTCCTCAACCTATTGACAATTTTTGATGTTATATTTGGGTGTCAAGATTTTGCACAGTGTAGTCAGACGATGTGGGAATTTTGGATCATGAGTCATGAATCACAGATCATTTCAGTGTGTCTCATAAAAAGTTTTTTTAAATAAATAATGTGATGTCCCAAAGAAAATAGTATGTATGGTGCAAAGAATAGATATCATAGACTTTAAAACTATTCATATTTAAAGAAATATAACTATAATGTAACTATATGGAAAGTCATAGACCAAGACATGTAAGATAATTGGTTTCTGGACTGTTGAAATCTTATTCCATGTGTGTTTGTTGTTGTTATTTGCTTGTTTGTGCATGAGTTTGCTTAGTCATTGTATTTTCCAGGATTTGCAAACTGTACTTAAAAAATAATTTCAGAGCTTATTCACTTTTAGGCAAAGACAAAAGAAGAGTATAAGCCTCCAGGTTGAGCTGCTTCTTCACAAATAATAAAATTCTAATTTAATTTTAAGCTCCTATTTTAAAGCAGGTTTATTTTAAACCACTCAGCAGTGGCCAAAAAACTGGAAAAGGTCAGTTTTACCTTTCAGCAGGTGATCTAAAGGTCTAGCACAGAATGATAGGGAAAATAATATTCCAGACAACCCCTGCCTCTCAATTATACCCCACCTCAAAATGCCCTCCATCTTTAGGGGTCTTCACTTTTTTCTCTTCTTAATCCTCTCAACAGAAGATGGGTAGTAGTATTCTGTTGTGTAATTCCAAGGCACCATATGGCTGTTTGCCAGTGGAGAAAGTTACTCTTTAAAAATTTATGTATGCCCTCCTCTTTACTATTTCTGTTGGCTACATGCCACAGGCTTAGTAAGGTGTAGCAGGGCCCCCTTGGCAACTTGCCACAAAGTATTCTCTTACTTCATCTGTATCCAACTTGTCAGTTATGTCCTGGTTAGTTAGCTTCCAGTTATGTGTCCAGTATTTATGTCCCTAATTGCTAATACCTTAGATCAGGTTCTCCTAATTTCTCAACTAAATTATTGCTACAACCTCTAAGTGGTCACTCTGCCTCTGATATTTCCTCCAGTCCAGTTTTCTCAGTTGTTCCCAGAACAGCTGTCATGCTTAAAATATTTGAGTAGCTCCTGTCGCCCTAAACATAGAGTATATGTGTGAGTATGTGCTGTCATGTCTGACTCTTTGTGACCCCATGGACTGTAATCCACCAGGCTCCTCTGTCCATGGGATTCTCCAGGCAGGAATACTGGAGTGAGTTGCTGTTTCCGTCTCCAGGGAATCTTCCCAACCAGGGATCGAACCCACATCTCTTGCATCTTCTACAGTGGCAGGTGGGTTCTTAACCAGCTTAGCCACCAGGGAATTCCAAAACATGGAGTCTGCATTCTTTAAATATCCACTGCAATGCCCTTCAGCATCTAGTCACTGTTCACTTCTAAAGCCTAGCAGCCATTTTTTTTTTTTTTTTTTTGCGAGGGATGGTAACTCCTTGCTCATATTCTATTTCCAACACTAGGAGGGAGGAGTTGAAGAAGCAGATAGCCTATGATGCATGTATTCTTTTCACTGTAGGACCACTGTCAGGATAACAAAGAAATGAATCCATTCTTGTTAACTGGACCTTTAGGCATTGAGAGCCTCTTTTGTTCCTATACTTCTTGCCGAGTATGCCACAGTCAAAAAGTTATGAGACCTTTTTCACCTAGGCCACTTTTCAGGGTGGTTGTACTTCTGAAAATTCTTGCAAGTGAGATGATGCATTGAAGTAATGCATTTTTTACCCCTGCAATGTTGGTTGCTCACTGCCTATGATATAATTGGCCGATTCCTACTGTCAGGATTCCTTCTACTGCATTAAAAAATTTTCAATTAAATTGCAAAATTACATTTCACAGGAAGCTTTCATGGGACTTTGAAATCTAGGTTAGCATTCTTCTTGTAGGGCTGATATAGCTGACCTTACTTTAATAGGATTTGTTGATCTTATTGTAAGTGCCTGTTTAGCCAGTTTATTGCACAGAGCAAACTTGTTAAAGTACAATTATAAAACAGCTTTATTTCTATCTATTTATTGCTTTCTGATATCCTCTCTGCTAGATATCTTCAGTTGTTCCTTGACTATATCTCAGGCAGGTCCTGCAGCTTGGCATCCATTCCCAGCTATAGATATATCCTCAAATTCAGGTAATAAAAACTCTAGCCCAAACTAAATTAAAATTTCAAAATTTCCTCCAGTTCAAAGTAGTTTCCCTCTCTTGGCTCAGACTTGACTTTCAACTGGATGACATACAGTAGGGAGTGGGGACATGGTCAGTTTTTTACTTCTCCTAATGTTCTTTTAGCCTTAGAGAAAGTAGAGTTGAAAGAAAAGATAGGGAATTCTGAGACTGGTGCTGTTATTGCTTGACTGGTGGTACATTCTATAATATCAGGCAGCCCCATGCTCTCACTGAAAGGGTGATTTGTAGGTTCTTTTGAGACTCTCTACTGCACTATATAATTTTCTGAAAAGCATGAATCACTCTTCCTACTGACTGCATACAATCCCCCCTTCCCTCTCAGCTTTGTTTCTCCCTCTAGTTGTTTGTCTCCAGTCTGTATTTGTTAGGGTCCTCTCCCTTCTCAAGATGACTCTTGGCCTTCTTCAGTATCAAGTGGCTCACAGAAAATATCGAACACCCTGTCCTAGCCAGTATTAGAAGAGCCAGCTGCTCTTCATGTGAATCTCTCCGTATCTTGCCTCAACAGGCAGCTATAGCCAGAATCTCCTTCACACTTCACTGAGTGAGATGGAGCCACATGCTCTCAGAGCACTTATTAAGCTCTCCTAAATTCTCTGCCACCATGATTCATAAAACATGTATACTGATATTATTCAGTCCCTGACATAATAGACATTAAATAAATATTTGCTGAATAAATGAATGAATGAATTATCCTTAACCTGGTGGAGGTAAACCAAAAACTCATGCTTAGCTGATGCAGGCTCTGGAGATTACAGTTGTCCCTTGGTTCCCACAAATACCAAAATCCAAGGATGCTCAAGTCTCTTATATAAGACAGTGTAGTACAGTGAGTCCTTCTTATCCACATATTCTGTATCCACAGATATGGACAGCAAACTCTACTTCAATATATATATATATATATATTTAATCAGAAGCCTTTTTTAAGAAGTTCTTTTCCTTGACCTAGAAATCCCAGTTCTAGGAATTCATTTAAGGAAATAGCTGAGCAAGTGCTCACTGATAAATGTAGAAGGATAAGTAATATCTAACATTAAAATGAAAATCATCTATGTCCAAAATAATAGTGGATTGTTTTTAAAAGTATGGTTCATTCACACATTTAGAATACTATTGTCATTAAAATTTTTTATGTAGATATGTATTCCTTGGTGTAGATGTGAGAATTGAAACAGAAAATGACAACCTGAAAAAGGAAGTTAAAAAAAAAAAAAAACTGACTTGCAAACAGATTAACTGTATTAAACTGTTACCTGCAACACAGATAATCTACGAACAAATAAAATATTATAACTCATTTTAGAGTTTATGTGTCAAGCTAAGGTATCAGTAGCAGTAATACTACCCAGATCCAAATGTTCCAAAGACTGCTGGCTTGTTGAACAAGTCACCTAGTTTATAAATCTGACAATTCTCTGCCCAGACCATACTTACTAACTTCTGCCATGAAGCCATCATCAATGGCTAACTCTAGTTTCTGAAATGCTATAAGTATTCTTCCTTACTGACCCCCTTTTTGAGTCAGACTAACATTCTGTAAAAATACTGTTCCTTTCTTAACATGTTTATTTACTAAACCCATTTTTGTATATCTAACAGTTCACCTAGTAGAATAACCAAAGAACTAAATTTGCTAATTTTTTTTCCTCCTTTGTTTTCTCCTTTTACTACAGCATAGAAACACTTTAGTCTGAGTATTTTCTTGGATGCTATCACCTTACTTTTATTGGGAGTATAATTTTTGTCAAATTTTTAAAAATTATGGCATAAGTTGTTTCAACTTATGAAAATTTAAAAATTTTCAGCAACTTAAGTTGTGGCAGAATTGTAGATCTTAGCAGTTTTATTTCATTCCTGAAAGAAAGAAAGTGAAAGTGAAAATGAAAGTGAAGTTGCTCAGTAGTGTCCGACTCTTTGCGACCCCATGGGCTGTAGCCTACCAGGCTCCTCTATCCATGGGATTTTCCATGCAATAGTCCTGGAGTGGATTGCCATTTCCTTCTCCAGGGGATCTTCCCAACCCAGGGATCGAACCCGAGTCTCCTACATTGTAGACAGACGCTTTACCACCTGAGCCAGTTGACCCTTGAACAACAGCAATTTGAACTTTATGGGTCCAATTACACTCAAATTTTTTTCAATATATACATACAGTACTACACTGGCCTGAAACTGGTTAAACCCATGAATGAGGAGCCTAGGAGACCAAGGACTGACTATGAATCTTTAGCATCTGCAGATTTTGGTTTCTGTGGCAGGTCCTTGAACTAATACCCCATGGATACATAGAGACAACTCTACATCTAACTTTAAAAGGAATTTCATAAAAATATTCTTTTCATATATCAAAATAATTGAAAAGTATTTCAAAAATAAAACTTGTATGCCATCTGAGACTTCATTTATTCTGGTCTACCATATAGTTCATAGGGATGAGCTTATTTGCAAGCTGTTTTTACTAGTTTCAGTTTGCCCAGATCCTCAAAACCTGAAGTATCCCTTTGTGGAATACTATGAATAGGGATTTCCAAAAGATTTTGAATGAAATATAACCAAACTTTACAAGACAAATTCATATTAAATATTTTTTTACAACCTCTAGTTTGACTGAAATAGGTATTCGAGGGCTTTAGTACTTCTAAGATCCATTTGATGATGATTAACGCTGGGCTGGAAGAAGCACAAGCTGGAATCAAGATTGCCAGGAGAAATGTCAATAACCTCAGATATGCAGATGACACCACCCTTATGGCAAAAAGTGAAGAGGAACTAAAAAGCCTCTTGATGAAAGTTAAAGAGGAGAGCGAAAAAGTTGGCTTAAAGCTCAACATTCAGAAAACGAGGATCATGGCAATCTGGTTCCATCACTTCATGGGAAATAGATGGGGAAACAGTAGAAACAGTGTCAGACTTTATTTTGGGGGGCTCCAAAATCACTGCAGATGGTGATTGCAGCCATGAAATTAAAAGATGCTTACTCCTTGGAAGGAAAGTTATGACTAACCTGGATAGTATATTTAAAAGCAGAGATAACACTTTGCCGACTAAGGTCCGTCTAGTCAAGGCTATAGTTTTTCCAGTGGTCATGTATGGATATGAGAGTTGGACTGTCAAGAAAGCTGAGCACTGAAGAACTGATGCATTTGAACTGTGGTGTTGGAGAAGACTCTTGAGAGTCCCTTGGACTGCAAGGAGATCCAACCAGTCCATCCTAAAGGAGATCAGTCCTGGGTGTTCATTGGAAGGAATGATGCTAAAGCTGAAACTCCAGTACTTTGGCCACCTCATGCGAAGAGTTGACTCATTGGAAAAGACCCTGATGCTGGGAAGGGTTGGGGGCAGGAGGAGAAGGGAACGACTGAGGATGAGATGGCTGGATGGCATCACTGACTCGATGGACGTGAGTCTGAGTGAACTCCGGGTGTTGGCGATGGACAGGGAGGCCTGGCGGGCTGCAGTTCATGGGGTCACAAAGAGTTGGACATGACTGAGCGACTGAACTGAGCTGAACTGAACTGAACAGGGAAACATCACATAATGACAGTCTGAGCTATTATTTTATTCAATATTAGCATCATCACGTTTTGTTGTTCAGTTATTTTTATACTATAACTAACTATAGTCTACCTTTAATGTTTTATGAGCTTCTTTATTCTGATAAGAATATAATGGTTGGATAGCATCACTGACTCAATGGATATGAATCTGAGCAAACTCCAGGTGGTAGGGCTTCCCAGGTGGTTCAGACTGTAAAGAATCTGCCTGCAATGCAGGAGACCCAGGTTTGATCCCTGGCTTGGCAAGATTCTCTGGAGAAGAAAATGGAAACCCACGCCAGTGTTCTTACCTGGAGAATTCCATGGTCAGTGGAGCCTGGTAGGCTACCGTCCATGAGTTGCAAAGAATTGGACGCGACTGAGTGACTGACACACATGGGAGATGGTGAAGGACCGGGAAGCCTGGTCACAGAAAGTTGGGCATTACTTGGTGACTAAACAAACAAGAACAAAATATAATTACTTTCTCAGTGTACAGTACAGGATTGTGAACTATATGCTGTACCGGAGATCTCTAGAACTTACTCATTTTGTATAGATGAGACTAAACCAACTGAACAGCAACTCCTTATTTTCCCGCCCTCAATCTCTGGCAATCACCATTCTTCTGGTGTTTTGTATGACTGTTTTAGATACTTCATATCAATAGAACGATTCAGGGTGTGTCCTTCTGTTGCTGGCTTTTTCACTTAGCATAACCCTGCATGTTCATCTGTGTTGTTGCCGAAGGTTGGATTTCCCTCCTTTTTAAAGCTGAATACGGTTACATCATACATATGTACCATATTTTCTTCATCCAATCATCTGTTGTTGGACATTTCAATTGTTTTTAAACTTGGTTATTTTAAATAGTGTTGCAGTGAACATGAGGTAAGAATACCTTTTTAAGTTAAAGTTTTCATTTCTTCAGACAAATACTCAGAATTGCTAGATCGGCCAGCAGTTGTATTTTTAATTTTTTTGAACTTCTAGACTGTTTTCTAGTGTAGAGACTGCACTGGTTACATTCCCACCAACACTGTGCTTAAATTAGTAAGAACATAGTTTGCATTGTTCTGTGTTTCACACAGGTTTTTCTTCACACTATTATCACAAATGAGTAATACTATTTATATTCACTCTTGTTTACTTTAACTAAATTTATAACAGCAGTGAAAATAAGATCAGATGCTTTGCCTCAGACAGAATGAATTACCAAACATTCAGTTTGATTTCAATAACATGATATAAATAAATATATTATTCAAATTAAATTTACTGATCCTCTACTTGATGCATTTGATAATACTGGAAAGAAAAAACTACTGCAAACTTTTATTTCTGGCAATTAAATTAACATTAAAATATATTGATGCAGTTTTTACATATACATGAAGAAATTTGACTTGAAAATGAGTGAAGTCAATTTAGGAAATAGTAATTTTATCTACATGAAAAGTCAGTATTCCCAGAGTGACACATAATCTACCTTCTGCATCTGCACATCTTAAATTGTCATCTTTAGTCTTCTCCGACTAACTACTGAGTTTTGAGTAGATTTTGATATTTCTTCAGCAGATTTATATCTTCTGGCTTTCTTGTGGTTGTTATTATTACTAGGGTCTCTAGAAAGAAAGTGAAGTTGCTCAGTCATGTCCAGCTCTTCGTGACCCCATGGACTGAAGTCTGTCAGGTTCCTCTGTCCATGGAATTTTCCAGGCTAGAATACTGGAGTGAGTTGCCTTCTCCATTTCCTTCTCCAGGGGATCTTCCTGACCCAGGGTTCAAACCCAGGTCTCCAGTATTGCAGGCAGACTGTTTACCGTCTGAGCCACCAGGGGAACCTTAGGATCTCTAGAGTGAATGACAAATATTAAAACATTTATCTTGCAAATCACACACTTCATCATCAAACTTATTGAGAAATAGAAATGTAATACCTAACATTTTATTAAATATGTACTTTTTATGTTGAGTTCACTGAGCAAAAATGGTTTGTTACAAAATTTAAAAACCAAACAACAAACAAATAGATGTAGATTTACATTGTGTAATAAGTTACAAAACAAGCAAGAGAGTGCAGACTACTCTGTATATCCAAAAGAGCAGGATTTCTCAGTCTCTTATCTCCCATTTTATAAACATCTATTTTATAATCTTAGTTGAACCCAGTGATTTACAGCCTGAGGACACTGTGCCTCTCACAGGCCACGGAAAAACTGGCTGGTGCACCAAGTGGCTGGCAAGGAACATAATTTAACATTTCACAAACACAAAATACTAGAAGGTGTCAGTTGTTCTTGGTTCCTAATGTCAGAATACAAGCTTTTATACTGTATGTTTCTGATATTTACTTATGTTAGTATATATAAGCCAACTTCATTCATTTTAACTGCTGTAGGATTTCCATAATTCTATAATTTGCATTTTTCATTCAATACTGTTTTAAAATGATACATAAATCATTATACATTCTGTAGAGTTTTAAAACATAAAAATCAGTTTTCTGCTTTGGTGAAAGATAAAAACATATTTGATAACCAAAGAAACAATGCAGGCAGGCAAGTTATACTTCAGGATGGTAATAGAAACTGTAAAGGAAGGTGAGTGACTAGGGATAGGGGAGCGATACAAAGAACCATAAACTGCTTATTTAATATTTTATTTAAAAAATGAAATGAAAGGGAAGAGGAAGCTATCTGAAGCACATATAACAAAATCTCTTTAACCTGAGTGGTAGCACATGGATGTTTTATTACTCCCTATGATTTGCTAAATGTTCATGTGGGAGACCTGAGTTTGATCCCTGGGTCTGGAAGATGCCCTGGAGAAGGTAATGGCAACCTACTCTGGTATTCTTGCCTGGAGAAGCTCATGGACTGGGGAGCCTGGTGGGCTTCAGTCCATGGGGTAATAAAGAATTGGACACGACTGAGAGACTAAACTCTCACTTTCTTTATGATACTTTAATGGATTTAAAATGCTTTAATATGGAAATTTTAAATTACCCAAATAAAAAATGAAACAGTATCTTTTAACATCTTTCTGTATGATAGGATGAAATTAGTGACGTTTAAAAAATTATCTACCCTCTCTCCACTTTCAAGTTTAGTTTTTGTCTTAAATCTTGAATATTAGATGGCAATTATTCTCATTAAATGATGCTTCAAAAAATTTAATACTATCAGTTGAACAACTGTTTAAATGGTTTTAGTGAATGCCACTAACAATTTTGCACCACAAGTTCTCTATTCATTAGTTTTTAGTTTGGAAATAATTGATAAATAACTGTTAAATTTTTTGATGACTTTTTCTGAAATAATTCTTTGTCAGTATTTCTAAGTCCTTGCATTTATGAAATTATCTTACTTTCTTACATGTTTAGTAATTTGGCTAAATATATCATTCATGGGTTAAATCTGCCTCCTGAGAAGTCTGGATGCAGGTCAAGAAGCAACAGTTAGAGCTAGACATGGAACAACAGACTGGTTCCAAATCGAGAAAGGAGTACACCAAGGCTATATATTATCACCCTGCTTATCTACCTTATATGCAGAGTACATCATGCAAAATGCCAGGCTGGATGTAGCATAAGCTGGAATCAAGATTGCCAGGAGAAATGTCAATAATCTTTGATATGCAGATGATACCATCCTAATGGCAGAAAGCAAAGAACTAAAGAGCCTCTTGATGAAAGTGTAAGAGGAGAGTGAAAAAGTTGGCTTAAAACTCAATATTTAGAAAATTAAGATCATCATCTGGTCCCATCACTTCATGGAAAATAGATTGGGAAACAATGGAAGCAGTGACAGACTTTAATTTTTGGGCTCCAAAATCAGTGAAGATGGTGACTGCAGCCATGAAGTTAAAAGATACTTGCTCCTTAGAAGAAAAGCTATGACCAACCTAGACAGCATATTAAAAAGCTGAGACATTACTTTCCCAACAAAGGTTCGTCTAGTCAGAGCTATGGTTTTTCCAGTAGTCATGTATGGATGTGAGAGTTGGACTATAAAGAAAGCCTGAGCACAGAAAAATTGATGTTTTTGAACTGTGGTGTTGGAGAAGACGCTTGAGAGTCGCTTGGCCTGCAAGGAGATCCAACCAGTCTATCCTAAAGGAGATATTCATTGGAAGGTCTGATGTTGAAGCTGAAACTCCAACACTTTGGCCACCTGATGCAAAGAACTGACTCACTGGAAAAGACCCTGATGCTGGGAAAGATTGAGGGCAAGAGTAGAAGGGGACGACAGAGGATGAGATGGTTGGATGGCATCACTGACTCAATGGACATGAGTTTGAGTAAACTCTGGGAGTTGGTGATGGACAGGGAAGCTTGGAGTGCTACAGTCCATGGGGTCACAAAGAGTCAGATACAAGTGAGTGACTGAACTGATTGATGGATTAAGATACTTTCTCGATACTGTACATGTTAACCATTGTTGACTAATATTTAGAAGCATTAAGCCAGTGTGATTTTTGTTTCTTAGTCAGATTTCTTAGTTTTTTATCTATTACTTATAGTCCACGTTCTCTTATTTTTCAATCAAAAACATTTTCCTGGATTGTCACTGTTGTTGTTCAGTCACTAAGTTGTGTCTGACTCTTTGTGACCCCATGATCAGCAGCACACCAGGCTTTCCTGTCCTTCACTATTTCCCAGAGCTTGCTCAAACTCATGTCCACTGAGTCAGTGATGCCATCCAACCAACACATCCTCTGTCACCCCCTTCTTCCCTTGTCCTCAATTTTTCCTATCATCAGCATTGTCATTAGCTTCTGTATTTATTTTACCTAAACAATGGTGAACGTTTTTGATATATGCAGCTTGGTCTGTTTAATCTCTGAGATGTTTTCTTCAGCTATGTTTTTATTCTGTTTAAGTGCTTGGCTTTTTAAGACTATAAACAAGTAATTTTAGGTTAGATTTTTATTATGTTTTCTTCCCATGGACAATACACTTTATTAATGTTTTAACTCATCTTCTATCCTCCATCTTCTTGTTGAACTCCTCATGTTCATATTCTACATCACTTTATTTTTCCCCCATGTCAGTATTGTTATTTATTACCTCCAAAGCAATTTTTAATATTGATATTGTATTCTTGTATCCTTGAAAATTTGTATTATAATCCTTGAAGCTTGTCTTATTTTCATCTCAGTCCTTGCATCTCAGCTCTGGTGTTCCTAACATAACTGTTAGTAGTATTATGTCAGTAATACTCTTACTCCTGCTTAGTCTCTGTTTGGTTGCTATTAACATCTTTCTCATAGCTCCCCACTCCTGAGATGGAATGGAGAGTGGCTGTTATTGTTAGACACCCAAATTTTCCAATGTCTTCTGGCATTTACTGCTATAGCCTTACTGACCAGATGGAATCCTTTGCTGTCCATATGAAAGCTCTTGGGTACTTTGAAGCAGTACAGCTGGTGAAACTTTTCCACTCCCATTATGACTTGTTGTTCCCAGGTTTCTGTCTCTTCCCTCATCTATGGAGACTGTGCATCCAAAAGTGTAACATGCCAATTCTAGCAAATCTCCATGCCATTCATTGGTAAATAGAGTATCTAAATAGCTATGGGAAGGTAGATAATAATGGGTTGTGGGTGAGTACAAGGGTAAACCAAATCTTCATGCAGTTTTAAGTAGGTGAGCCAATTATCTCTTTAGATAGGTGCCAAATACATCTATTTTAAAATGAAATTCAGAGAAAATAGAATAGTTAAAATTTCTACCTACCTACCTCTTCACTAGCAAGCTCCTAAGTTTCAGAGAATGTGCAAGCCAAATTTGTGTTTTTTAATTAACTCTGGTATTTTTGTTAAAATAGAAGTTCCTTTTAGATTTTAGCATTCTGGTTTCTTTTTCTTTTTTTTTTAAACAAATTCATAGTGAATTCTGGGAAATTCAGAGTCAGAGATTGGCAATTTGACAGCTTCCTGTTACAGCAAAGGGAAAGTATTAATTATTCAAGTAATTCTGCATATGTTTAAAAAATAACTGATATACATTTAAAAAAAATTGGTCTGAAAACAGTAGTTTAAAATAGTTCCTTCAAATCAAATATTTCTTCTCTACTTATATATTTGAAACATGACCAAATTATGTTTTTTGGTACTGTAACAATAGATATTCAAAGTTGTATAAAAAATTATTAGTGAAAATCTGTGAAAGGTCAAATTCACTGTTTGGTTAAAATTATATAAGTGTTTAAGAATATTAGTAACTTGTATTTTCATAGGAATAGTTATGGTCATATCACTCACATAGATATATAAATATATAGATTTGGAGGGATATATATTATAGACATATATATTATATCTATATCATACTCTCTATGAATTTCACAACCATGAGCATTTTACAATTCAGTTCAATTTGTCAAAGGTATTGAGCAGAGACTTCCCTCATGGGTCAGTGGTTAAGGCTAAACACTTCCAGTGTGGCTGGTATGGGTTAGATCTCTGGTCAGGGAACTAAGATCCTGCATACCACACTATGTAGCTAAGAAACAAAAATAAATTAATTAATAGAAAAAGTCACAAACTGGAATCAAGATTGTTAGAAGAAATATCAACAACCTTAGAAATGCAGATGATACCACTCTAATGAAGGGAGTGAAGAGGAACTAGAGCTTCTTGATGAGAGTGAAAGAAGAGGGTGAAAAAGCTGGCTTAAAATTCAACATTCAAAAAATGAAAATCATAGCATCTTGTTCCAAAACTTCATGGCAAATAGGTGGGGATAAATGTAAACAGTGACAGACTTTATTTTCTTGGGCTCCAAAATCACTGCAGACAGTTACTGCAACCATGAAATTGAAAGACACTTGCTCTTTGGAAGGAAAGCTATGACAAACATAGACAACATATTAAAAAGCAGAGACATCAATTGGCTGGCTAAGCTCTGTATAGTCAGAGCTATGGTTTTTTCAGTACTCATCCACATCATGTATGGATGTGACAGCTGGACCATAAAGAAGACTGAGTGCTGAAGAATTGATGCTTTCTAATTGTGGTGCTGGATAAGACTCTTAAGAGTCCCTTGGACAGCAAGGAGATCAAAACAGTCGATCCTAAAGGAAATCAACCCTGATTATTCATGAAAAGGACTGTTGCTGAAGCTGAAGCTCCAATACTTTGGCAATCTGATGTGAAGAGGAGAAGGGGATGACAGAGGATGAAATGGTTGAATGGCATCACTGACTCAATGGACTTGAGTTTGAGCAAACTCAGGGAGATAGTGAAGAGAAAGAAGCTGATATGAAGGACAGGAAGCTACAGTTCATAGGGTTGCAGAGTTGGGTGTAACTTAGCAATTGAACAATATCAACAACACTGAGCAATTATTTGATATATTCTAGGTGAAATCAAGATTGCTGGGAGAAATGTCAATAACCTCAGATATGCAGATGACACCACCCTTATGGCAGAAAGTGAAGAGGAACTAAAAAGCCTCTTGATGAAAGTGAAAGAAGAGAGTGAAAAAGTTGGCTTAAAACTCAACATTCAGAAAATGAAGATCATAGCATCCGGTCCCATCACTTCATGGGAAATAGATGGGGAAACAGTGGAAACTGTCAGACTTTATTTTGGGGGGCTCCAAAATCACTGCAGATGGTGACTGCAGCCATGAAATTAAAAGACGCTTACTCCTTGGAAGAAAAGTTGTGATCAACCTAGATAGCATATTCAAAAGCAGAGACATTACTTTGCTGACTAAGGTCCATCTAGTCAAGGCTATGGTTTTTCCTGTGGTCATGTATGGATGTGAGAGTTGGACTGTGAAGAAGGCTGAGCGCCAAAGAATTGATGCTTTTGAACTGTGGTGTTGGAGAAGACTCTTGAGAGTCCCTTGGACTGCAAGGAGATCCAACCCGTCCATTCTGCAGGAGATCAGCCCTGGGATTTCTTTGGAAGGAATGATGCTAAAGCTGAAACTCCAGTACTTTGGCCACCTCATGTAAAGAGTTGACTCCTTGGAAAAGACTCTGATGCTGGGAAGGATTGGGGGCAGGAGGAGAAGGGGATGACAGAGGATGAGATGGCAGGATGGCATCACAGACTCGATGGATGTGAGTCTGAGTGAACTCCTGGAGTTGGTGATGGACAGGGAGGCTTGGCGTGCTGTGATTCATGGGGTCACAAAGAGTCAGACATGACTGGGTGACTGAACTGAACTGAACTGAGGTGCTCTGAGAGATAAAAAGATGAGTAAGATAAGTAACTAGATGTTTTTCCTCTTTTTACTATTAAGAGAATTGATAAATATTATTATACCTTTCATTCACTACCGGGGTCCAGCCCCAGTTGGATCCAGGGTATCCTTAGGGAGACAGCATCAGCGACCTAGACGAATGATTTATTTAGAGATATAGAAAGAGATAAAGAAGGAATATAGCAGTTAGGAAAATATAGGAGAGAAAGAGGCTGGTATTCCTTGGTTTACCCAGAAAGCCAATAAAGTCTCAGACAAGAGACTTGCTCTGTTCACATAGGCCACAGGCGCCCACTTGAATAGCACAGTGTGCCCGGCCTTGGGCTGCCTCTCGCGTGGGTCTTAGAAGCCCGGGCAGGAAAGTGAACTTAGAGGGCCTCTACACCCCTAGGGGGTCAGCCTGAAAAGAAGATAAAGAAAGAAACAAAGAAAGACATGGGGGAGCCAAGCAATAATGAGGCAAGGCCCAAACTTTACTTTCCAGGGAAGCTTATATAGCTTGAGTTGTACATTGAAAATAATGGGAGATGCATAGTCATGCAGGGTCAGCAGTCCTGACCCTTATCGGACCAGGCATCCTCCCTGCATTCCTTCTGATATACAAAGATCTTGGGTGATTTACTTCATCTTCTGGCCAAGGGGCCTGCTAACATCTTATGACCCTTTCCAATAATGATTAGTCAGCCAGAAAACTCATTTTCTCCAAAGGTGATTTTTCTAAAGTTAGGTGCCACCCTCTGAAAGCACTAGATAAGGTTGCATTCCTATAGGGTAAAGGTGAAGTGGGCTATAGCGTGGGAGCAATTTATTAATTCAAGGTCTAATGTGGTTAAATCAAAGGCTACTAATTATTTTCCTTAAAGACATAATGGGTAAGGGCTATGGAAACTTTAGCAGCAAATATTGGCTCAACAATGAAACCCTCCACCAGTGCTATTCTAATAATTTCTTAACTCCCTGAAAGGCTCTATATTTTTAGAATGTTTCAGGCTTCCTGTGCCTCTCATGGTTGGGAGGCCATAAACAATCACATGCGTAGCTGCAGGAGTCTGAACAAACCTGTCAGGCAGGCTAGAAAGTCATCAGAGGGGTTTGGATTGGAACACTCTATTGTGCCCAGGAGACTTACTAACCAGAGCTCTAAGTTGAATTTCTTTAGAGAAAGGTGGTCAGGGATAGCCCCCCATCAGAGGTGTTGGTGAGAGGCATGATAGAGTAAAACAGACAGATTCTGGTTTGGGGGTAGATGCTTGAGAAGGTTCAGGGGGGTCCCTCGAGGCCTGATCTTGCCTTTGCCCGTCAGGTCTCTTCCTCGTGACCTTTGCCATGGGTGGGATCTCCCATGATAGCTCCTGGCAATTCACTGAATCATTTATTCATAAATATCTGATGCCTATCATGTGCCAGTAATGTGCTAGCACCTGGATTTACTATAGGAAGAATACATAGTCATCATCATTGTATGTGAGGAATGAACTGGAAGGAGAAAAGGCTAATATTGAGAGTCATTTGAGAGGAGCCACTAATAATGATACATCAAAGATGCAAAAATCCTGAGGAAGAGAAAACCTGTCACTTGAGGAAAAACTTAGGGCAGCCAAGAGTCAAATACAACATAATGAGTAAGGAATGGAGAGTATCATAATAGGTGAAGTTGAAGAATCTGGCAGCAGTCAAACCATACGTGGCCATCTAATTAGAGGAAGGATGCTGGCAATCTTTTTAAAGTGTAATAGGGAAATACTAATAAAATTTTAAGCAAGTAATGCTGAAGAAAGTCATAATTCAAAATAATTATAGTTAGTGTATCGCCATTAACTGGGTTAAAAGACAAGATGGAAGTTTTAGAGAAAATTGGAAACTAAAAAACAGCCATAGTATATTCTAGAACTGAAAAATACAGGAATTAAAACGAAGACCAATAGAAATGTTCACCAACAAATTAGACAATGTTGAAAAGGGGAATAGAATAGGATCAAAGGATAGGTCAGGACAATATATCCAGATGGAAGCAAAGAGATAAAAAGATGAAAAATAGAGAAGAGGGCATATAGTTCATATAGGATATATGTGTAGTCTAGAAGAGGGAAGAATAGTCTTAGGAAAGAAGTAATATTTAAAAAGATGATGGCAAATAATTTTCTAAAAGCAATTAAAGATATCAAATCATGAATACTAGAGCATCAAATCTCTCTGAATATGGATAATATCACACCCAGAAACATCACTCTGAATCTGCTAAAAATAAAAGATAAAGAGAAAATCTATAAAGTGGTCAAATCTGGCAGTAATGAATCATATTACCCATAAGAATGCAATAAAGCTGACAGCTGATTTATTAATAGAACACAAATGGAATCAATAATAACTGAATGATATCTTTATTTAACCTAAAATTCAATAATCAGTGAAAATGCCTTCGAAATGAGGGATAAAAAAAAGACATATTCAAAATTGAAAACTCAAGAATATTCCTCAGCAGGAGACCCACACCAAATAAATGATCTACTAAATGACATTATTTAAGTAAAATAAAATAAAAAGGACACTGGAAGGAAGTTCAGAGATATAATGAAAACTGAGTAAAGAGTAATGAAAAGGGTAAGTTAATATGTATATCCATAATTAAGAAAGGCTGAATATCTAAATGCTGGAAAAATATTAACCATAGTGACTTTAATATATCAAACATATATGGTATTAATATAATCACTAGAGAACCTACTATTAAGATTCTTTATATGTAAAACTAGCAAACCAATAGAAGGAAAGCATGGAATAATAAAAAGTTCTTAATCTATCCAAAAGCAGACAAAAAAAGAAAAGGAAGGAAAAAGAAAACATAGGTCAATTAGAAAGCAAATGGTAAAATGACAAATTTTAAAATCCAAAGAAATAGTAATAATAATAAGGTTATAATATTGGAATGAAAGAAATCCAGCTGTATGTTGGTTATATGGTGTGTACATGCTCAGTTGTGTCTAATTCTTTGTGACCGTATGGACCCCATGGAGCCACCAGGCTCCTCTGTCCATGGGATTCTCCAGGTAAGAATACTGGAGTGGGTTGCCATTTCCTTCTGCAGGATTAGTTATATGAGACTATTTTACTATAAGAACACAGATTTAGGGAATAAACTGTGGTGCATACATGTAATGAAACAGTATTCAGTAAAAAAAAAAAAAAAAAAAAGGAATGACCTATTGATAAAAGCAATAACAAGATGAATCTCAAAATGTATTCTATGTGAAAGAAGCCAGGCCAAAACAAGTACACTTTTTTACTTATTAAAAACTAGAAAATACATTGAATCTGTATTAATAGAAACTAAAACAGTACCGGTATGAGATGGAAGTAGAGGGAAAAAATGGATAATAAACGATTATGAGTAAACTTGTAGGAATGAGAGAAATGGTTATCTTAAATTTGGCAGTTGTTTCTCAGATGTATACATATACTGAAACTGATCAAATTTTGCATTTTAAATATAAATAGCTTAGTGTATTTCAATCATTATTTCATTGAAGTTGTAATAAAAATAATATAACAAACAAATATGCAATAGAAAAATTGACAAAAACAGAATGTCCTTACTTAGAGAAACTGATGCAGATTATAAATGCTTGGCAGAGATGGTGAAGAAAAAATATATGAGAAGATGGTACAAATTTGTAATATGAGGAATAAAATACAGTTCATTACTTAAGATCCTACCTATATTTAAATTTTAATAAAAAGACATTAGGGGCTACTTTATAAAAGTACATTAAGTCTTAGATAAATTTATAAAAATCTAACTAAACCTCTCATGGAAAGAAATAGAATATATTGCACACACACCTGACTTTAGCAGTGGAATTTTTAAATATTTATGAGCAAAATAGCAGCACACTTAAGCAGGTATTTTCAGATAATGGTGTAACTATGCTCTAACTGACTTCTGAGAATATCATAACTTATACCAAGCATCTAAACATGGCAATATATTTTTTAAACAATAATATATTATGACCAGGTTGTTTCAATTCCAGGAGTTAAATGTTGCTTTAACATTAAACCAATGTAATTACTCAATAAAAGAAAAAGTTCCTCATTCATTTACTACATAAGTCTTGGTAAACTAAAGAATATCTACACAAAATAGTTCAGAAAGGGTAGTACTTAATTATGAAAAAAAATGAATGTATTCTCTCCTGAAAACAAAAATAATATGTGCATTATCTGCTATTATCCCACCTGGTTAGTATTAACCTGGAGGCTCATGCCAGTGAGACTAAACAATAGAAAAATATAAAATATGAAAGAGTTTTTTAGGGACAAATGAATTATTACTTTCAGATATCATTATGTTCATATTAGAAAACCCAAAGTTGCTGGAGATGAATTATTTAATTAATAAATAATTTCACTAAGATTTCTGAATTCAAGTGAGAGAGGAAAATACTTGATTCCCTATCTCACCTCATATACAAAAGTCAGTTCTTAGTGGATTGTAGATGTGAAAATGAAAGGCAGAACAGTCAGTCTTCAAGAAGATAACATGGGAGAATATCTTAATCAAACTACATGCAAACTTTTCTTAAATTGGACTCATAAAATAAACAATAGACTGACAAATTGAAATTTAAATTACATTGAAATTAAAGAATAAAATGTCCTAAAAAGGATATCAGTGAGAGGGAGAAAAGACAAGCACTAAATCGAACAAGATAATTGCAGAACAAGGGAACTCATAAAGGGCTTATATCCAGAATATATTTTTAAAAGATACACACACACACAAAAGACAGACTTCCCAATGGTTAAGACCTTGCCTTCCAACAGAGGAGGTGCAATTTCAATCCCTGGTCAGGGAATTGAGATCCTACATGCCTCACAGCCAAAAAACATAAAAAACAGAAGCAATATTGCAACAAATTCAATAAAGGCTTTTAAAAAAATTCCACATAAAAAAGTCTAAAATAAAAGACAGTCTCTCCTCAAAATAGATAAATCATACAAACAGACCCTCTATAACTGATATATGATATATACAAATGGTCAATAAGCATATGCAAAGTTGCTCAATATCATTAGTAATTTGGTTTTAAAAAATAATGCTTCTACAAGCTTATAAACTAGCTTAAGTTCTAAAGTTCTACAATACCAAGTGTTAGCAAAGAAGGAGAACAATTGGAATTCTCAGATACTGTGAAAGGAAGTATAAATTGGTGCTGCCACTTTGAAAAACTGTCCATAAAGTGAACATATTTCTACCATTTGACCCAGCTACAAGAGAAATGTATGGCACAAACGTTTAAAGCAGTGTACATAATGTTTAAAGCAGTATTATTTAATATTATTCCAAACTGAGACCAATCCAAATGACTGCCAACTGCAGTATGGCAAAAGTATTTCTGAAGAGTCTTCTAGCTAATAATGCTCTATTTCTTACTCATTTACTGTGCTTACTCATTTACGTTTCATTTTGTTATAATTTTTCTAATACCTTTTTGCATGAATTAATGTTACAATTAAAAATATTTTAATTGGAGAAGCAATTGCATTAATCCCTCTGCAGGGCACCAAAGGCTTGGGCTAATTTGCCATCAGTTGAAATGAAAATAAATGAATGGATTTATACTATAATTTAGAAATAAAGTAATAGAAGCTACAGGAAATAAAGATGGATTGCATGTGTGAGAGGAATAGTAATGAGGATTTTTTTTTTTAAGTTAGCTTTAATGGTATTGACTATAACATGGTTTACTAGTAACTATTTTCAGACCAGGCCAGATAAAAAAACAATTTTACCATTCTGTCAGCAGTTATTTTTCATTTCTAAATTGAGTTAAAATTTGAGAGCTTCTAAATATTCTTTTTTTCATTTTAGTGCTTTTGTCATTTTATTTGAATGTTATTCTCCTGTGTAGGGCAAAATTGGAGAGGAGATACCAAAATTTAATTAGAGAAGCTCCCCACCACCGCCATCGCGCAGTTCACACTAGAACTCGAATGAAAGTGACAGATATTACACAGAAAATCAAGGAAATTTTCAAATGAGTCTTCAGATTCAAAATTACTAGAGTGACTAACACACAGACACACTATAGCACTGGGGGCTGCTAATTCTCAATTGAAAATCAAAAAGCAGAAAAATTAGATTAAAATGAACACAAGCTTTTAAAAAAATAAGTTTTCCATTGAAAATACAATGGTTAATATTTTCCAATTGTGGTTGATATTTACAAATGCAGGTGAAATTTAAAACTAAATGAATCTTCATCAATCATTTTTGAAATAGGTTACGAACCAATGAAATAGAAATAAAATATACCATTTGTAGTTTAAAAATTGCTTTAAAATATATGTACTTTTAATATAGAAAATTATAACAACTGTAGAAAGTAAAATATTTTAATACTAATTTCTTAGTTTATTTGAAAATGTTGTTATAAACATGTCCAGCTCTCTGTGACCCCATGGACTGCAGCCTGTCAGATTCCTCTGTCCATGGGATTCTCCATGCAAGAATACTGGAGTGGATTGACATTTCCTTCTCCACAGTGCTGTAGAAGACTGTGTAAATTATTTCCTGACAAGCCTTGGTAGCACATATGCTTCTTTTAAGAATAACTAAGAAGCAATTTGCTGATTAGTACACTATATTTCCTTGTGCCCAAGTCTTTCAAGAACAGTTATAAACTGTTATAAACTTTTTTTCTATAATTACATGCACAAACCAGTTTGCTTATATTGTTACAAGTTTAAGTAATGCTTTGATTGAGATTCACTTTCAATTCAAATTGATTGTACTAATGAGTGCCTACCATGTAAGAAATCATGCTACAAAAATGTTTCGCATGTTAGAACAATTAACAGACCCAAAACAACTCTAAGAAACTAATATGATTTTCGTTTTTGGCAATGTGAAATCTGAGGTCTTGTCTAGCGAAATAACTTGACAAGGGTATAACAGATATAAACAGTCAAAGCAAGAACTAGAGCCACATTTTCTGATATGCTATGGTTTTCTCAAATTGTAGTAAATAAGTGAAGAGGAGCTAAAAAGCCTCTTGATGAAAGTGAAAGAGGAGAGCGAAAAAGTTGACTTAAAGCTCAACATTCAGAAAACGAAGATTGTGGCATCTGGTCCCATCACTTCATGGGAAATAGATGGGGAAACAGTAGAGACAGTGTCAGACTTTATTCTGTGGGCTCCAAAATCACTGCAAGTGGTGACTGCAGCCATGAAATTAAAAGACACTTACTCCTTGGAAGAAAAGTTATGACCAACCTAGACAGTATATTCAAAAGCAGAGATATTACTTTGCCGACTAAGGTCCGTCTAGTCAAGGCTATGGTTTTTCCAGTGGTCATCTATGGATGTGAGAGTTGGACTGTGAAGAAGGCTGAGCGCCGAAGAATTGATGTGTTTGAACTGTGGTGTTGGAGAAGACTCTTGAGAGTCCCTTGGACTGCAAGGAGATCCAACCAGTCCATTCTGCAGGAGATCAGCCCTGGGATAACTTTGGAAGGAATGATGCTAAAGCTGAAACTCCAGTACTTTGGCCACCTCATGCGAAGAGTTGACTCATTGGAAAAGACTCTGATGCTGGGAGGGATTGGGGGCAAGAGGAGAAGAGGACGACCGAGGATGAGATGGCTGGATGGCATCATGGACTCGATGGACGTGAATCTGAGTGAACTTCAGGAGATGGTGATGGACAGGGAGGCCTGGCCTGCTGCAATTCATGGGGTCGCAGAGTCGGACACGACTGAGCGACTGAACTGACTGAGCTAAAATTTTAATATTTTGATGAAACTGTAGATGCAGATATACTGTTGAGCATTTTTGTAAACTGTAACTCTCCATCTTTAGCACTTTTGGATGGATACAACTGGTGTTAATAAATTGAGATGAATAAACATAGTACTAGGATGAGCTTAGTATATTAAGACAAGCCAAATGCCAGAACATAGATGCAGTTTTTCTTTTCCATGATTCTTTTTGTATTGTATGATTTTACTGAACAAAATATTGCAAATTATTTTGAAATATTTGTTTATTTATAGTATGGGCAATTATTATTTAAATCCTTTAAAAGGGCCTCACTTCATTTATTTACACTGAGTTTTAATCATTATCTATTCTTGAATACTCAGTTTAATTCATTTAAAATCATATTTCCTGAAAGAAACCATATGTCAAGCACTCTGTGAGACACTTCTGAATGTACAAAAATAAGTAAAACAGGTCCTACACAAGAATGTATTCTGGGGTCACATACAGATTAAGACACCATGAAGTTTAGCAAAGAACAGCTGGTGGGGGAAGAGAGATCTAATGAGATATATCATAAGTCATGAAATCCTAAGATATATTGGACCTCCAGCCCAGCTAGAGTGGAGAGATATTGCTGAGCTCTTTTTATGTTGAAGTAAAATCCTAGAAGGCCATCCTTAAAGTAAAGACTACACATTATTGGTAAGATTAAAGAAAAAATGCAAAACAGATTAATTCTAATAAGCATAAAATAAGCTTGACAAAATTTTTAAAAATCTGCTGGTAAACTAACTTCAAGTCAAAATAAAATTCAAAACACTTAAAAAGAAGAGTAAATAATCAAGACTCTCTCAAAAATAAAATAGAGTTCAAAATTAGCACACACAGACAAAGAAGCAGGAAATAGTGCCTTGTAGCCAAAATAAAAAGCAGTTAACAGGAAAATAAACAAGTAAGCAAAGTCAGAGCTTAGAATGAACAGAGACTGTCTATAGATATCTACTACAGAACATTCTATCCAAAACCAGAAGAACACACATCTGATTTCAAGTGCAGATGAAACATTCTCTAAGATAGATCCCATGCTAAGTCACAAAACAAGTCACAACTAATTTAAGAAGATTGAAATTTTATCAAGCATCTTTTCCAACTACAACAGTATGAAACCAGAAATCCATTACAGGAAGAAATCTGGAAAAAACAACACATGGAGACTAAACAACATGCTACTAAAAAGCCAATGAATCAATAAAGAAATCAAGAATAACTTGAGATGAATTAATACACAAACACAGTTTTCCAAAATATGGGATGCATCAAAAGCAATTCTGAGGCAAGTTTATATAATCAAGCTTCCCTTAGATAATAAGGAAAATCTCAAATAAGTAACCTAACTACACCTAAAGGAATTAGAAAAATAAGAAGAAACACAGCCAGGTTTTAGAAGGAAGGAAATCATAAAATCAGAGCACAAATAAATTAAATAGACTTTTAAAAGAAACAGTAGAAAAGACTAGTGAAACTCATATGATATTTTTTAAAGATCTGCAAAACTGATAAAACTTTGGCCAAATTCATCAAGGAAAGGAAAAAAAAAAAAAACAGAGGGAAGGACCAAATAAATAAAATTAGAAATGACTTTTTATTCTGGTATCACAGAAATACGAACAATTCTAAGACAGTACTATAAACAATGCTAACAAATTAAGTAACTTAGAAGAAATTGGTAAATTCCTGGAAACATACAATCTTTTCAGACTATATCAAGAGGAAATAAAACATCTGGATAGACTGATTACTAGTAATAAAATTGAATCATTGACCAAAAAAGAACTCCCACCAAACAAGTCCAAGACCAGACAGCTTCAAAGGGGAATTCAACCAAATATTTAAAGAGTTAATACTTGTCCTTCTCAAACTATCCCAAAATATTGAAGAGGAGGGAATCCTTCCAAACTGCTTGTATGAGGACAGCATTACCCTGATACTAAAACCGGAAAAAAACACTACAATAAAGAAAATTACAAGCCAATATCCCTGATGAACATAGATGTAAAAATCCTCAACAAAATATTAGCAAACCAAATTCAACAATACATTAAAAGGATCATAAACCATGATCAAGGTGGATTTATTGAAGGGATGCAAGAGTTGTTTAATATCCCCAAATCAAATAACATGATATACCAAATTAACAAAACTAAGGATAAAGATCACATGGTCATTTCAATAGATGTAGAAAAATCATTTGATAAAGTTTATCACATATTCATGATGAAAACTCTCAACAAAGTTTATATAGTAGGAACATACTACCTCAACATGATAAGTATTAATAACAAACCCACAGTTAACATTATACTCAATGGGGAAAAAGTGAAAGCTTTACCTACAAAATCCAGAACAAAATAAGGATGCCACTTTCACCACTTTTATTCAGTATAGATTTGGGAGTCCTAGCCACAGCAATCAGATGGAAAAAATAGTGATAAAGGCCATTCTTTAAAGGCTTAAATCTAAGACTTGAAACTTCTAGAAGAAAACAGATGGGAGGCTTTTTGACATCGGTTTTAGCAATACATATATTTTTTAATCTCTTTCCTCAAGCAAGGACAACAACAAAATAAACAAGGGGACTACATGAAGCAAAAAACCTTTTGTACATTGAAAGAAATCATCAATAAGGTGAAAAGCCTGCCTACTGAATGGGAAAAGATATTTGCAAATGATATGTCTGATATCGCATAAATGTCCAAAATATGTAAATAACTCATAAACTCAATATCAAAAACAAACAATCTGCTTAAAAATGGGCAGGGGACCTGAATAGATATTTTCCTAAAGAAGGCATACAGATGGCCAACAGGCACACGAGAGCATGCTCAACAATGTCACTGATCATCAGGAAAATGCAAGTCAAAACCACAATGAGATGTCACTTCACACCTGCCAGAATGGCTAACATCCAAAATACAAGAAATAACAAGTGTTGGCAAGGATGTGGAGTAAAGGAAACCCTCAGGCACTGTTGCTGGGAATGTAAACTAGTGAAGCCACTATAGCAAACAACATGGAGGTTTCTCAAAAAATAAAAATTTTATTACCATATGATCCAGCAATTTCACGCCTCAGTGTTTATCCAAAGAAATGTAAAACACTAATTTCAAAAGATATATGCACCCCAGTGTTCAAAGCAACATTATTTATATTAGCCAAAATATGGAAACAACCAAAGTGTCCATCAAGATGAATGGATAAAGCAGATGTGGTATATACATGCTATGGAATATTCCTCAGTCATATTAAGAATGATATCTTATCATTTGCAACAACATGAATGGATCTGTAGGGTATTGTGCGTAGTGAATTAAGTCAGGCAGAGAAAGACAAATAGTTGTGTTTTCACTGGATCTAAAAGTAAAACAAAGAAAAAATATAACAAAACAGAAACAGACTCAAGGACACAAAGAACAAATTAATAGTTGCCAGAGGGGAAGGGATATGAGTAGGGGAAATATATGTGAATGGGATTAAAAGGTACAAACTAACATTTATAAACTAAAAAAGTCACAGGCTTTATTTTATGTAATGTACATCACAGAAAATATACTCAATATTTTATAATAAATTTGTGTGTGGCATGTAGTCTATAAAATATCAAATCACTATGTTGTATACCTGGAACTAATATAATATTATATGTCACTTATACTTCAATTGTTAATAGCCTGCTATTATAAACATTTTTAATGATTTAATAGAAAAGATGGATAAACAGATATGAATTGAACACATAAAAGAAAGCTACAAAAGAACCATATATAAAATTCTAAAAGTGAAAAGTATAGTAGTTGAAAATTATTGAATAATTTTTTTAGCCCATTACAGTCATAAGATCCAGTGAACTAAGTAAAACTAATAGAAATTATCCTAACCAAGAAAAAACTAAATTACTGAACTCATAGATGAAAGGACATCACTATTGACCTTAAGAAATAAAAAGCTTTAAAAAGGAATACTGTGAACCACTGTATGTCTGCAAATTAGATAGCTTATATAAAATTTTAAGGAAAAATATTAATGCTTATATATATATATCAAAATATTGAGCAACTATGAATATTTGATTGATATTTTCTTTTTAATTTTTTATTTTGTACAATGAATATGAGTTACTTGTGTTTTTAGAAATATTTAGAGAAGATTTAGCAAATGAGGCATGTTAATCTGTTCACTTTTGTGTGATTCTGTTTGTTTTGATTGGGTTGTTAAGGAAATAAAATTTGATAAGAGTACTGCCTTACAGGAGATCTCTGAGAAAAACTTTACATCCTCTTAATAATGTGTATGAAAGCTTATACGTAAGTTTCCATGTATCCATTAAGTGTTAGTCTATTTCAAGAACGTAGTGACTCAAGGCTGTAACTCTGGACACTTTGAGACCTATTGGCAGTCTGAATAGTCACACTTATCTAACCAGAGAGGCAGTCTTTTTAAGTGAGAACACACACACCTCATTCTTTCCTTTTTTTCCTCATTTCTAAGTTCATCTCTAAATAATTGTTATGTTTGAAATCTCAGACAAACTGATAACCCAGAATCCACCTACAGGGAAGTCCCCCTCCCTAATGATTATATTAATTAGATTTGCACTTCTGATGGAAGAACAAATTCCTGACTTGAGTTTTCTATTATCTGAGCTAAGATAATATCTGTTTCAGATATAACTTGAAAATATCTGAGTCATTATCTTGCTTCAAGTTCTATTTCATTGCATTTAAAAGATCAGAAACCAAGTTACAAAATATTGGGAAATATTTCTATCTTTGATAATAAGTCTTTACTGAAGTTTCTTAATAAACAAGAAACAAGAGAGAGAATAACAAAAATACAGTTCAAAACTTCACAAAATATGCTTTATACATTTCTCTCCAAATTCCATTTCCCTTGGCAACTCCAAAATTTCTTCTTTTTTCTCTTCCTTTCAAGCGTTGAGTCAAGTATACTCCATCTACTCCACCTACTCTTTGGTGCCTGCCCTCCCACCTTCTCACTCTCTTCTCTTCCTCAGTGGTACCGCCGTGCCTTTTCCAATGTAAAGCAATGACAGCTTTCATGTTCTTTCTATGTTCTCTCTTCTCTATCCATCAAATCAGCACAATCAAGGCTTAACACTAAGTGGTACGGGTTGAACGGCAGGGAGTGGGCTTGAAAAGATTCTCTTTAGAAAGAATATGAATTCTTGTGCTATTTTTTGTAGCCCTGTTACAGTTATTGATTTACATGACCTCTATCAGGCCCTCTCTCTGTCTGTCTATATGTGTGTGTGTGTGTGTGTGTGTGTGTGGAACTTTATATTTTTAGGTACATAAATAGTGATGAGTTGAATTATCTTACATTCTTCCCTCTCTGGTTTTCAGGCAGTGGGAGGGCAGGTGGTTGGCTACTGTATAATTTTATTGTGTACCCATCAGCGTTTCCTCTTACAACCTTGCAGTAACCCCAAGGAATTTGGGAGCAATAGAGCAAACATGAATTGAACCTAAATATAAAAAAGAGAAAGTATTTGTTTCATTTATTTATTTGTGTTTCAAGGATAGAGTTACTTACATTCTACTGCATTGTAATATATTCATGAATCATTAGGTTGGAAGGAAATTGAAAAGGTCATGCAGCCTACCTTTGCTCTAATTCTTATCCAAAGTAATATTATTAAATAAAAATTTGGGGAAAATTTAAGACACTAATTGACAAGAGCATTATACTTTCAGTTGGTTTAACTCCTAATTATGTAACATTTCTAGTATAAAACAGAGACCGTGGTCTTCAAGTCATGTGTTAAGGAAAAACTAATGACCCTTAGAGTGATGAAGTTTAGTGATTACAGTAAAAAATGCATGTAGTGGAATAGATTAAGGTAAATTTGTATTTATTCAAGATTATATTCAGAAAGATTCCTAAAATGGTAAAACCTTTGTCTGGTGTTGTGGCTTTGTTCAATTAACACTTGTTAAATGGAGCACAAGGTGCCATATGGTGAGGAGAGGTTCAACGACAGATCATAAAAGAAATTCAAATAAAGCAACTTATTACTCGTGGGTCCTGGAGGAAGTACATAACATGTTTTAAGGGGCTACATGGGGAGGTCAAAGCAGAGTGCAGACAGAGAATAGGTCGGGGGGCACATGTCTTAGGGTCCGTACGTGTAATGCTTTGAGGTTCCTGGCCTTAAGGTGAATTGGTCAGTTCCAACCGAAAAAGCAGGGTAATGGTAAACTCCACAGAAGTCTTACCTAAGGGTTGTACAGAGGAGGGTTTTGATCACAAGGGCTGCTAGAGAAAGTCACTCAGGAACTTGCATTTGCTTGTGACTCTGATTCTGTTATGTGGGGCATGTGTTTGCATGAGGGAACTAATGTATAATGATGATAATTATTGAAATTTTCTTTCTACTGAACACCAATATAGTGTGCAAGATCAGGACTGTGATGTTCTGTGTATGCATATTTTAAGTAACTGACATTTTTTGAAGTAATGTAATTAAATTATCATACTAAGACTTTTTTCTCTCTGAAGATCATTAAATATGAAGGACTAATTTGTCCATTAGATGCTTAAAAGTGTTGTAAATTATTTTTATCATAAATATGCTAATTGTTGGACTATATATCCAGATATCCAAGCAAATGATCCAAACCATTTGGCCATATTATTGTAACATGTGTTTGGGTTTTTCGTCTTTTTTTTTTTTTTCCCCTATTTGACATATAGATATTATAGCAGTTTTTTTTTTCCTTCCTTAATATGATGTCTTAAACTATTGCTTCGGAATTGCCTGATATTTTTGTGACAAAATGTAAGTTTCTAGACTTCTCAAAGACTTATTAACTCAGAATAATTAGAGGCTAGGAGTTTGAACTCTGTAGTTTTGAACAAGCTCCTTGGGTGAAGCTTATGTCTCTAAAGTTTAACACACTGAAATTTGAAAACTACTGCTCTACTTTGTAGCCCATATTTTGTTTTTTATTTGCAGGATTTATAAATCACGTTGAGTTATTGGTAACTTGCCTATCTTTAGTTTATTCCATTCTGGAGACTTTGGAAGTAGAATTTGTACTCAAGTCTCACCAGTTCCTGCTTTTAAATCTGTCTCACTCACTAGTGAGTGTCTGCTCTTCATATAGTCAGAGGATATCAGTGTCTATTAAAACACATTCATTTGTGTTATTAAGCTTTTAGGTCAAATATATTGGGCTTCCCTTGTGGCTCAGCTGGTAAAGAATCCGCCTGCAATATGGGAAACGTGGGTTTGATCCCTGGGTTGGGAAGATACCCTGGAGAAGGGAAAGGCTGCCCACTCCAGTATTCTGGCCTGGAGAATTCCATGGAGTGTATAGTCCATGGGGTCACAAAAAGTCAGACACGACTGAGTGACTTTCACTTTCACTGTCACAAATATATTAATGGCATCAAAGTTCAAATCATCAAGATAGTCTCTGAAATCTTAGTGGTTTTTTGTTGTTGTTGTTATATTTTCTTCCAGCAAATTTTTCATATATCAGAAACAAGCTGATATTTTAACAAGCTGCCTCATGTTTTTTTTGTTTGTTTGTTTTAGCAATAGTAGCAGAATTTATCTTTAAGAATATACTGTTCTTTGGTTTTGGGAAGCACGCAGACATCTTGCAAAGAGACATTTTAATAGGCTCTTTAGCTATGAAATAGTAAAGCAAAAATGCTATTCTAGAGGGAAGGAATTTGAGTCAATAAGAAAATTAGCTACTTTCTATAATAATGTGAAGTTCAGTTCAGTTCAGTTCAGTCGCTCAGTCGTGTCCAACTCTTTGCGACCCCATGAATTGGAGCACGCCAGGCCTCCCTGTCCATCACCAACTCCCAGAGTTCACTCAGACTCACGTCCATCGAGTCAATGATGCCATCCAGCCATCTCATCCTCTGTCGTCCCCTTCTCCTCCTGCCCCCCAGTCCCTCCCAGGATCAAAGACCACTATTATTTTTAACTGGGAGAGAACTTGGCAAATTTTTAGACACCAGTGTGGTTTCTGTATTGGCTAAGGTATTTCCTTCTTAGCTAGGCAAGTTGTTTCTTGCAATGATAGAGAGAAGCAAGAACAAGGAGAAATCTGGAAAGGACGTCTCTATGGAGAATCAGGGAAAAGTATGCCACCCGATATTCCAGGTTAGCATTTGCTGTGTGGCATTATGTTGTTTGTTTTTTTTTCCTCATGTCCAAAGACTCCAGTGAAGAATTTTTAATGCCATAGCTTGATAGCCGCTCTGTTTTTTGGCTCCCTGTAAGGCAAACTGCCATTATAAGAGGTGCAAGAATTGGCCCTGTTATGTGTGTGAAGGCAGGTATCATCAAAAAGCCAGAGTCAATATAAATGGTAGAGCATATGATGACTCCCTGAAAATTTCTAAAATTATGGTATTCTTTGACTCTAAGATGGCGTTATTTTAAGGTGCACTGTTATTTTACATACCACAAAGAAAAATAATACTGCCAATTAAGTTATCATAAAACTTTTCTTATAATTTACATTTTAACTTTCTACTTAAGAATACTATTCATTCTGGGATATTTTTTTCCAAGCCAATGATGCTATTTTTGAAGCTGATACTTTTTATAATCTTGCTGTGGAATTCATGAGGGTTCTGTACAACAAATAGATATCATATTTCTTCCTCAAATTGTCTTTACATTCAAATGTTCAGAATGTTGAAATGTACATTAGCCAGTTTTGCCACCAGGGATATCTATAAAGTCACACATCTCTTGACAATGATAACTCTTTCGTAACTGTTGTCTGGCTGACAAAGACTGCAAGATTTCATTGACAGTAGGAAACATCCTACTTCAGTAATCTTAAAGTGTGAACAGTTATGCTCCTCATACTTCATGAAATACAGCACGTAGAGAGATTATTGGATTCCTAGCCTGATTATACAGGGTAGAGACTTGGGGACTTCAGTTGAATACTAAAGGAGGAGTATCCTTCCCCTAAGACTAAAGAATTTGAGAATATACACAACTTAATTGTATTCATTGCAATTTTAAAAGTTGTACTTACTAATACATGTATTTTTAAAATGTGTCATATCCTTTTTTCAAAAATGATTTCATCGTAAGTGAAATGTCAGCTTGTCACATTAATTATAAATTACTATCTCCTTAGTCCTCTCAGGGTCCTTCACCCTTGTTATACTCTACACTTCTGAGATAAGGAGCAGGAAGGCTTTAAGAACTTTGGCTAATGTAATAATTAGAGAAAGTTGAGCTAATTAAAAATTATGCAGAGACTAAATGACTCTTATGCCTAAATTGTATGAGTTAAATGGAGGCAATAAGACTTGAAAAAATACAGTATATTCTACTATCTAATTTTCAAATCAAATTAAATACTCAAGCACATGCAAAATTGCATCATCATGTATTTATATGCTTCCCCTTAGAACCAGAAATTAAAATGTACTTCATAAATGGAGAGACCACGATGATGTGCTTTATTGCCCAACTATAACACTCTGAGCACACATATTTCTTTAAGAAGTAGTGCCTTACATGATTCATTATCCAAAATATTGAGCTATTACCTTTGTCCAGTCTTGCCACCTGGAATGACAACCTACACACACACGATAACAATGACCAATACTACTAAACTGTTCCCTGGCTGTATGATCTAATGTAGATAATCTGGATAAGTTTTCTTAAGGTAATTGAGAACCAAAAAAGAAAGTGTAACTTTAGGAAATCTGAATTCCAAGATGTTGACTCAAATCTTATATCCTTTTTACAGTGATGTAGCTGAATAGCATGCCAAGGTGGTAGGGTTCTTGTTCTTTCATCTCCTACACAAAGACAGTTGGTTCAGAGTTTTCTTCATTTCTGGCTGCATGTTGTTTTTATATTCTCCTTCTTTCTCCTCCATCAGTGTCCTTAAAATATTAAATAATATGTACGTAAAATAAGTTTAGCATGAAGCAATCATCAGGATTGGGTTGTATTTGTATAGAGAAAAAAAAACACACCAATTTCCCCTGCCTTTCTTTTTTTTCCCTTTAAGTCTTCTGCTAGAGTGATTTTGCAGAAACAAATTGATAGGACTAGAAATAAAGGGTCATCAAAATTTCTGCTCAGAATCATCTCATTTAGATTATATGGGGTATTTATTCACATGTAAACTTTCATAAGCAAATTGCATTTTAAGTCTGTGTTTGAAATTATTATTATTACTATAGAATAAATTGTGAGAGGTTCAATATTAGCAATTAAGCACATTCACGGGAATGAAGTGACGATGACAAAGATATATGGACACTATTGTGTGAATAACTTTTAATAGGTTTGGAGAGATGAATTCTGAAACAAAGAAAAACATGACCCAATTTTGAAAATATTAGAAGGACTATTGAGCTGTGTTACTCTAGGAGACTGTGAGAAGGACAATAGATAGATGGGAATCTTAAGGATGTATTCAAGATCTATATAGAAGATCCTTGTTACATTGTCTCAGATTTTACCCAGTTATATTTAAGATAGTGAATTGCCTAGTCCTGGAGAATGTTTAGGAAACTCTTAGGCCTCCTTAGAATTTTGTGACTTTCTGTAGTCAAGTTTTTTCTTCTAATCAGTAATTTGGAATAGATCATCAAGACGTGTGTTGAACAGAGCATATGACAGTCAGTATCAGCATGGGAGACAGTAAGGGCTAAACAACAAACTTTTCCATCAGGGCAGCAGACCCTCATGAGCCCCCAACTCCAAACTCAGTTCTGCCACTAATTTGCTCTGTGACCTGTACCAGCTTCTTAACATATTTTCACATTAAATAAAGGCTTTGAATTAACAATTTGTAATTTTCCTTCTATCTTATGTACACCTTCTGTACATTTTTACATAATGTTGACCCTGTTGGTATTTTTCTGTGGAATACACCACCCTTTGAGCACCAGCCCTGAGTTCATTATAGACCTTCATATAGACAATGGGTCAACACTATTGTCAACACCAGCTCTGACAAAACATTCAGTACAACTTGTAGATATCAAAGAAGTGACACAATTCTGAGGAAAAAATAATAAGGAGGAGGTGAGAGTCCCCTTTAACCTAAAATGGACAACACTAGGTTTAGATAATCAAGCTAGTGGGCAGAAACTCAGATTACACCTTTTGAAATTTTATTCTATTTAAGAATTTTAAAATCATTTGCATAATGATATTCAGATACAGATATCAGCAATATCAATCAGTTTGCTTAATGATGATTATAACACATGACATTTAAATGGAGAAGTATTCAGTAGCCCTTACATTTGTTCTCTGGTAATGCTTGCATTGGACTGATATAACAAAAATAGCATTTAACTACATCTATCATTTTTAGTTCTATATTTGCTAATTAATATCTCAACATTCAAAGATTTTTTTTTTCCCTTGGTGCAGGCTGGTGTTGATAAAGTATATGGTACCTTTCTCCAGAATGACTATTAAGTTGATTCAGCACTTTTCTAATAAAATGAGAAGCAATCAAAGAGGAACTTTAGCAAGGTTCTCCAAATTATACTATCTTTTTCAGGCTATTTAGATGAGCAAAAATAATATAAAAGAGCATGGAAAGGAATTGCATTTCTGTCAGGTAGTCTAGATGTGATTTTTCCAGTAGTCATGTATGGATGTGACAGTTGGACTATAAAGCTGAGTGCCAAAGAATTGATGCTTTTGAACTGTGGTGTTGGAGAAGACTCTTTAGAGTCCTTTGGTCTGCAAGGAGATCAAACCAGTCAATTCTAAAGGAAATCAGTCCTCAATATTCATTGAAAGGATGGATGTTGAAGCTGAAACTCCAATACTTTGGCCACCTAATGCGAAGAACTGACTCATTTGAAAAGACCCTGATGCTGGGAAATGAGGAGAAGGGGACGACAGAGGATGAGATGGTTGGATGGCATCACTGACTCGGTGGACATGAGTTGAGTAAGCTCTGGGAGTTGGTGATGGACAGGGAAGCCTGGCATGCTGCTGTCCATGGGGTCGCAAAGAGCTGGACACGACTGAGCAACTGAATTGAACTCACTTGTTTGAAATTTAAGAAGGAAAGAAAGAAAGACGGAAGAAAGCAAACAAACAATACTGTCTCATTTAGTAAATACTTGATAAATAATAAAATATAATCACTTGGTGTTCAAATTTCATTTAAGAAAACTCTGGGAGAAGGCAATGGCAACCCACTCTAGTTACTCTTGCCTGGAAAATCCCATGGATGGAGGAGCCTGGTAGGCTGCAGTCCATAGGGTCGCTAGGAGTCAGACACGACTGAGCGACTTCACTTTCACTTTCCACTTTCATGCATTGGAGAAGGAAATGGCAACCCACTCCAGTGTTCTTGCCTGGAGAATCCCAGGGATGGGGGAGCCTGGTGGGCTGCCATCTCTGGGGTCGCACAGAGTCGGACACGATTGAAGCAACTTAGCAGCAGCAGCAAGAAAACTCTGAGAATTGGTAAAGTTACTTTTATAAATCTTACTATTTTGTTTGTTCATAGCATCGTTAAAGACTGAGTTTTTATAATAGATATTTTAGATTTAAAATTCATTGACTATAGGAAGTTTGAAACAATAATTATTTAACTTTATCACTTATGAAGTCTGAATATCATGCAAGGAAATATTAAAAATCTAAAGTAGAAAAACAAAGGTCAACAGTATTTTTCTTTTAAAGTGACTTTCCAGTCACACTGGAAAATAATGACAAATTCAAATAATGTTATGTTGACAATGTGTACATATAAAAATATTTATAAATGCAAAAAGAGTATTTATACACATGTACACAAATCACACAGAAAAATAGTCTTTTTTAGATATGAATATATGGTCAATATTTTATATTCATTTTCTGATAAAATAAACATAAATCTGTTTAACTCCATTTTTGTACCACAGTCAATTAAAATTTATATCTGAAACAGTATTTATTTCTGAAAGGGTATTTCTTGAAAGTATACAACTAAATATTTGTTTCTCAGTATTTTCTAGCTGAAATCAAAACTGTAGTATAAAATTCCTCTGACTTAATCATGAATTATCATGAATCATATGAATTATCATGAATCATAATAAAGATGATATTACTTGATTTGCATTATTAGGCACCCCCAAAAATAGATATTTGGATATACCAATGGCAGAAAGGTTTTCAAAACTCTGTTATCATATCCCAAATGACAAAATAGGGAAATAGCACACAAAAACCAGGACTAGGGAGAGAAACTGGTTAAGGAAATCCGTCAAAAGGATGCAAGTATGTAAAACTAAACAGAACAAAGAAACAAAGCCAATGGAATAAGCTAATACCACTAGATTCAGACAAAGCCCATGTGTGAACCAGAAGTTGATTTTAGACATTTCCCTTCTGTCTTTCACAGAATCTTTCCTACCTTAACAGCCAGACACCCATCTTGTCAACTAATTCAGACAGATTTGGCTTCCAGTGAGAGCTTGGGTTTCACTCCCCACACCACATTCTAGGAACAAGAGCAGTTCAAGGGTCCTTAGGGTCACTCTGCTACAAGGTGAAGCTTTTCTTGAACACTGGTCTTTTTTGAATTCACCTTCTCTTTCTTCTCCCCTTCTTTAACTTTCAAAACTAGATTGATTTTCCTTTCATTTAAAAACAAAACTGTTTTGAGATTAATATATATACAATAAATGAATATTTATATAAGTTTATTTATATACTATGAATACTATAAACTTGTTACACTTTGAGAGAGATGTATACTTATGTAAATATCATCTCATTCAAAATATAGATTATTTCTGTCAACCCACATACAAGGTCCCTGTGTCCTTCCCAGTTATGCCCCTGCCTCCATCACCACATATCTTATGCCTCAGGCAACCACTGAAAAGCTTCTGGTCTCTGTAGGTTAGTTCTGCCTTTTCTAAAGCTTCAGAAATATGGACTCATGTACTCTGTATCCTTTTGTGTCTGGCTTCTTTCACTTGCAAAGATTTTTTAAGATATAGTCTTGTTGTTTTGTATTGGTAGATTATTTCTTTTTTGTTGCTGAGTAGTATTAGTATATTAATATAAAATTATATTAATCATTATATTAATATAGAAGAGCCACTCATCTGTTGCCAATTATCACTTGCTGTAACAAGTATTGTTGAAGGTGTGAGGCAACTCTCTACCTGCTGGTGAGGCTACTTAAAGTGGGACAACCACTTTAGAAAACACTTTGACAGTATCTTTCAAGTTAAATGCATGCTTACCGCATGATCCAGCAGCTCCTTTCCTAGATATTTATCTAAAGAAGTTAAAATAAATGCCCACAAAAATATTTATACATAAGTGCTCATAGCAGCTTTACTAATATATTACACAATTTAGGTAAATTGGACTAGGGCTACATCCCACCTGGGAGGGGCCTTCTATTTTGAAAAAGCTGTGCAAGATTCACATTATCCCCAAGGAAAAGAAATCACTATCTGAGTCTGTGAGGCAAAAATAAATGAGTTTAAAACAAATAAATAGCAATCACTATAAATCAAGTCTCTCTCTCAAGTGATCTAACACAGCTATCTACATATGGGAGCTTGGGTTACAGCCTTTGCTAATAATAAAGAAGCAAATTTTTCACTCTTTCCTTATCTTCCTCAAAAACATAAATTTTGGCTTCATGATCTTAGTCAAATATCTTGGTTGTCTCATTCTATCTATGAAGAGCCTTTCTCTTTTGCCTTCTAATAATCTGGTTTTTGTTTTTAAATCATGGAATTCCTAAAGTAGTAAAGTACAGTAGCACTTTGATAGATAAATAGAAAACTACTGTTGGATAGGTGGAAACTTGAGAAGCCCTTCAAATCAAAGTGTGTGTGAAAATACCTACTTGCATAAGGAGAACAGCTATGAATCCCACTAGCTGGCACACTCTTAAGAAAAAAATAGACATCTGTAATCCCTGAATCATCAATATTAATGTGGCTCATAGGCAACCTGACTATAAGAAATTACTAGATCATACTGGAAATCCTACTTGCTGCTCCACATTTGTTCTATTCTGTCTGGTTATCAAACCTGGTCATTCATTGAAGGGGAAGGGAAGCATTTAATTGCATTTATTGAGGACCTGAAGAAATAGACATTATGTTGACGTCTGGTCACTTTTCTCATAACAATTTATTATAGAGGAAAATAGTCTCTAGTGAGTCAGTCAGCTTGACAGAACTTCTTTCTCTACATCATAAGTAATAGTCAATCATTTTGAAAATTATACTCTTTCAGCAATTATTTCTGTTCCACTAAATGATTAACATAGATTAAAACAGTAAGGAAACACAGCTAAAGAAGGGGAATCCTACTTGTCTCAGACCTTGTCTCCTATCTATTTCTAAGGATAAAGAGCAAGTTATTCAGGAAACCTAATTTAGTAAATCACCCGTCCCTTACCTTCATTCTAGTTTTTTAACCTGTAGAAACAAATTCTTCCAGAGTTTTTGTTTGTTTGCTTGCTTGCTTGCTTGCTTGCTTGCTTCCCATCCACCCCTGGTCTCTATTTTCCTTTGCACCTTTGCTTCTCTTTATTCCTTTTCATCATTATCTTCATGCTAAAATGGACTGTATCTATTGATTAAAGTGAGAAACAAATGAAACGGAAGTCTTTATGAATGTCTTTAGATGGGCAAATATAAACAGGAAGTTTGGCCCACAGCTGCTTCTTCTAACCTAGACAGCTTAAAGAAATGGAAACAGCAGGATTGTTTCAAGCTTAACTAGGTAAGAAGACCAAATGGAAGCAATGCTTTCTGTACCACCTCAAGCATATCTTCTCTCACTAAGGGTTTAACTGTAACTTTCCCCAGTCTAGCCATAACTGACTCTATCCCTCAAATCCTGGTGGCTCGGGTGGTAAAGAATCCACCTGCAATGCCAGAGACCCCAGTTCTAGGTCAGGAAGATCCACTGGAGAAGGGATAGACTAGAGACTCAAGAGACGTGGTTTCTATCTGTGGGTTGGGAAGATCCCATGGAGAAGGAAATGGCAACTCACTCCAGTATTCTTGCCTGGAGAATACCATGAACAGAGGAGCCTGGCGAGCTACAGTGCATGGGGTTGCAAGGAGTGTTCAGACATGACTGAGCATGCACACACACACATCTAAACACTTTCCTCTTCATGATATTTTATCTAAACAGTTGTTTTTGTTATAGTCACTAAGTCCTGTCTCACTCATTTTGTGACCCCATGGACTGTAGCCTGCCATACTCCTCTGTCCGTGGAATTTCCTAGGCAAGAGTACTGGAGAGGGTTACCATTTTCTTCTCCTGGGGATCTTCCCTATCCAGGATTTGACCCCACATCTCCTGCACTGATAGATGGATTCTTTACCACTGAGCCACCAAGGAAACCCATCTAAATCAGTAACTATTTCTAATAGGATTGGAAAGCATTTGAAGAGTGAACTAATGGATTATGTTTTAGTTTGTTAGTAGGAAATAAGATTCCTGTTTGTGTTAACTTTTTAACCTGGATAATTTCAGTGGAGATGGGAAACACATAATATGACTTTATAAAAGTTCTCTATGACTCTATGATTAATAAAACTATTTTCCTTGTGCATATATTACAAGGATTATTTGTATTAATACTGTCAGGTCTTAAAGGCACAATTTGAGGAAATTACAATGTCTCCAAGAGATTTTGGAAGTCTTTTTTTTTTTAATTTAAATTTATTTATTTTAATTGGAGGCTAGTTACTTTACAATATTATATTGGTTTTGCCATACATCAACATGAATCTGCCACGGGTGTACATGTGTTCCCCATCCTGAACCCCCCTCTCACCTTCCTCCCCATACCATCCCTCTGGGTCATCTCAGTGCACCAGCCCCAAGCATCCTATATCCTGATTTGAACCTGGACTGGTGATTCATTTCTTATATGATATTATACACATTTCAATGCCATTCTCCCCAACCATAACACCCTCTCTCACAGAGTCCAAAAGACTGTTCTATACATCTGTGTCTCTTTTGCTATCTCACATACAGGGTTATGATTACCATCTTTCTAAATTCCATAAATATGTGTTAGTATACTGTATTGGTGTTTTTCTTTCTGGCTTACTTCACTCTGTATAATAGGCTCCAGTTTCATTCACCTCATTAGAACTGATTCAAATGTATTCTTTTTAATGGCTGAGTAATACTCCATTGTGTATATGTACCACAGCTTTCTTATCCATTCATCTGCTGATGGACATCTAGGTTGCTTCCATGTCCTGGCTATTATAAACAGTTCTGCAATGAACACTGGGGTACACATGTCTCTTTCAATTCTGGTTTCCTCGACGTGTATGCCTAGCAGTAGGATTGCTGGGTCATAAGGCAGTTCTATTTCCAGTTTTTTAGGAATCTCTACACTGTTCTCCGTAGTGGGTGTACTAGTTTGCATTCCCACCAACAGTATAAGAGGGTTCCCTTTTCTCCACACCCTCTCCAGCATTTATTCCTTGTAGACTTTTGGATCACAGCCATTCTGACTGGTGTGAAATGGTACCTCATTGTGGTTTTGATTTGCATTTCTCCAATAATGAGTGATGTTGAGTATCTTTTCATGCATTTGTTAGCCATCTGTATGTCTTCTTTGGAGAAATGTCTGTTTAGCTCTTTGGCCCATTTTTTGATTGGGTCGTTTATTTTTCTGGAATTGAGCTGCAGGAGTTGCTTGTTTATTTTTGAGATTAGTTGTTTGCCAGTTGCTTCATTTGCTATTATTTTCCCCCATTCTGAAGGCTGTCTTTTCACCTTGCTTATAGTTTCCTTTGTTGTGCAGAAACTTTTAATTTTAGTTAGGTCCCATTTGTTTATTTTTGCTTTTATTTCCAGTATTCTGGGAGGTGGGTCATAGAGGATCCTGCTGTGATGTATGTCGGAGAGTGTTTTGCCTATGTTCTCCTCTAAGAGTTTTATAGTTTCTGGTCTTATGTTTAGATCTTTAATCCATTTTGAGTTTATTTTTGTGTATGGTGTTAGAAAGTGTTCTAGTTTCATTCTTTTACAAGTGGTTGACCAGTTTTCCCAGCACCACTTGTTAAAGAGATTGTCTTTCCTCCATTGTATATTCTTGCCTCCTTTGTCAAAGATAAGCTGTCCATAGATGCATGGATTTATCTCTGGGCTTTCTGTTTTGTTCCATTGATCTATATTTCTGTCTTTGTGCCAGTACCGTACTGTCTTGATGACTGTGGCTTTGTAGTAGAGCCTGAAGTCAGGCAGGTTGATTCCTCCAGTTCCATTCTTCTTCCTCAAGGTTGCTTTGGCTATTCAAGGTTTTTTGTATTTCCATACAAATTGTGAAATTATTTGTTTTAGCTCTGTGAAAAATACCATTGGTAATTTGAAAGGGATTGCATTGAATCTATAGATTGCTTTGGGTAGTATACTCATTTTCAGTATATTGAGTCTTCTGATCCATGAACACAGTATATTTCTCCATCTATTAGTGTCCTCTTTGATTTCTTTCGCCAGTGTTTTATAGTTTTCTATATATAGGTCTTTAGTTTCTTTAGGTAGATATATTCCTAAGTATTTTATTCTTTTTGTTGCAATGGTGAGTGGAATTGTTTCCTTAATCTCTCTTTCTATTTCTCAGTATTAGTGTATAGGAATGCAAGGGACTTCTCTGTGTTGATTTTATATCCTGCAACTTTACTATATTCATTGATTAGCTCTAGTAATTTTCTGATGGAGTCTTTAGGGTTTTCTATGTGGAGGATCATGTCATCTGCAAACAGTGAGAGTTTTACTTCTTCTTTTCCAATTTGGATTCCTTTTATTTCTTTTTCTGCTCTGATTGCTGTGGCCAAAACTTCCAAAACTATGTTGAATAGTAGTGGTGAAAGTGGGCACCCTTGTCTTGTTCCTGACTTTAGGGGAAATGCTTTCAATTTTTCACCATTGAAGATAATGTTTGCTGTGGGTTTGCCATATATAGCGAAGTATGTTCCTTCTATTCCTGCTTTCTGGAGAGTTTTTATCATAAATGGATGTTGAATTTTGTCAAAAACTTTCTCTGTATCTATTGAGATAATCATTGGCTTTTATTTTTCAATTTGTTAATGTGGTGTATTACATTGATTGATTTGCGGACATTGAAGAATCCTTGCATCCCTGGGATAAAGCCCACTTGGTCATGGTGTATGATCTTTTTAATGTGTTGTTGGATTCTGATTGCTAGAATTTTGTTGAGGATTTTTGCATCTATGTTCATCAGTGATATTGGCCTGTAGTTTTCTTTTTTTGTGGCATCTTTGTCAGGTTTTGGTATTAGGGTGATGGAGGCCTCATAGAATGAGTTGAGATTTTGGAAGTCTTAATTTCTAATCACTTCCAAAATAAAAGAAGAATAAAAAGAAACCAGTTTTTGTTTGTTTTGCTTTTTTTCCCCATAGGATTAGAGGCCACACTGATAAGCAATGTGAAACATCAAAACTTAATGAAGAGCTTTTCAGAAAACCTTGTTGGAACTGAAATATTGAGAGAAAACTGATACAATCTCTCATCTGTTTTGGGGAAATGGATGCATTGAACTGATACTGAAATGATGTTCCTCATTTCGTTTTATAAGACAGTGAATGGGAACAGAAATAGAAGTGGCACACATTCTATTACTAGCAAGAATTTGGGCTATTTTCATTTCTCATTCCTTCTTAAATAACAACAACAGCCCTATTTTTTAGAACACAAATGAGTCTCTTTTAAGTTTAAATTATTTTTCTTTTGAAATCACTTGTAATTGTAATAACTAGGAAAAAATATATTGAGAAAAGTAAAGCTTTGAAATGAACTAATCACAGGAGAAAACTGCATGTGACATTATTAGAGTACTAGTTAAATATATTAGAATTGTATTTAAGATGGATAACAATTTAATTTAAAAATAATTTGAAACTTCCTTGATTTTTTAATAGATTCATAAATGCCAAGAATCAGAATGGGAAGGATATAGATTGTGTATAGTTGTTTGCTATACTTTAAGTTTTTTGCTCTCCTTTAGGTTCTTTGCTCTATTTTAGGTTTCAGGGCTAAAGTCTTTAAAATGTAGAGACCTTATTATGTTTGAGTTGTAGAATATAATATCAAAGATTTTAGAGGAAAAACTGTTTATATTAAAAATATAGCAATCATCTAACTTTTCCTTGCTTTAATTAAAAGAGGTAACTAGGGGGAAAAAAAAATTTGACACATTACTGCCTCATTGGTGTTAATAAAATAATATAAAACTTTGCTACACAAAATTTGATCAAAGAACCAGCAACATCAGTGTCATTCAGGAGCTTATTGGCAGTACAGTATCTCAAAGCCTATGCCAGATGGTCTGACCAGAATTAACATGTAAACAAGATACCAAGGGAATTCATTTGCACATTAAGCTGAAAGGGGCTGCTATAGACCCTGGCACTGTAATTTAGCACTGTCCAGTAGAACTTTCTGTAAAGATGGAAGTGCCCTGTGCCCGTGTCATCCAGTGCAGTAACCAATAATCACATTAAGCACTTCAAATATGGCTAATGACCATTAAAGATTGATCTTTTTATTTTATGTAGCTTTAAATAATTCTAGTCTAAATAGCCAAAGGTGTCCAGTATATAGTATTTATACACTGCAGCTTTAACTTTTTAATCAAATGTATTTATGAGAACAACATGTGACATCTGAAACTTTAGGGTGTCTGTTCTTTTTATATCATTTGCATTTGTCGAGTCATAGGCTTATAGGACACTGATACTTCTGAGGATTTTTAAATTATTTGTATACAATCTGCACTATTCCTAGGATGTATTTGTCATATTCTACCACAGTTATTTGATTACATGGCTATAATCCATCATGTTTCACCATCAATCTAACCCAGGAAGATTAATTATAAGCCTCTTGAGAGAGATCACATCTTAATGATCTTTGTATTCCCATGCACTTAATCCCAAGTTTGGTGTGTATATGGTACTCAATGCAATTTCATTGAACTGAGTTGGCAAAGAAATAAACCTATGGGTATTCATTTTAATGACTTAGTTATGAATGGATTAAATTTAATGTAACATTATCTTAAGGACAGAGAAGCCTGGCATGCTGCAGTCCATGGGGTCGCTAAAAGTTAGACACAACATTATCTTAATTCAGTTCAGTTCAGTCGCTCAGTCGTGTCTGACTCTTTGTGACCCTGTGAATCACAGTACACCAGGACTCCCTGTCCATCACCAACTCCCGGAATTCACTCAGACTCATGTCCGTCAAGTCGGTGATGCCATCCAGCCATCTCATCCTCTGTTGTCCCCTTCTCCTCCTGCCCCCAATCCCTCCTAGCATCAGAGTCTTCTCCAGTGAGTCAACTCTTCGCATGAGGTGGCCAAAGTACTGGAGATTCAGCTTTAGCATCATTCCTTCCAAAGAAATCCCAGGGCTGATCTCCTTCAGAATGGACTGGTTGGATCTCCTTGCAGTCCAAGGGACTCTCAATAGTCTTCTCCAACACCACAGTTCAAAAGCATCAATTCTTCGGCGCTCAGCCTTCTTCACAGTCCAACTCTCACATCCATACATGACCACTGGAAAAACCATAGCCTTGACTAGACAGACCTCTGTTGGCAAAGTAATGTCTCTGCTTTTCAGTATGCTATCTAGGTTGGTCATAACTTTCCTTCCAAGGATTGAACAACAAAAACAGTAGGTTATATCCACTAGTGTTCATCCCACCAAAAAGAAATGGTCAAATAAACAGAAACAATAACAACCATAACAATAACAATGTCTTGCATAGCTGAATCAGTTTTTATCCTTTCAAGTCAGACTGATGTGAGGAAAATGCTGATGCAAGTTGGTAAACATTATACTTCCTGGCTAGTTTATTTATGACTAACACACATATCAACATGTTGTATTGTCAGTTCTAAATGGAAAGAACAGAGTTGGATCAGGGACACAGAAGAAGGGATGCCTCCCTGAGGGGATGACTGGCTAATATGCTGAAACTGGACAGCTGAATTCTCCAAGTCCCAAGCTGATATAAGCTAAAAAATTTAGCAGCAGAAGAAAAACAACCCTGGGTCACTAGCACCAGGTGGGTACCTGACCCTCATGCCATGGTGAGAATATTGAAGAGCTATTCTGACAAGAAGAGCAAACAGCCAGGTAAACAGCTTGGGACATGAGCAGATGGCTGTGTAACAGCAACTTTTTTTTTTTTTTTTAGAGACAGGGCAGACTGGTTATGGTAACAATGGATTCTGATTTTGGATTCAACATTCCTCATCAGAATTCTCAAATCATGTGTCTTTACTAAGTCTAGCTCCATGTAAATGGTTGCCCATTTACATTGTCCTGTGAACAAAGATAAGTCTATGTTTAAGTTTTCATATCGATACCTTCACATTATTTGAATTTACCAGACATTAGAAATGGAATGTTATATATACTGAAAATATTTTATTGATGAATTTCATACTCAGAGTTCATTTTTTAGTAATTCCCCAATATTTGCAGAGTTATGGCAAAAGAGTCCTTTGCATATTTATTTGATTTAAACTTTTATGATGGTCATAGCAAACACCCACTTCCAACGACACAAGAGAAGACTTTACACATGGACTTTATCAGATGGTCAATACCGAAATCAAATTGATTATATTCTCTGTAGCCAAAGATGGAGAAACCCTATACAGTCAGCAAAAACAAGACCTGGAGCTGACTGTGGCTCAGTTCATAAGTTCCTCATTGCAAAGTTCAGGGTTAAACTGAAGAAAGTAGGGCCATTTTCAGTGAACCTTTCAGCGGCTCAGATGGTAAAGCATCTGCCTACAATGTGGGAGACCTGGGTTCGATCCCTGAGTTGGGAAGATCCCCTGAAGAAGGAAATGGCAACCCACTCCAGTACTCTTGGCTGGAAAATCCCATGGATGGAGGAGCCTGGTAGGCTACAGTCCATGGGGTTGCAAAGAGTCAGACATGACTGAGCGACTTCACTATGCTCTGCTCTGCTATGCTATACCCAAATGAATGCAGAGTTCCAGAGATTAGCAAAGAGAGATAAGAAAGTCTACGTAAGTGAACAATACAAAGAAATATAGAAAAACGGTAAAATCAGAAGGACTAGAGATCTCTTCAAGAAAGTTAGAGATAACAAGAAAACATTTCATGCAAAGATGGGCACAATAAAGGACAGAAATGGTATGGACCTAACAGAAGCAGAAGAGATTAAGAAGAGGTGACAAGAATACAGTGAGAACTATATAAGAAAGGTCTTAATGACCCAGATAACCACAGTAGTGTGGTCACTTACCTAGAGCTAGACATCTTGGAGTGTGAAATCAAGTAGGGCTTAGGAAGCATTACTATGAATAAGGCTAGTGGAAGTGATGGACTTCCAGATAAGTTATTTCAAATCCTCAGAGATGATGCTGTTAAACTGCTGGACTCAACATGTCATCAAATTTGGAAATCTCAATAGTGGCCATAGTACTGGAAAAAGTTAGTTTTCATTCCAATTCCAAAGAAGCACCATGCCAATGAATGTACAAGCTACTGTGCACTTGTGCTCATTTCACATGCTAGCAAGGTTCTGCTTAAAATCCTTCAAGCTAGGCTGCCAAGGTACATGAATGGAGAACTTCCAGATGTACAAGCTAGATTTAGAAAAGGCAGAGGAACCAGAGATCAAATTGCCAACATTCATTATATCATGGTGAAAGCAAAGGAGTTTCAGAAAAATCATCTGCTTCTGCTTCATTGACTATAACTGTGGAAAATTCTTAAAGAGGTGGAAATACCACCCTACCTGTCTACTGAGAAATCTGTGTGCAGGTCAAGAAACACAGTTAGAACCAGACATGGTACAACAGACTGGTTCAAAATTGGGAAAGGAGTACATCAAGGCTGTATTGTCATCCTGCTTATTTAACTTATATGCAAAGTACATCATGTGAAATGCCAGGCTGATTGAATCAAAAGCTGAAATCAAGATTGCTAGGAGAAATATCAACAACCTCAGATATGCAGATGATATCACCCTGATGGCAGAAACTGAAGAGGAACTAAAGAGCCTCTTATTGAGTGTGAAAGAGGAGAGTGAAAAAACTGGCTTAAAACTCACCAATCAAAAAACTAAGATCATGGCATCCAGTTCCATCACTTCATGGCAAAAATATGGGGAAAAAAGTGAAAATTGTGACAGATTTTTTCTTTGGCTCCACAATTACTGGCTATGGTTTTTCCAGGGGTCATGTATGGATGTGAGAGTTGGACTGTGAAGAAGGCTGAGCGCTGAGGAATTGATGCTTTTGAACTGTCGTGTTGGAGAAGACTCTTGAGAGTCCCTTGGACTGCAAGGAGATCCAACCAGTCCATTCTGAAGGAGATCAGCCCTGGGATTTCTTTGGAAGGAATGATGCTAAAGCTGAAACTCCAGTACTTTGGCCACCTCATGCGAAGAGTTGACTCATTGGAAAAGACTCTGATGCTGGGAGGGATTGGGGGTAGGAGGAGAAGGGGACGACAGAGGATGAGATGGCTGGATGGAATCACGGACTCGATGGGCGCAAGTCTGAGTGAATTCCGGGAGTTGGTGATGAACAGGGAGGCCTGGTGTGCTGAGATTCATGGGGTCGCAAAAAGTCAGACACGACTGAGCGACTGAACTGAACTGACAATCACTGGGGATGGTGACTGCAGCCATAAAATTAAAAGACGCTTGCTCCTTGGAAGGAAAGCTATGACGACCTAGACAGCATATTAAGATGCAGAGACACCATTTGCCAACAAATGTGCATATAGTTAAATCTATAGTTTTTCCAGTAGTCATGTACAGATGTGAGAGTTGGACCATAAAGAAGGCTAAGTGCTGAAGAACTGATGCTTTTGAAATATGGTGTTGAAGACTCTTGAGAGTCCCTTGGACTGAACAGAGTTCAAATCAGTCAGTCCTAAAGGAAATCAACACTGTGTATCCAATTAGAAGGAAGACTGATGCTGAAGCTGAAGCTCCAATAATTTGGCTACCTGATGTGAAGACCTGACCTGTTGGAAAAGACCCGGATGTTATGAAACATTGAAGGCAAAAGGAAAAGGGGCTGGAGGAAGATGAAATGGTTAGATAGTATTACTGACTCAATGGACATGAGTTTGAGCAAACTCTGGGTGATAGTGAATTACTGAGAAGCCTGGCTTGCTGCCATCCATGGGGTTGCAAAGAGTCATACATGATTTGGTGAATGAACAGCAACAGTACTTTGTGTATACATGAGAGATACCCAGGGGAAAATGAATAACTCTCAGAAGTAGGCTAAGCCAGCAGTTGAAATATTGTCTTTGACTAAATACAAAATGAGCAACTTTGAGGGATAGGGACAAGAAACTGGTACCAGGAAAGTCACATTAAACAAGGAAGGTAATGTTTACCATGGGCTTCCCTGTTTGCTCAGTGGTAAAGAATCTGCTTGCCAATGCAGGAGATAATCCCTGGGTCAGGAAGATTCCCTGGACAAGGAAATGGATATCTACTCCAGTATTCTTGCCTGGGAAATCCCATGAACAGAGGAGCCTGGGGGACTACAGTTCACTGGGTCGCAGAACAGTTGGACAGGATTTAGGGACTAAACAACAACCACAACAAAAGTTAATGTCTTTCCGATGATAAAATTCTTCTGTGAGACAGTCATCCATCTCTTCTTGTTGTGTAGAGGGAGACATCCTCACAAATGGAGATTTCCTTTACACATGTAAATTTCTCTTACAAAAAAGTAGCTTCTACTTTATTTTCAGATCCCCTCCTGTGTCTGCTTTTTCTCAAAATAATCAGCTCAAATAATATTTATGCCATGGAGGCATATTTGGGAGTGAAATATTCTGTTACTTTCATTAGATACCTGGTAACAGTAAAAGCATGCAGCCTTTGTCTTTCTGTGACCTATTTATTTAATTTAGCATTATGTCCTAAAGGTTCATCTGTGTTGTCACTCATGGTAGAATCCCCTTCTTTTTGAAGGTTGAATAATATTCCATGTATGTATAGCATATTTTAAAAGATAGAAATTCCCTCTTTTAATGAGGTGTATTTGTTAAAGAAATTGGGTCATTTGTGCTGTCAAATTTCCCACATTCTGAATATTAGTAACTATTCTTGTAATATTCTTTAAAATGTTCCACTTCAATCTCCTTATGCATTTGTGATCAGATGCGGATGTTACTAAATTCAAGCTCAAAGTCTTTTAGCAAGAATTCTGCATTGTGGCTCTCTGTCCTGTTATTTTATCACACCTCAAAAGAGATTCTTCATAAAGTAAGTCTCTGAAAACGGAGGTGAATCATGGTGCAAGTTCTCAAAGGATATTTGAAGCTTACTAAGGGATTAAATGTTTAAATGGATTCTCATAAGACTTGTTCAAAATATTTTTCACTATAAAAGTTCAGCCCTAGAATTTTTAATTCTCTCTTGTTCATAGGATTTTCATAGTTTGGGAGAAAACTGTATTAAAACAATAATAAAAAATGAACTTCCATATCTCTCAGATGAACTGTCTATTTCAAAAGGAGCAAATGCATGAATTTGAAGAAGTGCATCAAATAGACAGCTCTCGAACTTTGTGGTTAATCCATGGGGAATTGGATCAACACCCATCCAAAATTTAATCTGAATGTGGGAAGTGGTAATGCCACACACTAACCAAGAGGGTATGAAAAGATTTATTATACACATAATGGGGCTTTCTGGGGACAGCAGGGCAGGCTCTCCAGCAGGTCTGAAAATGACTTGCAAGAGTAGGGAGGGGCAGTAGCTTTGATTTCATTGTAGTTAGGGAATGGCAATGGAGTGAGGATTCCTCTTACATAGTGTGAACTCAGGACATCTTGGCTTTCTTATTGGTTTTTTCAGGTGTGGGGCAAAAGGGGAAAAAATGGGGTGGGGCTTAGATACTGTTACAGTTAAATAAAAAATACAGTCAAACTCTTTACAACAAACCTAAATTACTTGTTTAATTTAATGTTTCCAAAATACAATGACTAGAAGGAAATGGAGACATTTGGGGGTTTTGCTTTTTAAGATCTGTCTGTGTAAGTATACATATATAGACAGATATGGGCATATATTTTTTCAAAATCTAGTTTTTAAATTTTTAATTAACTTCACAGTAGGTCCTGTTGGCTATCCATTTTAAATATAGCATTGTGTACATGTAAATCACAAATTTTCAGTCTATCCCTCCTCCTCACCCATTCTCCCTGATAACCATAAGAGCATTCTCTGAGTCAATTTCTGCTTTACAAACAAGTTTGTTTCTATTATTTCTTTATAGATTCTACGTATAAGTGATATATGATGTCTGCTTTTTTCTATCTGACTTAATTCAATTATGATAATCTCCAGGTCCATCTACGTTCCTGCTGCTGCTGCTGCTGCTGCTGCTAAGTCGCTTCAGTCGTGTCCGACTCTGTGCGACCCCAGAGACGGCAGCCCACCAGGCTCCCCCGTCCCTGGGATTCTCCAGGCAAGAATACTGGAGTGGGTTGCCATGTCCTTCTCCAATGCATGAAAGTGAAAAGTGAAAGTGAAGTTGCTCAGTGGTGTCCGACTAGTAGCGACTCCATGGACTGCAGCCTACCAGGCTCCTCCGTCCATGGGATTTTCCAGGCAAGAGTACTGGAGTGGGGTGACATTGCCTGCAAATGGCATTATTTCATTCTTTTTTTATTATTATGATAAACATCACATAATATAAAACATTATTTTAACCACATTTAACTGTTCATTTAAGTGACACTGTGTACATTCACATTATTGTGCAACTTTCGCCATCATCCATCTAGGCTGAGTAATGTTCCATTGTATATATGTATCACATCTTCTTTATCCATTCATCTATCAATAGACAATTAGATTATTTCCATGTCTTGGCTATTGTAAACAGTGCTGCAGTGAGCATTGGGGTGCATGTGCCCTTTCAAACTATGCTTTTCTGCAAATACATGCCCAGGAGTGCGACCACTCAATCATCTGGTAGCTGTATTTTTAGTTTTTTAAGAAACCTCTGCGCTGTTCTCCATAGTGGCCGTATCAGTTTTCATTCCCACCAACATTCTAGGAGAGTTCTTGTTTTCCCACATGCTCTCCAGGATTTATTGTTTGTAAATTTTTTATGGTGGGCATTCTGATTGTTGTGAAGTGATATCTCATTGTAGTTTTGATTTGCGTCTCTAATAATTACCAAAGTTGAGCATATTTCCATGTATCTGTTGGCCATCTAGGTGCCTTCTTTGGAGAAATATCTATCTAAGTCTGCTGTCCAGTTTTTGATTGGGTTGTCTGCATTTTGGATATTGAACCACATGAGCTGTTTGTAAATTTTGGAGACTGATCCCTTATTGGTTGAGAATATTTTCTCCCATTCTGTTGGTTGGTGTTTTTTTTTTTTTCCATTTCATTTGTGGTTTCCTTTGCTATGCAAAAGTTTTTGAGTTTAATTAGGTTTCATTTGTTAATTTTGTTTTTATTTCCACCACTCTGGGAGACATCATAATAGATATAGCTGTGATTTATGTCAAAGAGTGTTCTGCCTATGTTTTCCTCTCAAGAGTTTTACAGTATCTGGTTTTACATTTAGGTTAAACATTCTGAGTTTATTTTGTATATGGTGTTAAAGAATGTTCTAGTTTTATCTTTTTAGATGTATGTCTAGTTTTCCCAGCAGCATTTATTGAAGAGACTATCTTTTCTCCATTGCACAATCATTCCTCCTGTGTCATAGAATAATTGGCCAAAAGGTGGGTAGACTTATTTCTCAGCTTTCTATCCTGTTCCATTGACCTATATTTCTGTTTTTATGTCAGTACCATTTTGTTTTGGCTCCTATAGCTTTGCAGTATACCCTGAAGTCAGAAAGCCTGATACCTCCACCTCCATTTTTCTCTGTCAAGATTGCTTTGGCTATTTGAGGCCTTCTGTGTCTTTGTACAGATTTTAAGTTGTTGTTTGTTTTTTTTTAATCTGTGTTTGTGTTCAGTCACTCAGTTGTGTCTGACTCTTTCAGCCCCATGGACTGTAGTCCACCAGGCTCCTCTGTCCATGGAATTTTTCAGGCAAGAAAACTGGAGTGGGGTATCATTTCTTCCTCCAGGGTATCTTTCTGACTCAGGGATTGAACCCACATCTCTTGCATCTTCTGCATTGGCAAGTAGACCCTTTACCACTAGCATCACCTAGGAAGCATGTGAAAAATGCGTTTGGTATTGATAATTTGATAAGAATTGCATTGACTATGTAGATTGCCTTCAGTAGTATAGTCATTTTAACAATGTTGATTCTTCTAATCTAAGAACGTGGTATATCCATCTGTCTGTGTTATTTTGATTTATTTCATCAGCACCTTATAGTTTACAGGTCTTTTGTATCCTTAGGTAGGTTTATTCCCAGGTATTTTATTCTTTTTTATATGATGGTAAATGGGATTATTTCTTTAATTTCTCTTTCTGTTCTTTTGTTGTTAGTGTATAGAATGCAAGAGTTTTCTATGTATTAATTTTATATCCTGCAACTTTACAAAATTCAATGATGAGCTCCAGTAGCTTTCTGGTAGTATCTTTCAGATTTTCTATATTTAGTATTATGTCATCTGCAAACAGTTCTGTTTTCCTTCTTCTTTTCCTATTTGGATTACTTTCATTTATTTTTCTTCTCTGACTGCCATGGCTAGGACTTCCAAACTATGTTGAATAAAAGTAGCAAGAGTGAACATCCTTGTCTTGTTCCTGATCTTAGAGGAAATGCTTTCAGATCTTCTCCATTGAGTATGATGTTAGCTGTAGGTTTGTCATATGTGGCTTTTATTATGTTGAGGTATGTTCCCTTTAACTCCACTTTCTGGAGAGTTTTATCATAAATGGCTGTTGAATTTTGTGAAAAGTTTTTTCTGCATCTATTGAGATGATCATATGATTTTTATGCAATTTGTTGATGTGATATATCACACTGATTTGCAAATACTGAAAAATCCATGCATCCCTGGGATAAATCCCACTTGATCATGGTGTATGACAATGTTCTGTTGGATTAAGATTGCTAATATTTTGTTGAGGATTTTTGCATCTATGTTCACCAGTGATACCGACCTGTAGTTTTCTTTTATTGTGTGTGGTGTTTTCATCTGGTTCTGTTATCAGGGTAATGATGGCCTCATAGAAAGAACTTGAGCATATTCCTTCCTATGAAATTTCTTGAAATAGTTTCAGAAGGTAAGTGTTAATTCTCTAAATGTTTGATAAAAATTCACCTGTGAAGCCATCTGGCCCTGGACTTTTGTTTGTTGGGAGTTTTTTAATCACAGTTTTTAAAATCTCTCTATATATTTAGTAATAACCATAACTAACATTAATGGGGTCTTCTCAGGTGGCTCAGTGGTAAAGAATCCACTGCCAATGCAAGAGACATGGGTTCTATCCCTGGATCAGGAAGTTCCCAAAGAGGAGGAAATGGCAAGCCACTCCAGTATTATTTCCTGGAAAAATCCATAAACAGAGGAACCTGGCAGTTGCAGTCTATGGGGTCACAGAGTCAGACATAGCTGAGTGACTGAGCTCAGCTTACACATGCAACTTTTGTGGAGCCATTTCTGTATGCTGGACACTAGTTCTTTATTTGTTTTATTTGTATTGCTGAATAGTTCTCAATAGTAGTTCAGAGGTTTTAGGAGTTTTCCAAGAACTATAAAAATTATATTTGCTTTATAATTTGCTATAAACAGATTTAACTTATAGCTTAGAAAATATTTTTGGAGAGCCATAAGCAGGAAAAACCAAATTCATAAAATCAAGTGTGTGCCTTCTATTGTGTATTGGAAGTAGAGAAATACTTCTTTTATAAGGAGCTCATACGATGTGTATCAAAGTCTTGCAGAGTCCCAGGACCATTTTATCTTCTTTAAAAAAACATCTACTGATGCCATATTCAACCAACAGAGGATCGATTTTGTCAATTAATTCCTTTTGAAAAACAATTTCCAGTAAAAAGAAATTGAAATGATTGACACATGCTCAAACTAATTAGAGAATTGGCAACACTTTATATCTTGCAGTCAGGAATTTTGGCATTACAGGAGATCCTGGGACTTTTTCTGTATTTTCCTTACCACTAGAATAAAATGAAATTACTAACATTTGGTTTTTTGATGCATTCTGTGCCCTCTGAGTTTGTACTGCACTGCCCTCTGGAGGACAAAACTCATCATAGCACATGCATTGTAATTTTAGAAATATCTTACACTCTATAAAGACAAACTGTGTTTTTAAGAATGTGTGATTATTGACAATAGTATCATAATATAATAAAAATAAACAATTATAACTTATTCTAATATTTCAGTTTGCATTATTTAGTAGTTTTTTAATTCCAAGTATTTTAATTTCTGTGACATATAATTTAAATCTTTTATCAATACATTTTAAAATAATTAAGCATCTCTTTGGTTGGCTTTTAAAATGAGTAAAATTTTCCATATTTTAGTCTATTAATATTCAAATTCTTTGTCAATCAAATTTACTTTCCTGATAATCAGTGTGTCCCTTTTATTTTATTTTTAGCACACGTGTGCTAAGTCACTTCAGTTGTGTCTAACTCTTTGTACCCTTTGGACTGTAGCCCACAAGGCTCTTCTATCCGTGGGATTCTCCAGGCAAGAATACTGAAGTGGGTTGCAATGCCCTTCTCCAGGGGATCTCCCCAACCCAGGGATCAAACCCGTGTTGCTTATGTCTCCGGCATTGGCCGGCAGGTTCCTTACCATTAGCCCTACCTGCAGAGCCCTTTGAATGTGCATGTTTGCCTTTTTAAAGAATACAGGTGTCTTTTTTTTCATTTACCATAGATTTTTCACCCATAATCAAAAGTTAGCCCTTCACAATGCACATGTGTGAAAATTGATTGGTTGTGTTATAAAAATAAGCTATTAAGATATATTTTTTGGAAAAATAAATCTATTGTATTTGACTGATTGATAGAATCAATGAAACCTGGAAAGAAAGATGGGGAATTATTTTAAGCAGATCTAAGTAACCTTAAAATCTATCTTGAACTTTGAAAATTATTATTTAATAAAATGACTGCTAGAGAATGAAATTTAGGATAAATTTCATGAGACAAATCTGTGAAGAATTACACAGTGACATTATCGTCTATGACTATCCTGTATTATTTAATTTTATCTGATCTGTATGAAGTTGGTTTAAGAAAAGTTACTTTGTGTTTTTCTTCTTCACCTCAGGCTAGATAACTAAGATTTTGAGGTGCTATGATCTTTGTCCTGAGAACTAGACTAATTTTACCACATGAAGGATGAAAAGAGAAAGAATATTTGGGATTTCTTCTATTTTCCTTTTCTATTCTTATCTAGATTTTTCAACCAAAACAAAAGTATCTGCATGACCCTAGATTGCTGACTAAAGCCCCATGTGGGTAAATTCTTATTTAGAACTGACATTTATAAGCTGTCAGTTTATTTAGGGATGGGTGACCAAAGGGAAGAAAAAAAATGGAGCAAAATATTAAATATTACTTGCCTCTCACAGCTAGTTTTCTACTCCTGTCACCTGAAAACTAGTCCACATTTTCAAATGTCAGAATCTAAAAGCAAATATGACATATTCTATTTATTTTTCAACTATAATGCAGGTACATGTCAAATGATCAGTTAATAAAAACTAATAAAAACATCAGAATTCATTTCCAAATAACACTACATGCCGGGGTTGTAATTTAAGAGAAAGAACAGAGTCAGAGAAAATTTGAAGGGAAGAGGTTCACTCTTGTTAATTGTATTTCTTTTACTGGGATAGCCAGATATTAATAATGAAAGTTAATTTATAAATTAACAACCTTAAGGCTACAAAATTGTGTTAGGAAAAAGTGCTGCTTTTTATTTACTCATTCAATTAATATTTGTTTATTAAATGTCAGCTACAGCGTTATTATATGCAAGTTGTGCTGTCCCGCTTGATTAGTTTAAATAGGAATAAAATAGATAATAAAGAAAGAAAGTGAAAGTGAAGTCTCTCAGTCGTGTCTGAGCTGACTCTTTGCGACCCCATGAACTGTAGCCTACAACGCTCCTCCGTCCATGGGATTTTCCAGGCAAGAGTACTGGAGTGGGTTGCCATTTCCTTCTCCAGAGGATCTTCCAAATCCAGGGATCGAACCTAGGTCTCCCGCATTGTAGGCACATGCTTTACCATCTGAGCCACCAGGGAAGTCCAAAATAGATAATGCTGTGCTTTTAACTATGGGACTTTACATCTCTATTCATTGCTTGTTTCTCCACTTCAACCATAGTCAAAGTAAGAGTCACTCAGTCGTGTCCGACCCTTTGTGATCCCATGGACTATACAGCCCATGGAATTCTCCAGGCCAGAATACTGGGAGTGGGTAGCCTTTCCCTTCTCCAAGGGATCTTCCCAATCCAGGGATTGAACCCAGGTCTCCTGCATTGCGGGCAGATTCTTTACCAGCTGAGCCATACATATCTACTTAAAATGTGTATTTCAATATTCCAATGGAAATAGCTAGTTTATATAGATCAGGATCAGATGACAGATTATACCTCATTTTCAAGTTTGCCTATTATGAATTTCTTGTTTAACAAACCATTGGAGTATGTTTATCTCTTTTCTTCTGGATTTTTGTTCAGTTGCTAAGTCATGTCCGACTCTTCATGACCCCATGAACTGCCAAACTCTCCTAGAGTTTGCTCAGACTCATGTCCATTGAGTAAGTGATGCCATCCAACCATCACATCCTATGTCCTCCCTTTCTCCTCTTGTCCTCAATCTTTCTCTGCATCAGAGTCTTTTCCAATGAGTAGGCCCTTCACATCAGGTAGCCAAACTGTTGGAGCTTCAGCTTCCGCATCAGTACTTCCAATAGTAAATGCTCACTCTGCCTGTAGAATCCTTCAATTAATTTATTAAGACAGGGAATCTCCATGTCACTATTTCATTATATTATATTGCCTTTCTAGTGCATTTTAGTTATCTCATAGTAAAGCAAATTCTGATCTCATCACTACCAATTACAAATTAGCTTTAATCTCACTGTAACTATTGAAATATTTTAATGTTTGCACCAATAATTTTATAACCTAATAGTCATGGACTTTATCTGTTAATCACCATAACCTGAATTAATCTAGCTATATATTTGATTTATTTGTGTTGTTTCATGATCCCAAAGGAGTTACAGCATATTTCAGTCTTATCTATGTTCATATTTACTTTTATTGTTGCTTAAAACTTTAGGATAAGACTTTGGCTTCCTGTGCTAATTTTTAAAGTAAAATTTAAAAGAAAAGTTTTGACTGTGCTTGGTATATGGTAATGTTGGCTTCAGAATATGTGTATATAGGATTTCTTATTGGCTGATATCTCACTACAATATAAATATTGCAAATATGGTCACCCCTACCCCAGGTATATTTTAATCATCATTCCTGAAGATCTTTGCATACAAGTTTCAACTCTAATTGCATTGGTATGATTTTTAGTTGCTCTCTGTATTGATAGATTTTTAAAACCAGACTAGATGGACTTTCTGACTACTGGACTTCTCATTCAGTTGCAGAGTTAGATTTGCACATATATCTGTCCCACCACCTACTAGGATAAATAGACACTTTATTAACTGTCTAAAATACAACTACTTTCAAAACAAACACAAATGGATTGTATTGAACTAAACTTTGAAGTTCCCTTTGTAATGGCTTGCTGGATGTATATTTTAAAAAGTAGGCAGCTAAAAAAGTGTACACAATTTCAGGTTCTCATTTTTTGTTCACTCTCCCTTCAAACACACTAATCCCAATAAGCATAGGGATAGACAAAATGCTATGATATCATTTATTTTCTTAAACAAGATGGGACTCTATTGTTAGCAATAAGGCAAATTATTTTGTCCTTTGAGGATAAAGTTATGAGAGCAAACATAATCACTCCAGTGTCTTTGAGTGGAAGAATCTAAAGTGAGGTTGATATATAAATGTATGAGAAATGAATTTTTTAAATTAATCTTAAGAACTTCATGCCTCTCCAGTCTTTACATTTGGGGTGACGTCAATGTTTGATCAGCAGCTTTATAAACTTCTGCTAGAACTAGATATCATTAGTCTAAAGAACTGTTGTACATTCATCACTCTTTGGAATTATCTAGCTCTTCAGCTGGAAAAGGCAATGGCACCCCAACTCCAGTACTCTTGTCTGGAAAATCCCATGAACAGAGGAGCCTGGTAGGCTGCAGTCCATGGGTTCTCTAAGAGTCAGACACGACTGAGTGACTTCACTTTCACTTTTTACTTTCATGCATTGGAGAAGGAAATGGCAACCCACTCCAGTGTTCTTGCCTGGAGAATCCCAGGGACAGGGAGCCTGGTGGGCTGCCGTCTCTGGGGTCGCACAGAGTCGGACACGACTGAAGCGACTTAGCAGCAGCAGCTCTTCAGCTAATGATTTTAGATGGGAATACCAGACCACCTAACCTGCCTCTTGAGAAATCTGTATGCAGGTCAGGAAGCAACAGTTAGAACTGGACATGGAACAACAGACTGGTTCCAAATAGGAAAAGGAGTACGTCAAGGCTGTATATTGTCACCCTGCTTATTTAACTTCTATGCAGAGTACATCATGAGAAACGCTGGACTGGAAGAAACACAAGCTGGACTCAAGATTGCCGGGAGAAATATCAATAACCTCAGATATGCAGATGACACCACCCTTATGGCAGAAAGTGAAGAGGAGCTAAAAAGCCTCTTGATGAAAGTGAAAGAGGAGAGCGAAAAAGTTGGCTTAAAGCTCAACATTCAGAAAATGAAGATCATGGCATCTGGTCCCATCACTTCATGGGAAATAGATGGGGAAACAGTAGAAACAGTGTCAGACTTTATTTTGGGGGGCTCCAAAATCACTGCAGATGGTGACTGCTGCCATGAAATTAAAAGACACTTACTCCTTTGAAGAAAAGTTATGACCAACCTAGATAGCATATTCAAAAGCAGAGACATTACTTTGCCGACTAAGGTCCGTCTAGTCAAGGCTATGGTTTTTCCTGTGGTCGTGTATGGATGTGAGAGTTGGACTGTGAAGAAGGCTGAGCGCTGTAGAATTGATGCATTTGAACTGTGGTGTTGGAGAAGACTCTTGAGAGTCCCTTGGACTACAAGGAGATCCAACCAGTCCACTCTGAAGGAGATCAACCCTGGGATTTCTTTGGAAGGAATGATGCTGAAGCTGAAGCTCCAGTACTTTGGCCACCTCATGTGAAGAGTTGACTCATTGGAAAAGACTCTGATGCTGGGATGGATTGGGGGCAGGAAGAGAAGAGGACGACCAAGGATGAGATGGCTGGATGGCATCACAGACTCGATGGACGTGAGTCTGAGTCAACTCCAGGAGATGGTGATGGACAGGGAGGCCTGGCATGCTGCAATTCATGGAGTCGCAAAGAGTGGGACAAGACTGAGCGACTGAACTGAACTGAATAACATGAAAAAATATTCAACACTGACTCTTTTTAGGGAAATGAAAATAGAAACCACAGTAAGTCACCACTTTAAGCCCATTAAAATGGCTATTCTTTAAAAAGCAAAACAAACAAACAAAAACAGAAAATAGTAGGTTTTGGCTAGGATGTCAAGAAACTGGAATACTTGTGCACTGCTGGTGGGAATGTAAAATTATGTAGATACTGTGGACAGCATTATGCCAGTTCCTAAAAAAATTAAACATAGATTTGCATATGATCCAGCGAATCCACTTCTGATGTCTATTACAAAATAATTGAAAGCAGGGACGCAGACAGGTATTTTTACCACCATGTTCATAGCAGTATTATTCATAACAGCCAAAAAGTGGAAAAGATCCAAATGTCCATCCATAGATGAATGGGTAAAAAAAATGTGGTATTATCTACTGTGATGGTTAACAATGTGTCAACTTGCAGGATGATTTTGGATGAGATTGACATTTAAAATGGTTAACTTTGAGTAAGCAGGTTGTCTTCCATATGGATGAGTCTCATCCAGTCACTTGAAGGAACTCTTAGAACAAAAAGACTGACCTTCCCGAACAAGAGGGAATTTTCCAGCAAACTGCCTTCTGTCTTCATTTGTACAATGCTGCTGCTAAGTCGCTTCAGTCGTGTCTGACTCTGTGCGACCCCATAGACGGTAGCCCACCCAGCTCTCCCATCCCTGGGATTCTCCAGGCAAGAATACTGGAGTGGGTTGCCATTTCCTTCTCCTATGCATGAAAGTGAAAAGTGAAAGTGAAGTCGTGTCTGACTCCTAGTGATCCCGTGGACTGCAGCCTACCAGGCTCCTCCATCCATGGGACCTTCCTGGCAAGAGTACTGGAGTGGGTTGCCATTGCCTTCTCTCATCTGTACAATAAGTTCTCCCAAATCTCCTCCCTTCAGATTGGAACTACGCCATTGACTCTCTCCAGCGTCCAGTATGCCATCCTTAGGACTGATTCCACACCATTGGTTCTCCTGGGTCTTGAACATGCCAAAATTGCAAATTTTGGGCTTCTTAGCCTTCATAATCACACAAGCCAATTCCTTATAATAAATTTCTTCACATAGAGATTGGTTCTGTTTATTTGGAGAACCTTAAAAAAATTTACTTACAGTTAATATGTGTAATTACCTGTGTATTCATCTCACTTATCTTTAGCTATAAAATTTCTCAACATTGCAGTTATCAGTTGTTATTGCTGGTGTCTTATACTTTGCTCTCTGAATTTCCTGGTGCTGAATTTCTGTTTGTTTTCAGTGCTCTTGATAGCTTACTGTGTCAGATTCAAGATTTAGCTTTGGAACCACGGACCAGGCTTGATCATTCAAGAGCTTTTTTGTCGCAGAGGTTTATTAAAGTATGAAAAGGGGCAGAGAAAGCTTCTGACATAGATATTAGAAGGAAGACAGAAACAGTCCCCCTCACTAGTCTTAGAAGAGGGAGTTATATATTTTTTCAATTGGTTATCGCAATAAATCAAAAGAATGTCTGAAGGCTGTAAAGATCTTTCTAGACCCACTCCCACAATTTACATTTTAGGATAACAGGATTAGAACTACCAATGAAGTTCTCACCAGACTCGCTCCCATAATACACATTCTAAGATAATAGTATTAGGCAGCTTTTCAAGAAACAGAAGCTGGCCTTAAGCAGGATACACTGTTGTTATATAATCCTTACTAAGGAATGTAGAAAAATGATATTTGTTCTTTCCTCCTCCTTGAGAGCCCCAGACCCCTTTTTCCTCCTCGGGACCCTGGACTTTTATCAATCTGCCCAGGAATTGACTCTCTCATTCTGATATCCCAGGACTCCATTAATAAAAAGCACAGTGGAAACACTGGCAGACTTCATTTTGGGGGGCTCCAGAATCACTACAGATGGTGAATGCAGCCATGAAATTAAAAGATGCTTACTCCTTGGAAGAAAAGTTATGATCAACCTAGACAGCATATTAAAAAGCAGAGACATTACTTTACCAACAAAGGCCCATCTAGTCAAGGCTATGGTTTTTCCAGTAGTCATGTATGGATGTGAGAGTTGGACTATAAAGAAAGCTGAGCACCAAAGAACTGATGCTTTTGAACTGTGGTTTTGGAGAAGACTCTTCAGAGTCCCTTGGACTGCAAAGAGATCCAACCAATCCATCCTAAAGGAGATCAGTCCTGAATAGTCATTGGAAGGACTGATGCTGAAGCTGAAACTCCAATACTTTGGCCAGCTGATGCAAAGAACTGACTCATTGGAAAAGACTCTGATGCTGCAAAAGATTGAGGGCAGGAGGAGAAGGGGACAACAGAGGATGAGATGGTTGGATGGCATCACCGACTCAATGGGCATGAGTTTGTGTGGACTCCGGGAGTTGATGATGGACAGGGAGGCCTGGCTCACTGTAGTCCATGGGGGTCACAAAGAGTCAGACATGATTAAGTGACTGAACTGAACTGAACTGATTGCCCACTTTTATGAATCCTTGTTTTAGGCATCCGGCGGCAGTTTTATTCACCTTTAGTAGTGCACTATAATCTCTTTCTCATCCTCCTTTCTTGCCTCCTTGCTTTCATTCCAACATTGGCACCTTAAGCACAAGCACCCCTCTTCCCTCTTTAGCACTCAGTCGATAACTGTCAACTGTGAGCTCTAATGTCCCTGCAGTCTTCTCTAGGGAAGGGAAGCAATAAGGTCCCAGGCTGGACAGGCTGTCAGACAGGCAACTGAGAGAACTGGCTGTTCCTGCACAATGTTCCCAAAGGCTCTCAGGGGAGCTTAAGAGGATGGGAAGGAGTTGAGCCCAATTGTGTACCTTGCAGATACACAACTGGAATAGACCCCTGGCACTGAAAACTGAAGAGAATGTGAACACAGCCAGATTGGGAGCAGCAGAGGAACATTTCTAAAAGTTTTAGTAAACTATATGTCAAAGACTCTTAATTTTATAAATTCTGACCATTGTCAATGAAATATTTATAATAATATTATTTAAATACTGACTGACAGTCATTTTGCTACAGTATTGCCTTCACAAATGTGGAGTTTAACTCTCTCCCCTCTCAAATTCTTGTCATTATGTTTTCTGTTCATTGAAAACATAAACTGTCCCCTTTCCTTAATCCACACCCCTAGGTTTGCCAAAGTTAGCAGATAAAAATACAGGATGCCCAGTTAAATTTGAATATCAGATAAACAACAAATAATTTTAGTTTAAGTTTACCCAATGCAAAAATATTTATTGTTTATCAGAAATTCAGATTTAACTGGGTGTTCTGTATTTTATCTGGCAACCTAACCTACCCACCCCAGTTTTGACTACTGATCTTGCCTGAGACCTTCAAATAGTAAAGTGTGACCACCAAAGTGGACTTTCCCAAACCCACAGATTGTTGGCTTCCTTGGAACTCCCTATCCACCTCCCCCAGGTCTTGGGTGTCTATATGCTAAAGTATGATAGCCAGTAAACTTTTGAGTGTTTACACATGGGATAGAACATGACCCTCCACTTGAAATGTGACCTAAACTGAACAGGGTAGAACGAGCACTTCCCTCATTATGATGCACTTCTGTTAATGGAGCTCAAAGCAACACCAGCCTGTTGGGCAGATTCATCACACTGGTAACTAATATTGATCTGCCTCTAATTAAGATTTTTAATATGTTCATCTGAATATTATACTCCGTGTTTGTTTGTTTTCAAAACTTAAGATCATTCAGTTCAGTTCAGTTCAGTTCAGTTGCTCAGTCATGTCCAACTCTTTGCGACCCCATGGACTGAAATAGCAAATAGATGTTTCCATTTTTGGTTTCAGAACATTATGAGGCTGATAATTGTAGAGTTTAAATGAAATTTCTGGTGCCTCTCTCAGCATTTTTCAATATCCCCATGTACTAAGATAATCAGTAAGGAGTGTAGTTTTAGTATCAAATTCTGAGGTAAAAGGAACACCCTCCTTGCTGAATTAGTAGTTGTTGACATATCAATTTCAGCTTCATGTTGACAGGTGTGTGTGTGTGTGTGTGTGTGTGTTTTCTGTTTGCCTCATACATTTTAGTCAGACTAGGTTTTAATAGTAGTATCCTTTTTTGATTGTTTAGGTATCCTTTCTGAATAATTGGCATCCTTTGCAAATCAGTGGTTAAATAACTTGGTGTTCAGTATTTTGACTTGTATACATATGTACATATGCATGAGGTTGGATGGAAAGATAAATGAGTGGGAAAGCCATTTGCTGCATGGATGCATTTGGTTTAATCAATCCATACATAGCTTCATATAGTGGCTTCAAACAATGAATGAGTTTTTATATATTCAAACTCTGACATTAAAAATAAGCAGGTCTATATACTTCCTTTATATTGTCTAACTTATAGGGAACTTGAATTAATTTTTATTTTACAACTGGCATAGTTTATAACTCATAGCTTTAATCTACTATAAATACAAATGTTTTAATCAGAAGTATAATCTAATCATTGTAAATTTAATGGTTGGTCAATTACAAATGGCCAGTAATTTCTTTTTCTCTTTTAACCTCATAAATAGTCATCTGGCATTAAATATTTGTGATCTAGGCCAGTAACCTTTTTCAATCTCACAGGACCTTTTTTAATTAAACTATATCTTTGTCCCATGTCTGTAATCCTCTCACTGACATTTTATATACAAGACACCTTGCTGAAGAAAGGTCAAGCAGTACAGTTATAAATGGAAAAGAGATTAAAAGAATTCTCAAGCCATGGTGTGATCTAAGAGCGAGTTAAATATGGAGCAGTGCTTAGTAGACATGCTCAGGAGACAAAGAAGAATTCTCTGGGTAGATTTTAATGACTGGGGCAACAAAGCAAATGAAAATTATTTTTAACGGCAAAAATGAAAATTACACATTTTTTTCATAGTCCACAGTACATATTGTGAAAGACCACCATGAGGTTTTAATAATTATAAAATGTTCAAGAAAACAATTGCAAAATACAGTCACAGTGTTTGTATAATTCTTGCCTACAAGGACACTTTTGTTGCTCCGTAAACTTGCCAATGTCAGTCTAGTGTTAAGGTTAATTAACTCTAGAAGTAAAGGAAACATGTTGAAACTTATATGCATCAATGAAGAGTAAGAAATGAATGCAAAAACTGGATAAGGAGGAAGGAGGGAGCAAATACTGCTCTACTGAAAATTCTCTTTTAGTACCTATGTATTGAAGAGTGTTTGGAAGGTAAATACTTTCACAGAAGCAACTTACATTATTTTCACCAGAACATTAAGCAGAAATTGAAAACGGATTTTTCCCCCCTTAATATTCTCCAGCTGGCATGTTATGACTAAAACTTGCTGAATCCATGCCACACTGTGATGCATTTAATGGTGTACATGGGTACCACTAAACAATACATTACTTGTAATGTCTCAAATAACCTAGCAAAGCATGGAACTCAAGTGCTGAAATACCACTGACTGTTTCTCAGAGGTTGTTTAGTTATACCCAAGAGGCCAACCTTCTTCTGAAAAGCCTTTACTGCTAATTTCTTTCTGTCACTTTTATATAGTCCAGTGATAAAAGGGTAGCCTTTCCTTCCTGTGTCATCAGAATGGTGTTATTTAGATGTTAATGCTGGAGGCAAAGCAGTTGACCCAGCACTTTTAATTACAGGACTCATGATTTCAGAGCTCTTAGTATTTTTGTTTGTAAACAATCCACTTGGTTGCAAACAACCTTAATTTTTTTTTTTTTTTAAAGAAAAAGGACCAAAAATAAGATAAAAATAAAACCAAAACTTTGACTTGAGCTAAATCTTTTTTGGTGTCTCTCAGGCTTTAGGTTTTGGGGCAGAATCTTTGTCAGTGCTAAATGAAAAGGTTACTGTTTGCAGTTTCCATCAGCTATTATAAGACTGCTGGCAGTGATGGAACTGTCAGTTCCAGCAGGCCAGTCCCTGTCCAAAGTAACCAGATGCTGTGTTTGAGAAATGTGATCGTTGACAGGCTGACATTATGATGCTTGTGACCCAGCTTGTGCCCCAAGCTTCAAATCAGCTATCAATCTGCAGGATGAGAACAGTTTCTATACATAAAAATCCAGAGTTGTTTTATTTGTGCATTTGCTTAGTGGGAAAATATTTTAACTCAGTAAAGATAGTTATATTTCTAGAATCAGACAACTCAGACAAGTTCATTGAGTTCTCTTGGTTCTGTTGGAATGCAGCTTTTTTTCTTTACAAGTGACTTGTTCATCTAGATATAATTTTAGACTCAGAGCAGTTGAAAAAAATTCAGTTAATCAAAGAGTTAATTTTTCTAGATGAAAATTTGCAAGCAATTTTCTGAACTAATAGAAATGACTATTTTGCCATGATTATGTTGGAGAATTGATATGCAAAATGTGCTGAACTTTTTTCCAAGATCAGACAAAATGAGTCAAGCCAGTCAAGACAAAGTAGGTATTTGATAAATGATATTTTTCTGTTTACTTTCTTAATAGGTTAACTTGTCAAATAGCTAACAGCAAACTCATTGGTAGATAAATATCTATTGAACTATATTCTGTGTGAAACAATAACCCTGTTATTGTTATCATCATGGCATATTAAAGTTTAGGAAACTAAGATTCAGGGCAGTTATATAATTAGCTTAGCATTGTAAAAATAGTAAATTGGTTTCTCTCTAACCATGTTTTCCCACTTAAAACACTCTCTTTTATTTGCTAAATGTCTGCACTGCCATCAGAAATAATGATTAAAAAATATAAAATGTATGGACCTTCTCATTTTTGTCATTACCTAGATATAATAGACAAAGCTTTGATTTTATATTGTCTGTCCACCAGTGAAATAAACAACTGAGAATGTCAAATATTGGCATATGTTCATTATACCCAAGTCCCAAGTTTTGTTAATAAAGAAAAAAAAACATGTAAATTTTATTCTAATGCACAGGCATATATATAATAAACAATTTTAAAGTATAAATATGAAATATATTTTTATAAGCTAGTCTTGAAATTTTTCTATTTTTCCTGCTGCATAAAATGTGTAATTTTCCATGACTCTGCAGATATTTAGAAAAGTATGTTCACCACTGGAAAAAGAACAAAATGTTTGTAATGTGGTAAATGCACTAAGAGTTTGCTAGGTGGTGCTACAACATATATTTGTAATATTGTACTAGAAATGTCTGCTTGAATAGGAAATTTTCTTGCAATTAGAAATATTCAGATATGTACTGATACCTGGAGTCTTTCTACTCTGATATATGACTTAGTTTTAAAGCAAAATTATGCTACCATCTCAGCCCCTAACTAGATATCATCCTTCATTTTTATTGAATTTGGGCTATGTTTAACAAATTGTAATTTTATAGAGTATTTTACCCTATAGACCAGGCTCAAGAGACTATTGCACAATAACAAAGTTTAATCTTTAATACTATGTGTCATGGAATACATTTTTCAATCATCCTAGTAGTAGCTGATATAATTCAAAATAAGATGATTTAATTTTAAATATGCTAATTCAGGACAAAACAAAAATAATTTAGAGAGCTCAGTAATGTAAAATATAAAAATATTCATTATATATAACATTTTTTCACTTAAAAATAATTTGAATAATTTAAAACAACAGAAAGAGAAGTGTTTCATGTTTTTAAGGCCAACACTATTTAACATCAACAAGGTGTTATTTGTACTATGGCTATTAACTTTAATCATGTATCTATGCTGTCTGGCCTGTGTCCTAGGCAGTGTTCTGCAAAATCAAGCTGAAATTATAAAGAAATAGTGGCCACAGCTAAAGGAGAAAATGGTTAATAATATATGTCAGCATTAACTAACTAATTTCATTGCAGATATAATGATTATAACATTTCTAGAAATTCAAACACTTGTGATTTATATATGACCTTAAAAAGAAACAAACAAAAAATGATAAAATCAATGAATTCTACTTTCCCATGCCTGAGACTCTCAGTATCAATCCTTCAAAAAGTTTCTCAAACCAGGTATGATCAGATATGAAAACAACCAGATATGCCAGATTAAATGAAAGATTAACTAATTTTTAGTGAATGTCTACCTTGGAAAGAAGATATAGTTTCCAAACATTCTACTATAACTCATCTTACAAAAACACATTTCTGATACAATATTACTGGACAATATATATTGAAGTAATAAGAAGGTACTATTTTATAATCAAACCAACTGAGGATGATATCACACTGGTTAAAAAACTAAGATTATGTTGTAGAATTCCAGAAACTTCAAACCCTGCTGAGTATGAGACAGAAATTTCCTCTCTTGGAAGTTAAATTGCTCTTCTAGGATTTTTGTATAGCAGACTGGTTGTTATAATATTAACTGTTTTATTGAGGGCAATTTGAGAAGCTAGATAATTTTTGAGGTCTGTTTGAAGTCACTGAAAAGTTCACTAGGCAGAACAGTGATTTGAGGGGCAGGTTCTCTGAGAAAAGGAAGGCACAGATGTAAGTCTGACATTTGACTTCTCTTTTTCATTCAAGGCAATATGCCAGTTCCTAAGTCAGCTGAGAAGCTGAGCAAAGCTTATAGAAGACTACAGTTACACAGAGACAAATGACACATGGGCCTTAGAAAGAAACAGGGGCCCTGGTAATTAGGCTTTAAATTGAGACCTCTGATGAGTTATCTTAGTAATAGAATAATCAACAGTAACTTTCAAAAATGAAAGTGAAATGAAGATGTGGCCAGAATAAAACCTAAGGAATTATTCATAAACCAGCACTAAACAAAATACTCAAAAGATTTTTTGGGCCGAAAATTAAAAATCACAAATGGAAACAGGGAAATTCAGTAAAGAATGAAGGAATGTATTCAGTAAAGAATGAAGGAATGTATTCAGTAAAGAATGAAGGGAATGTAAACATGTGGTTAAAGGAAAATGAAAATACTGAATATACAAAATAAACACTAATTATTTATGGGCTTTTATGTACATACAGAAGACTGGGGAATATACACTTATTAGAACTCATGGAGCCTTATAGCACAAAAAGAAAGACCTTAGTGAATGCAATTTTAAAAGGTCAATTTGGCTGTTGTGGGGTTAGAGTAGAACGTAGTTCAGTTCCGTTTAGTCACTCAGTTGTGTCTGACTCTTTGTGACCGCATGGACTGCAGCACGTGAGGCTTCCCTGTCCATCACCAACTCCCGGAGCTTACTCAGACTCATGTCCATTGAGTTGGTGATGCTACCCAACCATCTCATCCTCTGTTGTCCCCTTCTCCTCCCGCCTTCAATCTTTCCCAGCATCAATGTCTTTTCAAATGAGTCAGCTCTTTGCATCAGGTGGCCAAAGTATTGGAGTTTAAGCTCCAACATCAGTCCTTCCAATGAACATTCAGGACTGATTGCTTTTAGGATGGACTGGTTGGATCTCCTTGCTGTCCAAGGGAATGCAGATTGTGACAAAGGGGTCTGACTGAGTTCCAGATGTGTGATATAACTTCAATGAAGGAAGTGGGGAAAATTTAACCTAAGTAAAATAGAAAATAAATAGACTAAGGCAGCTGGCACTAGTGGTAAAGAATCCATCTGCCATGCAGGGGATGTAAGAGATGTGGATTCAGTCAGTGGGTTGGGAAGACTCCCTGGAGGAGGGCATGGCAACCCACTACAGTATTTTTGCCTGGAGAATCCCATGGATAAAGGAACCTAGTGAGCTGCAGTCCATAGGGTCACAAAGAGTCAGACGCAAATGAAGCAACTTAGCATGGCATAAAGCCAAGGACTAAAAAGAAAGTATACATAAGAACTGTACTATAGTTAATAAAGACATTTTCCATGTGATGATAGGTTAACAGTTCTGGTACCACTATGTATATTGGGATTAAGCAAATAAATAATTAATAGATAATGTATAGTGGAATCCAGGTTTCTTAAGACTGGAGTGAGAAGTGACAAATAAGTAAAGGCCAAAGACTAAAATTAACCAGGTGATACTAGATGAGAGTCAGGGACATCAGTATGGACTCCTATTTAGCTTAAATTAATGGTCAGTGTTCTTGTCTTGAGAACCCCCTGAACAGTATGAAAAGGCAAAATGATAGGATACTGAAAGAGGAACTCGCCAGGCCAGTAGGTGCCCAATATGCTACTGGAGATCAGTGGAGAAATAACTCCAGAAAGAAAGAAGGGATGGAGCCAAAGCAAAAACAATACCCAGTTGTGGATGTGACTGGTGATAGAAGCAAGGTCTGATGCTGCAAAGAGCAATATTGCATAGGAACCTGGAAGGTCAGGTCCATGAATCAAGGCAAATTGGAAGTGGTCAAACAAGAGATGGCAAGAGTGAAAGTCGACATTCTAGGAATCAGTGAATGAAAATGGACTGGAATGTGTGAATTTAACTCAGATGACTATTATATCTACTACTGTGGGCAGGAATCCCTTAGAAGAAATGCAGTAGCCATCATGGTCAACAGAAGAGTCTGAAATGCAGTACTTGGATGCAATCTCATAAACGACAGAATGATCTCTGTTCGTTTCCAAGGCAAACCATTTATCACAGTAATCGAAGTCTATGCCCCAACCAGTAACGCTGAAGAAGCTGAACTTGAACGGTTCTATGAAGACCTACAAGACCTTTTAGAACTAACACCCAAAAAAGATGTCCTTTTCATCATAGGGGACTGGAATGCAAAAGTAGGAAGTCAAGAAACACCTGGAGTAACAGGCAAATTTGGCCTTGGAATATGGAATGAAGCAGGGCAAAGACTAATAGAGTTTTGCCAAGAAAATGCACTGGTCATAGCAAACACCCTCTTCCAACAACACAAGAGAAGGCTCTACACATGGACATCACCAGATGGTCAACACTGAAATTAGATTGATTATATTCTTTGCAGCCAAAGATGGAGAAGCTCTATACAGTCAACAGAAACAAGACCAGGAGCGACTGTGGCTCAGATCATGAACTCCTTATTGCCAAATTCAGACTGAAATTGAAGAAAGTAGGGAAAACCTCTAGACCATTCAGGTATGACCTAAATCAAATCCCTTATGATTATACAGTGGAAGTGAGAAATAGATTTAAGGGACTAGATTTGATTGATAGAGTGCCTGATGAACTATGGATGGAGGTTCATGACATTGTACAGGAGACAGGGATCAGGACCATCCCCATGGAAAAGAAATGCAAAAAAGCAAAATAGCTGTGAGGGGAGGCCTTACAAATAGCTGTGAAAAGATGAGAAACAAAAAGCAAAGGAGAAAGGAAAGATATAAGCATCTGAATGCAGAGTTCCAGAGAATAGCAAGAAGAGATAAGAAAGCCTTCTTCAGAGATCAATGCAAAGAAACAGAGGAAAACAACAGAATAGGAAAGACTAGAGATCTCTTCAAGAAAATTAGAGAAACCAAAGGAACATTTCATGCAAAGAAGGGCTTGATAAAGGACAGAAATGGTATGGACCTAACAGAAGCAGAAGATATTAAGAAGAGGTGGCCAGAATACACAGAAGAACTGTACTGAAAAATCTTCAAGACCAAGATAATCATGATGGTGTGATCACTCACCTAGAGCCAGACATCCTGGAATGTAAAGTCAAGTGGGCCTTGGAAAGCATCACTACGAACAAAGCTAGTGGAGGTGATGGAATTCCAGTTGAGCTATTTCAAATTCTGAAAGATGATGCTGCGAAAGTGCTGCACTCAATATGCCAGCAAATTTGGAAAACTCAGCAGTGGCCACAGGACTGGAAAAGGTCAATTTTCATTCCAATCCCAAAGAAAAGCAATGCCAAAGAATGCTCAAACTACCACACAATTGCACTCATCTCACACGTTAGTAAAGTAATGCTCAAGATTCTCCAAGCCAGGATTCAGCAATACGTGAATCATGAACTTCCAGATGTTCAAGCTGGTTTTAGAAAAGGCAGAGGAACCAGAGATCAAATTGCCAACATCTGCTGGATCATGGAAAAAGCAAGAGAGTTCCAGAAAAACATCTATTTCTGTTTTATTGACTATGCCAAAGCCTTTGACTGTGTGGATCACAATAAACTGTGGAAAATTCTTCAAGAGATGGGAATACCAAACCACCTGACCTGCCTCTTGAGAAACCTAAGTGCAGGTCAAGGAGCAACAGTTAGAACTGGACATGGAACAGACTGGTTCCAAATAGGAAAAGGAGTACGTCAAGGCTGCATATTGTCACCCTGCTTATTTAACTTATATGCAGAGTACATCATGAGAAACGCTGGGCTGTAAGAAGCACAAGCTGGACTCAAGATTGCCAGGAGAAATAACAATCAACTCAGATATGCAGATGACACCACCCTTATGGCAGAAAGTGACGAGGAGCTAAAAAGCCTCTTGATGAAAGTGAAAGATGAGAGTGAAAAAGTTGGTTTAAAGCTCAACATTCAGAAAACGAAGATCATGGCATCTGGTCCCATCACTTCATGGCTAATAGATGGGGAAACAATGGAAATAGTGTCACACTTTATTTTGGGGGGCTCCAAAATCACTGCAGATGGTGACTGAAGCCATGAAATTAAAAGACGCTTACTCCTTTGAAGAAAAGTTATGACCAACCTAGATAGCATATTCAAAAGCAGAGATATTACTTTGCCAACAAAGGTCCGTCTAGTCAAGGCTATGGTTTTTCCAGTGGACATGTATGGATGAGAGACTTGGACTGTGAAGAAAGCTGAGCACAGAAGAATTGATGCTTTTGAACTGTGGTGTTGGAGAAGACTCTTGAGAGTCCCTTGGACTGCAAGGAGATCCAACCAGTTCATTCTGAAAGAGATCAGCCCTGTGATTTCTTTGGAGGGAATGATGCTGAAGCTGAAACTCCAGTACTTTGGCCACCTCATGCGAAGAGTTGACTCATTGGAAAAGACTCTGATGCTGGAAGGGATTGGGGGCAGGAGGAGAAGGGGACGACAGAGGATGAGATGGCTGGATAGCATCACAGACTCGATGGATATGAGTCTGAGTGAACTCTGGGAGTTGGTGCTGGACAGGGAGGCCTGGCATGCTGTGATTCATGGGGTCACAAAGAGTCGAACAGGACTGAGGGACTGAACTGAACTGAAGGATTATGTAACAATAGTGTATCCTGCTTGAGGACAGTTTCTCCTTCCTGATAACCTTCTGACTAATCCTGTTATCTTAAAATGTAAATTGTGGGAGTGAGTCTGGTAAAAATTTTAGAACCTTGAGACATTCTTTTGATTTATTGTAATAACTATTAAGAGGAGATGGCAAGAATACACAGAAAAACTGTACAAAAAAGATTTGATGACCCAGATAATCATGATGGTGTGATCACTCACATTCAACTAGAGCCAGACATCCTGGAATTTGAAGTCAAGTGGGCCTTAGGAAGCATCACTACGAACAAACCTAGTAGAGCTGATGGGATTCCAATTGAGCTATTTCAAATCCTGAAAGATGATGCTGTGAAAGTGCTGCACTCAATATGTCAGTAAATTTGGAAAATACAGCAGTGACCAGGGGACTGGAAAAGGTCAGTTTTCATTCCAATCCCAAAGAAAGGCAATGTCAAAGAATACTGAAACTACTGCACAATTGCACTCATCTCACACGCTAGTAAAGAAATGCTCAAAATTCTCCAAGCCATGGAGAATTGACATATCTTCAGCAATATGTGAACCGTGAACTTCCAGATGTTCAAGCTGGTTTTAGAAAAGGCAGAGGAACCAGAGATCAAATTGCCAACCTCTGCTGGATCACCGAAAAAGCAAGAGAGTTCCAAAAAAACATCTATTTCTGCTTTATTGACTATGCCAAAGCCTTTGACTATGTGGATCACAATAAACTGTGGAAAATTCTTCAAGAGATGGGAATACCAGACCACCTGACTGCCTCTTGAGGAATCTGTATGCAGGTCAGGAGGCAACAGTTCGAACTGGACATGGAACTGTTGGGACCTAACAAACGCCATGATAGGCTTCAGGGACTAAGGTAGGACTCACGGGAAAAGCTGAGTCATTGCCCAGTGAGGTCATCCCCGTGGATGCCAGGACTTGTCTAATCAGCATACTCCCCGTAACCTGGTTTGAGTTTATCAGGACGTAAAAGACATCCCCCTGCAGCCAATAGCCAATTAGTAAATACCAGGAAACCCCTGCAGCCAATAAAGATTAGCCAATTAGTAAATACTAGGAAACTCCTGCAGCCAATCAGCCCTTGCCGACTCTCTGTCTTTGTTCTAAAACCTATAAATACTGCTGTAAATCTGGGCTCGGAGCTCTTGCTCCACTCCACTGCGTTGGATGTGGTGGGAGCCCTAGCTCAAGCTAGAAATAAAACCCCTTCATGCTTTTGCATTGCTGTGGACATCTTATTCTCTCAGTTTTGGGGACTCGGACTCTGGGCATAACAGGAACAACAGACTAGGTCCAAATCGGGAAAGGAGAACGTCTAGGCTGTATACTGTCACCCTGCTTATTTAACTTATATGCAGAGTACATCATGAGAAATGCTGGGCTGGAGGAAGCACAAGCTGGAATCAAGATTGCTGGGAGAAATATCAATCACCTCAGATATGCAGATAACACCACCCTTATGGCAGAAATTGAAGAAGAACTTCACTTTCTTGATGAGCCTCAGATAAAAGAGCCTCTTGATGAAAGAGCCTCTTAATGAAAGAGCTTCTTGATGAACGTGAATGAGGAGAATGAAAAAGTTGGCTTAAAGCTCAACATTAAGAAAACTAAGGTCATGGCATCCAGTCCCATCACTTCATGACAAGTAGATGGGGAAACAGTGGCTGACTTTATTTTTCTGGGCTCCAAAATCACTGCAGATAGTAATTGCAGCCATAAAATAAAAGATGCTTACTCCTTGGAAGGAAAGTTATGACCAACTTCAGTTCAGTTCAGTTTAGCCATTCAGTCGTGTCCGACTCTCTGCGACCCCATGAATCACAGCACGCCAGGCCCCCGTGTCCATCACCAACTCCCGGAGTTCACTCATCACGTCCATCAAGTCGGTAATGCCATCCAGCCATCTCATCCTCTGTCGTCCCCTTCTCCTCCTGCCCCCAATTCCTCCCAGCATCAGAGTCTTTTCCAATGAGTCAACTCTTCACATGAGGTGGCCAAAGTATTGGAGTTTCAGCTTTAGCATCAGTCCTTCCAATGAACACCCAGGACTGATTTCCCTTATAATGGACTGGTTGGATCTCCTTGCAGTTCAAGGGACTCTCAAGAGTCTTCTCCAACTTAGACAGCATATTAAAAAGCAGAGACATTACTTTCTCCACAAAGGTCCGTCTGGTCAAGGCTATGTTTTTTCCAGTGGTCATGTTGGATGTAAGAGTTGGGCTATAAAGAAAGCTGGGGGCTGAAGAGTTGATGCTTTTGAACTGTAGTGTTGGAGAAGACTCTTGAGAGTCCATTGCAAACAGCTGACTCATTTGAAAAGACCCTGATGCTGGGAAAGATTGAGGGCAGGAGGAGAAGGGGACAACAGAGGATGACATGGTTGGATGGCATCACTGACTCAGTGGACATAGGTTTGGGTGGACTCTGGGAGTTAGTGATGGACAGAGAGGCCTGGCGTGCTGTGGTTCATGGGGTCGCAAAGAATCACACATAACTGAGCGACTGAATGAACTGAACAGAATAACTAATTTAAAAAGTATATAACTCCCTTGCTAACACTAGCAAGGGGACACTCTCCATCCCCTTCTGATGTCTATGTCAGAAGCTTTCTCTGTCATTTTTCATACTTTACTAATAAAACTCTGCTACACAAAAGCTCTTGAGTGATCAAGCTGCTTTATAAATCTTCTTTGGAGATCAAGGATTGATACCTATCACCATAAGCTATCACTCCTTCTGCCTTCAATTTTCCCAACATCAGTTCAGTTCAGTTCAGTTGCTCAGTCATGTCTGACTCTTTGTGAGGCCATGGACTGCAGCACACCAAACCTCCCTGTCCATCGCCAACTCCCGGAGTTTACTCAGACTCATGTGCATTGAATCGGTGATGTCATCCAGCCATCTCATCCTCTGTCGTCCTCTTTTCCTCCCGCCTCAACCTTTCCCCACATCAGGGTCTTTTCTAATGAGTTGGCTCTTCACATCAGGTGGCCAAAGTATTGGAGCTTCAGCTTCAGCATCAGTCCTTCCAATGAATATTCAGGGTTGATTTCCTTTAGGATTGACTGGTTTGATCTCCTTGCAGTCCAAAGGACTTCTCCAACTTCTCCAAGACTCTTCTCCCAGAGTCTTCTCCAACACTATAGTTCAAAAGCATCAATTCTTTGTCACTCAGCCTTCCAACTCTCACATTGGGTAACCATTCCCTTCTCCAGAGGATATTCCCAATCCAGGGACTGAACCCAGCTCTCCTGCATTGCAGATGGATTCTTTACCATCTGAACCACAAGGGAAGCCCAAGAATACTGGAGTGGGTATCCTATCCCTTCTCCAGCAGATCTTCCTTACCCAGGAATCAAACTGGGGTAGCTTGCATTGCAAGTAGAATGTTTACAGCTGAGCCACCAGGGAATCCACCCGGAGCATAACAATACATAAAGATTTAAAGTAATGGGTCAGAAAAGGTGTGCTGTATAAGCACTAAACCTAAGAAAGTTGGTATAGCTATGCTGATATCAGAGAAAGTAGATTTTAAAGCAAGGAGAGCTACTAAAAATAAAAAGAAATATTCCCTGGTGTTATTTTCTACCAAAAAGGATAACAACTGTAAATTTGTGTATACTTAATGACTTAAACTACTTCATGGATCACAGCCTTGTTGTGTCATGGCAAAGGGGCTTGCATAACTCAATGAAGCTATGAGCCATGCTGTCAGAGCTACCCAATGATGGATGGGTCATAGTGAAGAACTCTGAAAAATGTTGCCCACTGTAGAAGGAAATGGCAAACCATTCCAGTATTATTGCTGCTAGAACCCTATAAACAATATGAAAAAGCAAAAAGATATGACATCGTGATACCAGAAGATGAGTCCCCCAAGTCAGGAGGTGTCTAATATACTACTGGGAGAGAGCAGAGGACAGTTACTAATAGCCTCAGAAAGAATGAAGCTGCTGGGCTAAAGTGGAAACAATGCTCAGTTGTGGATGGATCTGGTGGTAAAAATAAAGTCCAATGCTGTAAAGAACAATATTGCAAAGGAACCTGGGATGTTAGGAACATGAATCAAGGGAAATTGTATGTGGTCAAGAAGCAGGAGATGACAAGAGTGAACATCAATATCTCAGGAATCAGTGAACTAAAATGGACATGAGTGGGAAAGTTCAACTCAGATGACTATTATATCCACTACTGTGGGCAAGAATTCCATAAAGGAAATGAAGTAGCCCTCATAGTCAACAAAAGAGTCCAAAATGCAGAACTTGGTGTAACCTCAAAAATAACAGAATGATCTTAGTTCATTTTGAAGGCAGACTATTCAACATCACAGTAGTCCCCAACCACCAATGCCATGGATGCTGAACAGTTCTATGAAGACCTACAAGACCTTGTAGAATTAACACCAAAAAAGATGTCCTTTTATCATAGGGGATTGGAATGCAAAATAGGAAGTCAACAGATATACCAGGAATAACAGGAAAGTTTGGCCTTGGAGTACAAAATGAAGCAGGCAATGGCTAACAGAGTTTTGTCAGGAGAACATGCTGGTCATAGCAAACACCCACTTCCAACAATTCAAGAGGTGACTCTACAAAAGGACATCACCAGATGATCAATACCAAAATCAGATTGATTATGTTTTTTGCAGCTAAAGATGGAAAAATATCTATACAGTCAGCAAAAACAAGATCTGGCACTCACTGTGGCTCAGATCCAGAGCTCCTTATTGCAAAATTCAGGCTTAAATTGAAGAAAGTAGAGAAAGCAACCAGGTCATTCAGGTATGACCTAAATCAAATCCCTTATGATTATACAGTGGAGGTGACAAATAGATTCAAGGGATTAGATCTGATAGACAGAGTGCCTGAAGAACTAAGAACAGAGATTTGTAACATTGTACAGAAGACAGTGTCCAAAATTATCCCTAAGAAAAAGACATACAAGAAGGCAAAGTGGTTGTCTGAAGAGGCCTTACAAATAGGTGAGGAAAAACGAGAAGCAAAAGGCAAGGGAGAAAGGGAAAGATATACTGAAATGAATACAGAGTTCCAGAGAATAGCAAAGCGATTAGAAGGCCTTCTTAAATGAACAATGCAAAGAAATAAAGGGAAACAATAGAATGGGAAAGATTAGAGATCAAAAAACTGGAGATATCAAGAGATATTGTGCCCATTTCATGCAAGAATGGCCACAATAAAGGACAGAAATGGTAAGAATCTAAGAGAAGCAGAAGAGATTAAGAAGAGAGATTAAGAAGATAAGAATACCCAGAATAACTATTGAAAAATGGTCTTAATGACCTGGATAACCATTACGGTGTGGTCACACACCTAGAGTCTGGCATCCTGGAGTGTAAAGTCAAACAGACTTTAGGAAGGTGTACTATAGACAAAGCTAATGGAGGTGATGGAATTCAAGCTGAGCTATTTCAAATCCTAAAGATGATGCTGTTAAAGTGCTATGCTAAATGTGTCAGCAAATTTGAAAACTCAGTAGTGACCACAGGAGTAGAAAAGGTCAGTTTTCATTCAGATTCCAAAGAAGAGCAGTGCCAGAGAATGTTCAAACTGTCGTGTGTGTGTGTGTGTTAGCTCCTCTGTCCATGGAATTCTCCAGGCAAGAATGAATACTGGAATGGGTTGCCATTCCCTTGTCCAGAGTATCTTCTCAACCCAGGGAATGAACCCTAATGGCAACCCACTCCAGTATCCTTGCCTAGAGAATCCCATGGATGGAAGAGCCTGGTGGGCTGCAGTCCATGGGTTCGCAAAGAGTCGGTCACAACTGAATGGTTCACTTTCACTCCCACATTGTGGGCAGATTCTTTACCATCTGAGCCACCAGGAAAGCCCTCTAACTGCCATAAAATTGCACTTATTTCACATGCCAGCAAAGTTATGCTCAAATCTTTCAAGCTAGGCTTCAGCAGTATGTGAGCCAAGAACTTTATATGTACAAACTGGGGTTAGAGAAGGCAGAGGAGACAAAGATCTAATTTATATCATTTTTGGGGTCATAGAGAAAGCAAGGGAATTCAAGAAAAAACATCTGCTTCACTGACTACGCTAAAGCCTTTGATTGTGTGGATCACAACAAACTATGAAAAATTCTTAAAGAAATGAGGATATCAGACCACCTTATCTGTCTCGTGAGAAACCTGTATGTGGGTCATGAAGCAATAGTTAGAACCAAACATGAAACTGACTGGTTGAAAATTGGGAAAGGAGTACAACAAGGCTGTATATTGTTACACTACTTATTTAACTTATATGCAGAGTACATCATGCAAAATGCTGGACTGGATGAATCACAAGCTGGAATCAAGATTGCTGGGCGAAATATCAACAACTTCAGATATGCAGATGATACCACTCTAATGGCAGAAAGTGAAGAGGAACTAAAGAGCCTCTTGATGAGAGTGAAAGAGGAAAGTGAAAATGCTGGCTTATAACTCAACATTAAAATACTAAGATTAAATCATCCAGTCCCATCACTTCATGACAAATAGAAGGGGGATAAGTAAAAAAAAGTGACAGATTTTATTTTCTTGGATTCAAAAATCACTGTTAATGGTGATGGCAGAAACAAAATTAAGAAAACACTTGCTCCTTGGAAGGAAAGCTATGAAAGGCTAGACAGTGTAATTAAAAGCAGAGACATCACTTTGCTGGCAAAGGTCCATATAGTCAAAGCTATGTTTTTTCCAATAGTCATGTATATATGTGAGAGTTGGATCATAGAGAAGGCTAAGTACCCAAGAATTGATACTTTTGAATTGTGATGCTGGAGATGAGTCTTGAGAGTCTCTTGGAATGCAATGAGTCGACACCAGTCAATCCTAAAGGAAATCAGTCCTGAGTGTTCATTGGAAAGACTGATGCTGAAGCTGAAGCTCCAATATTTTGGCCACCTGATGCAAAGAGCTGACTCATTGGAAAAGACCCTGATGCTGGGAAAGATTGAAGGCAAAAGGAAAAAGGGGGTGGCAGGGGTGAGATGGTTGGAGAGAGTCACTGACTCAATGGACATGAATTTGAGCAAAGTCTGGTAGATAGTGGAGGACAGAGGAGCCTGGTGTGCTGCAGTCCATGGGGTCACAAAGAGTCAAACATGACTTAACAACTGAACACCACCAAATGACTTTAAAAAATCTAAAACTATAAGATAGCATAAATTTAAGCAGTCAAATCTATAGTCAAGTTAGGAAAGGTCTAACATCTTCTTCAGTAATTGAAAGAATATGAAGATTTAAAAAATGGGTGAACATGATGAATAAATGACCATAATTAATAGTATAGAGAACACTGAACTCTATAGAGAATGACTGCAGAATACTTTGGAGTGTATTTGCATCCTTAATAAAATGTACCTTATCCTGAATCATAGAGTTCTCTAACTAATGTTGTAATATCCCATTGAAATAAAGTTAAATATCAATAACAAAAACAGCAGCCAGAAATAAATCCAAATGTCTTGATATTAAGCAATTATTTCTGGATAATCACTGGATAAAAGAAGAATTCACAGTGGAAATTGGAAAGTATTTTGATTACATGAAAATGTAAATAATATCTGTCAACATTTGTGCAATACATTTAAAATTATAATTTGAATGTATTTATGTTAATAAATCTAAGACTTTTACAAGTGAAGAACTTGAGGAATAATATAATTTATGAAAATTGACTTAAGAAGAAATAGAAAATATGAATAGCTCTTAATCACTTAAGAAAACAAATATAGAATTACAAGCCTTTCTCAAAAGAATACCTTGGGCTATGTTGTATTCAGCAGTGAAAAATTTTAACATTTAAGAAGTAACACCAAGTTTACAGAAAGTCTTCAAGAGCATAGCAAAAGAAGACACTTCCAAACTCACATTTCAAGGCAAGTAACTTTGCTATGAAAACCTGAAAAAAACATTGCAGAAAAAAATCATTATTTATAGGCTAATCCTTCTCATTCATAGATACAAAGATTCTAAAGAGGTTGTTAGCAAATGAAATCCAGTTATATAAAGAAAAAATATACATGACAACAAGGCTGTTTTATTCCAGAGATGAATATATATACATATATATATATATGTATATATATACACACATGTACGGTTGCATATATATAATTATCCAACAGCTGCAAAATATACTTGATAATATTTAGTAATTATCGATAATGAAACTCTAAACAAAGAGTAAAAGAGAACTTGGGAACACTCCTAAACTGATAGAATCTAAAACAAACTTTACTGCAAACATACTTTCTCTAAAATACTCAGAAATTTTCCCTCTGAGTTTAGAGCTAAGAAGAAGATGCCTGCTATTGCCACCTGCTTTGACACTGTGCCAGAGTTCCTATCTACTGGAGGAAGACAAGATAAGAAAATAAAATTTATAAAGATTGGAAAGACAAAGAAGATCCCCCAATACTATCATCATTCACAATTGTATTCACTATTGTATATTAAAGTTTTTTTAATTGTTCAAATTAAGGGAAAACAGAAAAATCACTACAAGTGATTTGCATTATTTGAGAATTCTGTATTTGTGAATGCTTCTACTTGTTAAGATTTATTTGTGGAAAATAAGTGCAAGTAGCAATTTCATGGTCATTTGTGAACATGCACTAAGTGTGAAAAATTTGAGTCTCTCAAAGCACGTTCCCAGCTGAGAAAACACAAGAGAGCTTGTTTCAGCTCTCATATAGACTTTGTTCTTTTCAGAGTCTACTAATGACATATTTTATGCATTTTTGTGCTGTTTTTTTGGTGATTTTGCTGTTTAAAAAGGCCTCCAACAATAGAGCTAAAGTGCTGCCTTGTGTTTCTATGTTTAAGAAGGCTGTGATTTGCCTTATACAGTAAAGATATGTGTTAGATAAGCTTCATTCAGGTGTGAATTATAATGCTGTTGACAGTGAAATCAGTGTTAATGAAGATAAAGATGTTTTTGAGTAGAAACATACATTAAACAAGATATATGCATTGATTGATTGACAAGAATGTTGTGACCAGCAGCATTTCCCCCAGGACCATGATTCAGTATTCTCTAATTCAGTGTTAACAATGACTTTATGGAACAGAACTACTGTGAATAATGAGAAATAATTTTATATGCATATATATATATATATAGACACACCCACATGTACACACTAAATTGCTTCAGTCATGTCTGACTCTGTGCGACTCTATGGACGGTAGCCTGCCAAGCTCCTCTGTTCATGGGATTCTCCAGGCAAGAATACTAGAGTGGGTTGCCATGTCTCTTCCGGGGGATCTTCCTGACTCAGGGATCAAGCCTGCATCTGTTACATCTACCTGCATTGGCAGGTGATTTCTTTACTGCTAGTACCACCGTATATCTTCAGTGTTTTTATATGTGCCAGGAATAAGCAGAATTAGAGAGTACAAATGTTTACATATCATTTATAGTTTAAAACAGTTTAAAAAATAAGAAAGCCTAGGGATAATTCTAACAAGAGGTAAAGGAGATTCTACACAAAAAATGTACAAGATATTACTAGGAGAAATTAAAGGAGTTACCTCTTTTCTGTGTTCAGCCCTCATACAGACACATTTCCATAATGTGTGGAAATACAACTTGATAAGTTTCCTTGTGCTACCCCTGAAGTCAGACTTGTCTTAAATATCCATTGTCAGATTTGGTTACAAGCTTTCTGATTCAAGCTTAAAGAACTTTTCTTCAAGCTGGTTTTAGAAAAGGCAGAGGAACCAGAGATCAAATTGCCAACATCCACTGGATCATCGAAAAAGCGAGAGAGTTCCAGAGAAACATCTATTTCTGCTTTATTGACTATGCCAAAGCCTTTGACTGTGTGGCTCGCAATAAACTGGAAAATTCTGAAACAGATGGGAATATCAGACCACCTGACCTGCCTCTTGAGAAACCTGTATGCAGGTCAGGAAACAAAGGTTAGAACTGGACGTGGAACAACAGACTGGTTCCAAATAGGAAAAGGAGTACGTCAAGGTTGTATATTTATTGTCACCCTGCTTATTTAACGTATATGCAGCGTACATGAGAAACGCTGGGCTGGAAGAAGCACAGGCTGGAATCAAGACTGCCAGGAGAAAGATCAATAACCTCAGATATGCAGATGACACTACCCTTGTGGCAGAAAGTGAGGAAGAACTAAAGAGTCTCTTGATGAAAGTGAATAAGGAGAGTGAAACGTTGGCTTAAAGCTCAACATTCAGAAATCTAAGATCATAGCATCTGGTCCCATCACTTCCTGGCAAATAGATGGGGATACAGTGGAAACAGTGGCTGACTTTATTATTCTGGGCTCCAAAATCACTGCAGATGATGATTTCAGCCATGAAATTAAGACACTTACTCCTTGGAAGGAAAGTTATGACCAACATAGACAGCATATTAAAAACCAGAGACATTACTTGACCAACAAAGGTCTGTCTAGTCAAGGCTATGGTTTTTCCAGTGGTCATGTATGGATATGAGAGTTGGACTGTAAAGAAAGCTGAGCACTGAAGAGTTGAAGCTTTTGAACTGTGGTGTTGGAGATGAGTCTTGAGAGTCCCTTGGACTGCAAGGAGATTCAACCAGTCCATCCTAAAGTAGATCAGTCCTAGGTGTTCATTGAAAGGACTGATGCTGAAGCTGAAACTCCAATACTTTGGACACCTGATGCGAAAAGCTGACTCATTTGAAAAGACCCTGATGCTGGGAAAGATTGAGGGCAGGAGGAGAAGAGGACGACAGAGGATGAGATGGTTGGATGGCATCACTGACTCAATGGACATGGTTTTGTGTGGAATCTGGGAGTTGGTGATGGACAGGGAGGCCTGGTGTGCTGTAATTCATGGAGTTGCAAAGAGTCAGGCATGACTGAGCAACTGAACTGAACTGAAATCATTTTTTTTTTAAATCATCATTCCCAAATATTCTTTTTGCTTCTGAGGTATTTTTGTTTTTAAGATTTTTCACACTAAATGCAAAGTCTCCTGTGAGGTTTAAGTCTGAAGCTACATTATTCAAATGCCTTATGTAGTAGGAAGATGTAGTCAGGATGGGAAGAGGTGCAGACTGGGCTTCCTAGGTGGCACAAGTGGTAAAGAAACTGCCTGCCAATGCTGGAGACTCAAGAGATGCCAATTTGACTCCTGGGTTGGGAAGATCACCTGGAGAAGGAAATGGCAACCCATTCCAGTGTTGTTGACTGGAGAATCCCATGGACAGAGGAGCCTGGCAGGCTATGGTTCATAGGGTTGCAATGAGTTGGACATAACTGAAGTGACTTACTTAGCAAGCTCGCAGGCTGGAAAGGTTATAGGAAGGAGACCTTTAACATTAAGTGTTGAGTAACAGTGCTTTACTATTACCCTGATCACACTCATAATATATTTCTTTTTATTAAAGCTAAATCTCACATACTACAGTTAAATTTCCTTTTTTATTCCTGAATCCCCAGAAGAAATGGAGAAACATATACTTACTCACTAGAGTAAGTTTTTTAGAGGAAGTCTACTGTGAAGATCTTGCTTTCTTTTACATGGTTTAAATCCATCTCTATGTTCTCTTGTAGTCCCATTTTTGACTCAGGAATCAGCTTCACTGCTTAATGAGTCCCTTCTCTTCCTGTTATTTTGAACAATTATAGGTATTGTCAATAAAGAGTTACTTAGTCATTTTTTTATGTATCACTCCTAATTTTCACTATTGGATACATACATTATGTTATATGCTATAGATTCCACAATCTCAAAATAAGAAATAATAGTTTTTAAATACCATTGCTATAATATGTAATGTTAAGTTCTAGATACTGAAAAATCATGCTTTCTGCTAATATCATTGAAACCTCTCAGAAGTTCAATATCTGAATCAGGATACTGAAGTTCCTCTCTTAAAAATACAAAGTTTAAATGGAGACCCCAGAATCTTGCCTCGCTGCCAGAATTCTTCAAGTGTTATTTTGTGGTGAATAAGAATCATTCATTTCCCCCTCATCATGGCCAAGTGAATGTCTCATTGTTCAGCTGAGCTGACAGAACAGATGATGGCAAAAGAGGCGATACTCAGGAGCACAGTTACTGATAAATAATTACAACAAGGACATTGTAATTATTTAATTAAAATCTGCACACAGGGGGCGATTATGGGTCTTTCAGCTTGCCACCCCATTTAGGCGATACCGGTCATTAACCAGTTTAGCTGGAGTCAGCACTTTAATGTCCACATGCTCCGTTTTCTCTCTGAAAGCTGTGCAGTCAGCAGGCAGGCTGCATGCTCTGGGACCCACTGGTGGGGAGGATAGGCGTCCTCCGTAATGGTTTTAGGACTTGCCTGTGCTAACTACCCATTACCATCTTACAAACCTCTGGGATTCTGAAGGTTTTCCTTAGAAACTGTGCCCAGAAATTTTGGTGGCTTTACTTTTGTTAAGAATAAACTCAAACCTCTGCCAGAGAACAGTTATCAACAGAATTCAGGTCTGTCTGATGGTTTCTCTAAAGAGGTATCTTTTTTGATGTATTGAGAAAAACTGGTTTGAAGGAAGAGAGTTCATCACTTACAATTCTTAGTAAGAGGCCAGATTATCAATATTTCAATTTCCACATAGAAATTGAAACTCCTGCTTTTCATGTATTTCCTTTGTTAGTATAATGAAAGATGCAACTAAATTCTTACTACATAAGAAACCATTGGGGCAAAGGAAATAGAAGGGAGAATCATTTATTATATAAATGATTTAAAATAAATTTATATAAATGTATATTTTATATTTATATTTATTTTATATTTATATAAATTTCTCAACTTAAAGATGGACTGTCTCTATTTCTCTTATATACCCACAAGCTTTATTTATTTCAGTTTTACTTTGAAAGTCATTTATATTATGCTGTCATGGCCCAATTCTGCAGATTCACCTAGTTTCTAAAAATGTAACAAATTACTCTGTCTCTGAAATCAGCTTGAAGTAGGACATCCTGGCAAATCTGTTAAGTCCCCCAGGCACAGTAGCTAAGAAAAATAAGACAACTTGGACCATAGTTTAGTGGAAATTTTAATAAAAATTAAAAATGTGATTCTGGACCCTAGGCTACTTCTTTGAAAGTCTAATATGTTACAGCCACCCAAACTGATGAGTAATCTCAAGAAACCTGAAAACAAATAACAATTTAAAAAATGTATGCAGTCTGTGTAAGCTATGTAAAATAGGTCTCTGGTCTTCCAATGACCCTCCAAAATATAAATTTCAGGAATGCTGAATTTTCCAGATATGGTGGAACACACAGAAAACCAAATACAGAAATACCCTCTTTTGAGAATTCCTTTGTTTATTCTCTTTCCTTGACATAGGAGATGAATGTTCTATCCAAATAGGAGAAATAAGACTTGCATTAGGTAGGAAAGGGGTTAGACTAGATCAATTTTAGAATTTGTTTTATCTACATTCAGTCAGTTCAGTCGCTTAGTCGTGTCTAACTCTTTGTGACCCCATGGACTGCAGCACGCCAGGCCTCCCTGTCCATCACCAACTCCTGGAGCTTACTCAATCTCATGTCCATCAAGTCGGTGATGCCATCCAACCGTCTCATCCTCTGTTGTGCCCTTCTCCTTTCACCTTCAATCTTTCCCAGCATTAAGGCCTTTTCAAATGAGTCAGCTCTTCTCATCAGGTGGCCAAAGTATTGGAGTTTCAGCTTCAACATCAGTCCTTCCAATGAACACCCAGGACTGATCTCCTTTAGGATGGATTGGTTGGATCTCCTTGCATTCCAAGGGACTCTCAAGAGTCTTCTCCAACACCACAGTTCAAAAGCATCAATTATTTGGTACTCAGCTTTCTTTTATACATGACTACTGGAAAAACCACAGCCTTGACTAGACAGACGTTTGTTGGCAAAGTAATGCCTCTGCATTTTAATATGCTGTCTACATTGGTCGTAACTTTCCTTCCAAAGAGTAAGCATCTTTTAATTTCATAGCTGCAGTCACCATCTGCAGTGATTTTGGAGCCCCCAAAAATAAAGTCTGCCACTGTTTCCACTGTTTCTCCATCTATTTGCCATGAAGTAATGGGACCAGATGCCATGATCTTCATTTTCTGAATGTTGAGCTTTAAGCCAACTTTTTCACTCTCCTCTTTCACTTTCACCAAGAGACTCTTTAGTTCTTCCTCACTTTCTGCCATAAGGGTGGTGTCATCTACATATCTGAGGTTATTGATATTTCTCCCAGCAATCTTGATTCCAGCTTGTGCCTCCTCCAGCCCAGCATTTTTCATGATGTACTCTGCATATAAGTTAAATAAGCAGGGTGACAATACACAGCCTTGATGTACTCCTTTTCCTATTTGGAACCAGTCTGTTGTTCCATGTCCAGTTCTAACTCTTGCTTCCTGACCTGCATATAGGTTTCTCAAGAGGCAGATCAGGTGGTCTGGTATTTCCATCTCTTACAGAATTTTCCACAGTTTATTGTGATCCACATAGTCAAAGGCTTTGGCATAGTCAATAAAGCAGAAATAGATGTTTGTCTGGAACTCTCATGCTTTTTCAATGATCCAGCGGATGTTGGCAATTTGATCTCTTGTTCCTCTGCCTTTTCTAAAACTAGCTTGAACATCTTGAAGTTCATGGTTCACGTATTGCTGAAGCCTTGCTTGGAGAATTCTGAGCATTACTTTACTAGCGTGTGAGATGAGTGCAATTGTGCGGTATTTTGAGCATTCTTTGGCATTGCCTTTCTTAGGGATTGGAATGAAAACTGTGGCCAGTGCTGTGGCCACCGCTGAGCTTTCCAAACTTGTTAGCATATTGAGTGCAGCACTTTCACAGTATCATCTTTTAGGATTTGAAATAGCTCTATTAATGTTATCTACATTAATAATTACTTATTGATATGTTAGTTCATATGTCTTTCCCTTGCTTCCTATACAAAAATATGCTTCCCCTTTTCTCTACTTAAATACATCATCTGCTACAGCAACTGTTTCCTCTTCCAGGGACCAATCTAGTTTCTATCTGAAGACTAATTCTTGTTCTTCCCTCTATCTGGAATACTCCCTTTTCACAGATCTTCAAGTTTCTAGCTCCTTTTTGACATGCAGATAGTAATTTAACCACCATTTCCTCTGACAAGTCTTCCCTTACTACTCTGTTTAAATCAGGCAGCCACCTATTACTCTCCATCTTGATACTTTATCACCTTCATAGTATTTTTAATTACATGAGTATTCCTTTGATAACTCACATGTTGACTGTTTCTCTCTGTAGACTCTGAGTTCCATGAATAGAGGTATAAGGTTGGTCATATCCAACAGAGTCCCATTATCTAGCATAGTACATGAATGAATGAACCCCTATCAACTTGGAGTTAATAAACAGAAAGTTTCATTTAAATATCTTTGTTCCCTTTTAATTTTCCCTTTTCATCTGAGCTGGTTAAATTGTTGTCTAGTACTTTGTGTATTACAATGTAATTTTATCTTTATTCTTGCAATGTGTTTTGTTTTAATGTTTTGGTGTTTTTCTCTATTGCAATCCATTTTATTTTTGACCATTTCTCCAATAGTGATTAAATCATTCTCTAATGTGATTAAAATTTGGAATTAATCACAAAAATATTAAAATATGTTAGTTTAATTCACCTTTATTTTTTAAATTTCTTTGTTTTATTGGGATCTTGATCTCTATCACTTATGTATACTTCTCTCAAAGAATCTCTCAACTCATCTACCAGCTCAAAATTATCAAATCACTTGTTTTAGTATCTAGCTATACTTATGAGATTACATCAATGTTAAGTAAAAACTATAACAATTTTCTAGTAATTAGCCTATTATTCAAGGCTTTTTAAAGATTTTTCCTTTGTTAAAGTAGGCATGTATCATTTTGTTTAATAATAAACAGTAAGAACTTTCTACATTGGTTTGTTTGTCCATTGTATAATCTCCCTAAAAAGTTTTATTATTGTTATTGTTCAGTAGCTAAATCATGTCCAACTCTTTGCAACTCCATGAACTGAAGCATGCCAGACTTCCCTGTCCTTGCCAGGCTTCCCTGTCCTTCACTATCTCCTGGAGTTCGTTCAAACTCCTGTCCATTGAGTTGGGAATTCCATCCAATCATCTCATCCTCTGTTGCCCCTTCCTCCTCTTGCTCTCAGTCTTTCCCAGCATCAGGTTCTTTTCCAGTGAGTCAGCTCTTCACATCAGGTGGCCAAAGTATTAGAGCTTTAGCCTCAGCATCAGTCCTTCCAATGACTATTCAGGGTTTATTTCCTTTAGGATTGACTGGTTTGATCTCTTTGCTGTCCAAGGAACTCTCAAGAGTATTCTCCAGCACCACAGTTTGAAAGCATCAGTTCTTCAGTGCTCTGCCTTCTCTATGGGCCAACTGTCACATCCATACTTGACTACTGGGAACACAATAGCTTTGATTATCCAGACCTTTGTCGGCAAAGTGATGTCTTTCTTTTTTAATACACAGCAAGGTTCGCTCTTGCTTTTCTTCCAAGGAGCAAGCATCTTTTAATTTTGTGGCTGCAGTCACCATCCACAGTGATTTTGGAGCCCAGGAAAATAAAATATCACTATTTCCACTTTTTCCCCATCTATTTGCCATGAAGTGATGGGACTGGATAGCATGATCTTAGTTTTTTGAATGTTGAGTTTTAAGCCAACATTTTCACTCTTCTCTTTCACATTCATCAAGAGGCTGTTTGGTTCCTCTTCAACTTCTACCATTAAAGTGGTATCATCTGCATATCTGAGATTCTTGATGTTTCTCCCAACAATCTTTATTTCAGCCTGTGAGTCATCCAGCCCAGCATTTTGTGTGAGTTACTCTACATATAAGTTAAATAAGCAGGGTGACAATTTAATTAATTAATGTGTAAATTTAATTAATTGTTAATTTTGTTACACATAAATAAAATAATGCAGAAAACTGAAGAATGGTTTTGATTATGGTATATCTTTTTCTACCTGGAGAGAGTGTTATCAAGAATTAAAAACATGCTTAGCCAAATCCTGCCTATTCAATATATTGTTCCTGGATTTGGATGACTAATGTATTTTCAAGAAGATTGTTCATAGTATAAAGTCTGATAAAATCTTACTTTCCTGTTTATATGACTGTAATTTAGACATGAATATATTCACACTCTTCCCTGGCATTTAGTTTCTTTTACCCCTCCATGCAGTACACTGTTTCAGTTTATGTCCTACAACTCAATTTTTTTAAACCACAAAGTTGACCATACTATCACTTTCAGTACTATTTATATTTAAGTAGTTGCTGTCTTTGTTGTAGAATGTGGGGCAACTAAGCAAGTTGTGAGAGCAATTTCTCCAGTGACTTGTGGGTTAGATACTGTGATGTGGCTTTAAATACTTGTTTAGAGTTTCATTCCTAGGAGGCAGTATGAGAGGACTATATATACATAAGAACAAGGACAATCTTGGAACCAAATATAAATGGTTTTCCAATTCTTCACTATTTCAGATTTCCTACATAATATCTCCTAGGGATGTGAGAGTTGGACTGTGAAGAAGGCTGAGTGCTGAAGAATTGATGCGTTTGAACTGTGGTGTTGGAGAAGACTCTTGAGAGTCCCTTGGACTGCAAGGAGATCTAACCAGTCCATTCTGAAGGAGATCAGCCCTGGGATTTCCTTGGAAGGAATGATGCTGAAGCTGAAACTCCAGTACTTTGGCCACCTCATGTGAAGAGTTGACTCATTGCAAAAGACTCTGATGCTGGGAGGGATTGGGGGCAGGAGGAGAATGGGACAACCGAGGATGAGATGGCTGGATGGCATCACTGACTCGATGGACATGAGTCTGAGTGAACTCCGGGAGATGGTGATGGACAGGGAGGCCTGGTGTGCTGTGATTCATGGGGTCGCAAAGAGTCAGACACGACTGAGCGACTGAACTGAACTGATCTCCTAGTTAGAGACATAGAGTTTCTTGTTTGCTTAACTTTTCTATTTTATAATTTTGGTCAGAACATTTACTGAAGACAACCCCCCCAAAAGACACAGGAAATAATAAAACACAACACAATACCAGAAAGTCAAGCATCACAATTTTACTCTGCTTGCAACTATTTCTACATTCTCTCATCTTCTCATCTCTAGACTTGGTGAGATGGTGAACATAATGAAAGTTGTTTTTTTTTTTTTTTTTACATTCCTATTTGTATCTCTGAAATTCCTACTCTGAGCCTTGGCCATAGTGAATACTTGTTGAAAAAAATTTAATTAAAACTCCTGTTGTGAATGTCCAACTTTAAAAATGCATAGGATATTAAATAATATGAAATCTTTTAAACAAAAACTCATTAAAAGCATTGGGATGCTATAAAAATCTTAGGATATGTATCCAGATTTTGTTGGATTTCCAATCAAATCAATTGTTTAGTAAAAATAGGCTTTCCCATCCTGACAACCTATTCAGAATAGGTATCATTTCTGAGTACAATTTTGGAAACCTGTGAGGTTAGATTCAATATCATGTAAGAGATTCACTGAGCCAGAAAGAGAGAGCACACATCTCCTAAAACAAATAAGCAACAAAAATAGTTGCCAAAAATATGTAGCTAACAATGTAGTGAATTTTTTTTTACAAATGAACTGGCATTACAGTTTCTGGCAAATCACTGTGAAGTTTTGCTTCTGCACTTGAGGTTGACTAGCTGTATTAATATAACCTTACGGGGGGATGATATTACATCACCTTCTATGTGCGATCTGCACACAGTTGTTAAAGACCTTTAAATCTAATGTGCGCTGACCTCTTGAACATTTGCTCTCACTGGCGGTTTCCAATTTCTTCTATATCAAATGGTGACCTTAACATTCTAACTCACGGATATAACTATTAGAATTGAACTGACATGATAAATGACTATTCTTGCCACTCCTATCATATTTTATTTTTCAGAGATTCAGTTGATAGTTTTGGTCTTTTCAATTTGCCTTTTACTTCTCTTGAATTATGGCCATTTTACTGTTAATTTACATTCTCCATAAAAGGGAAGAAATATTCAAGTAATTTTATTAGCAAATATGATCTTTGTGCATTATAGTTTGATATTATTGGTTGACTTCTTTGATTTTTTTTTTTCAAAATTAATTGAGACATAGTCTGTGCAATTGTGTATCCTCATGATTATCTAAAACTTTATCTTCCACATTTGCAAATGTCATCATTTGCTTTATTATACCCAGTTCTACAGTTCTCACAATGATGTACAATTATTTTTAAAAGATTTTATTATTTAAGTGACCATCAAAATTTTCTTTAGTCTTGACCCTTTCTGTAACTTAGTTTGCACAGTTCACGCCCCTGTTGATATTGATCTTCCTGCTACCTGATACTACTGATACTAAATATGTCTCAACCTAAATTATCCTTTCCAGGCACTGCTATTCCCAAACTGTCTGTCCTTGATTATCATCAGTGGTAGAATAGTTTTGTTCCAGCCTATGACAATAACAGATTGATATGTATCACTCAATTATGTCCATGTAAATTATCATCCTACCTGAAGGATTATATTTCATTTATCTAGATTTTAGAAATCCTAACTAATATTTACTGTTTAGGTAAGATACTGATCAATTGGCTTAACTGAATTTTTAGCTACATGTTTGGCTAAATAATGATATATAACTACAAGATGATCAAATAAAAGACTTTAAATGTTAATGAGGATTTATTTAATGGACAATAACAGTTTCATTATTTAAACACTAAGAGGGTAAGTGCTACAGTCAGATATTAAACTAAACTATCTCCTGAATTATTAATCTGTTTCCATTTAGATGTCATCCTTGCTGCTGCTGCTGCTAAGTTGCTTCAGTCGTGTCCGACTCTGTGCAACCCCAGAGATGGCCTCCCACCAGGCTCCCCCGTCCCTGGGAGTCTCCAGACAAGAACACTGGAGTGGGTTGCCATTTCCTTCTCCAATGCATGAAAGTGAAAAGTGAAAGTGAAGTCGCTCAGTCATGTCGGACTCCTAGTGACCCCATGGACTGCAGCCTACCAAGCTCCTCCGTCCATGGGATTTTCCAGGCAAGAGTACTGGAGTGGGTTGCCATTGCCTTCTCTGAGATGTCATCCTTAGAACATTATATAATCTAAACCAACTGTGACTGTTGTATAATCATTAAATTTTTACTGGAAGAGTTAAAGCATTTTCTAAGTGTCTGATACACATCCAAAAATAATTTAATTTGACAGTCTAACACATGTATAAACTATTTTGAAAATAATGGGAAAGTCTTAATAATAGCTGTTTTCTCTTGTGAGGTGTGGTGAATACTAATTAAGGGCAGGTGAAACAAAGCAATTTAACATTTCCCTTGTTAATTCCTTTGACCTATAAGTTTGGAGGTTTTTGCAATATCCTAGAGATTTTCCCATCAGAGAAGGCAATGGCACCCCACTCCAGTACTCTTGTCTGGAAAGTCCCATGGATGGAGGAGCCTGGTGGGCTGCAGTCCATGGGGTCGCTGAGTCGGGCACGACTGAGCGACTTCACTTTCACTTTTCACTTTCCTGCATTGGAGAAGGAAACGGCAACCCACTCCAGTGTTCTTGCCTGGAGAATCCCAGGGACGGGGGAGCCTAGTGGGCTGCCGTCTATAGAGTTGCACAGAGTTGAACATGACTGAAGCGACTCAGCAGCAGCAGCAGCAGCAGAGATTTTCCCATAGGATAAAATAATAGTTGATAAGACTTAGCCATGAAGTTTTTTATTTTGCTGTTAGCTTCTACCTGTATCTTAATACATGAACAAGATAGAGAAAAGAAGAGAAAAAAAAGGTATGTGTATATGTGCATGTTGATTATACATGTATATTATATATATGACTACAAGGAGATAGAACTGTCAATCCATGAAGTTGAGCAAACTCTGGGAGATAGTGAAGGACAGGGAAGACTGGCGTGCTGTAATCTGTGGGGGTGCAAAGAGCTGGACATGACTTACCGACTGAATAACAAAAACAATTTTATATATACATATATATATAAAACGGGCTTCCCATGTGGTGCAGTGATAAAGAATCTGCCCGCCAATACAGGAGATGCAGCTTCCACCCCTGGGTTGGGAAGAGCCTTTGAAGTAGGAAATGGCAACCCACTCCATTATTCTTGCCTGGAAAATTCCACGCACAGAGGAGCCTGATGGGCCACAGTCCGTGGGTCACAAAGAGTCGGACAAGACTGAGCACACGCATATGCACATTTCATATATATATATGTATGAAATATATATATATATTTCTTTCCACACTCATTGTCTGTTAGCTAAATTTGATACTGCTCAAGGAATAATGGCTTCTAACTTGATCTTATATAATGAATCGATGTATCTGATGAATTATAAGTGTGTATTGCTTTTATTTTAAACTGTATGACCTTAAACCACTGTTGTGGTCGCCTCCATTGTTGTGGGTATTCCCATTGTCTTCAATCTCTGTCAATCTTGACTCTTCAGCCAGCCTGAAAGGATAAATTCATGACTGTATACTTTTGAGGAAATCAAGTAAATGCCTAGTAGAAATAATTTACTTGAAGTAAACAACTTGCTTTCCTGCAAGACTTTCTGGGTCCTTTCATGTTCTTGGTTCGTGTGTGACTATGTACTTTCACTGTCCTGACCCAAAGTCAAATCAAAGCCTTGTCCAGTGCTGAGTCAGCCAGCCTAGAGTGCTGCTTTAATTCTACCATTACCTAACTGTGTATTCTAATAATCCCTGAAATTTCCTGGATTTTATTTTCCTTGTTGATAACATGAAGTGGTTGGATTAAGTTATCTAACATTTCCTCCTATCCAAAAGCTCTATGACTGAGAAAATTCTAAACAGAATTGAGAAAAGGTAGTTTGATGCAGTGAATCTCCACTTGCAGCTTTGTCTTTTTCCTTCTTATGGAAGTGCCTGGTACACTCATGGTGCCAAGGCCTCCTTGATCGTGAATTGCCTGCCCAACAGTTTTGAGCTGGTGAACTCTGAGCTTAGGCAGTGTCTGCTTTGCCTTGAAATAATGCTGACCTCCAATAAATGTAACCTAAGATGAAAGCATTGTCCAAATATCTAGTTGTCCTTATCATCTTCTGCTCCTTGAACACCTTCACCAGTTCAGGAGTATTTTATTGATATAATAATACTAATATTCAGTAGTGGAGAAAGCTTCCATTTTCATACGTTTCAATGGCAGTTTAAATCAGCCTAATTTTATAAATAGTAAGTAACAAGAGGCTTTCCAATATTTTTCATAATCTTTGACCCAGAAATTCAACATTAAGAACTTTGCTTTCAAGAAATATCAGAAGGGGCGTATAAAGATATAAATATAGCACTCTTTCTCATGCAGAGGGGGATTGGAAACAACAGAAATGTCCAAAATATGGTATCTGTTCATTTTGAGGACTCCTGTAATGGGCTATTCTATAGGCATCAAAATTGTGGTTTAAAGATAATAGATGACCAAATGTGACTGGTTAATATAAAATTTTAAAAATGATACAAAACTGGCTAAGCAGTCTTATTTCTAATTGGGAAAATTCAGGGGGAAATTCCAAAATAAATAAAATTATATGAATTCCCACCATTCAAGACCGTTCTTTATACATTTGTGAATCTTTCATATGCTACCGCTAAGTATCGCTTTGTAGTGTGAACAACAGCAAAAGCGACAAACCAAATATTGTTCTTATTTTAAAGAATGTCTCCATGTCAGTGGCCAAATAGTAAGAGATCAAAGATTTATATGTGTGTTACAGCACAGGGAGGGGAGGTTGAAAACCAGAGATATGAATTAATAGAGAGTTTATATACATATAAATATGAAAATTATACAGATACATAGAGCCTTCAAAAATACTGTAGGTTCTGCCTCTGAGCAGGGTTTTTCAGCATTAGCACCAATGATTATTTGGAAGGATAATCATTTGGCTGGGTTTCTCTGCTCATTATAAGATGTTTAGTAATGTCTCTGGTTTCTGTCTAATAGATGCTAATACAACCTCCCCCATCACCAATTTGTGACAACCACAAAATGTCTCCAGAGGTTACCAAGTTTCTCTTGGGGTGGCAATGTCAATCCTGCTTAGGAACCACTGCCCTAAATCTACATTTTCCTAGACTGTGTCTTTTTAGTAGCAAACCAGAGATATTATTAGATTGTTTTCAATGTTAAAAACAGAGGAACCAGATAAAAATGACTGTAAGAAAAATTGTCACATGCTCTTGACTCCTAAGTGCGTTTCTTCTAACGTTCTCAAGTATTGGCACTGTCTCCAAAGACAAGGCTTCATCATGCAGCAGCTTGGGCAGGAGGGCTCAGACACGCCTGATCTCAAAATAATATCCTCTTTCAGTCTATAACATGTGACGATCAGGCATAGTTTCAAGCACTATTTTTATATCTCTAGGTCCACCCTGTTGCCAGTCCATGAGAAATATGACTGCCACAGTTCACGTATCTGGGTAAGAGCAGCTTAGCCCTTATGTGGAAAGTGATGTTACCTAGAGGTATGTAAACCGTGTATCTTGATCCATAGCGTCTGTAATATTAATGATAATAACAAAATCCACATTACCAAAGGAGATAACTTTATCTCTGGGTTCTTTATAGAATAAATGGCATTAATCTTTATGATGAAAGGAGGTTTCATAATAAACAAGACCCATGCACTTTTGGTTTTGCACAGACAGCATTACCATACTTGCCACCTCTCTTCCACACAGCAGAAGCACAGTCCTTCACCTCAATTAAGTCACAGTACAATAGAAGATAGAGACATGCTCTATGTAATTGCAAAACGTGCAAACAAATCGTGAGAATTAATGAAATAACCAAGATAAGAAACCAAATCTTATAGTGGTAAGCTTGGGAGACTGGAAGTGTATTTCAGCTATAGAACAAGGGCGTGGCTTTAAAACCACTTAAACTCTATTGATATTTATAGCTTTAATAATGGTATATAATATTCATTCAACACCTTCCTCACAGATTCAGATATTTTCCTAGCCATATTTTGAAATAAGACTATGGGAGAATAAGAGTTTGTTTTAAGCCCTTTGAGCTAGGAAAACTTGACATCATTCAGGAATCTCTCTGGTAGCTGACATTCTTAGATTGGAAGTATTTTACCCTAATCACATTCCAATGAAGCCTGACCTTTCAAGCAGAAAATGTTAAGGAAAGTTTTCCTTTTGTTGTCATGCAATATTTCATTTACCTGTACCAAAAAGTATTGAAAATAATAAATTAAGCACCTTAAAAAATAAAGTATCACAAATACCTTTGAAATTCCCTTTTATTTCTTCCCAAAAGAAAGCATTTCTCTTCTTTGACTCAAAGGTAGCCACCATCCTGCTTGTGTAAGCTGTGGTATTATTCTGCATGTTTTTATCTTTACATAAGCGTGCAACACTGCACACATCCTTCTGCAACCTGCTTCTTTGCTATTGTTTTTTAACTCTATTCTTCATTTTAACTGCTATATGATGTTTCATTGTAGAAATATTCTAAATGCATTTGTCTATTTTCTTCTTTATAATCACTTACATTTCTCTTTTTTCTTACTTTTACACAGTGTTGTTGGTATTGCCAAGAGCAGATCAGTTCAGTTCAGTTCAGTCGCTCAGTTGTGTCCAGCTCTCTGTGACACCATGGACAAGAGCAGATACCAGAGTGAATTTATTAGATTACCAAGTTTGAAGAACTTCAACTTAACTGATTATTGGCAAAATGCTTTCCAAAATGGTTGTTTATTTTATACTCTTACTAGCAAATATGAGAGTGCCTTTGGTTTCAGGTTTTTGCCAATTCCTGGGAATGATTTCTGCCAATCTTATGACACAAATTGTTTAAAATTTTGTATTTCCCTAAATAGCAGTAACTTTGAAAATACTTAAATGTTTATTGGTCATTCAGTAAACATTTGTGAGATGTTTATTTGTCATTCAATAAGTCATTTGTGAGATGACTTTCTGTCACATGCCTATTTCTTAATTGTTTGCCTCTTTCCTTATTAATCATTGACATTCTTTGGTGAAGATATATACCTTTTCACTTTTTAGCCTGTGTTTTCACTATCTTTGTAATCATTTGATGAAAATCTTAAATTTAATGTAGTCCAATTATCAATTGTAAGGTAGGAAAAATAGTTTTCCTCTACCCTTCTATGTTCTTGACTGACATCTCCCCACCCCATAATGAAAAACAGATTAACAGAAGAAAAGCAAATTTATCCAAACAGATATGGATTACTAAATTTAAACATTTAAAAAGACCTCTATTCTGATCTAGTTATAGTGTTCTTGAATGGATCTTTCTGTATATATAGTTTTGGGGGAGTTGTAGATATTACTGTACATAGATAGATAATATCTATAGATTATATAATATAATCACAATCTGTGCTCTTATTTTTTCAGTTTAACTGTAGAAATCTTTAATAGTATGGTGTCAACTGAATACACACACACACAATAATGCACATATATAATGTAAGAGCAGTGACATTTTCTTCTGGGACTTTACTGAGGGTTAGAGTCAGAGAAACTGCCTCTTAGATAGCTCAGAGGTACTGCTCTAAAGATGTAGGAGAGAAGATTTATCAAAAATGTTCTGTACCTAATGAGATGTTAATTTTAGTTTGTTAATGTATTAAATTAGATGATTAGATTTCTCAATGATAAGTAACTTTTTGTTAAAATACAACTTTGTTTATGTGTATTCATACATATATATATATACACTCAAATACATGCATACATGTGTGTGTCCATATAGAAGTACATAGTATATATAAAATGCTTTTCTAATGTTTTATTACACATTGTTGTTTCTGTGCTCATTGGCAAAATTGTATATGATTTTACTCTGCTATGTCTTCACTCTCTTTGTCATTCTTGCAGTAGGTTTGGCAATTTTACAGATCTTTTCAAAAAACAAAATCTTTATTTCATTGACATTCCTCATAGTCTCAGTTTTTTGTTTTTTGTTTTTTTTACTTTTCATTTATTTCATTTATTTATTTATTTTGCTCTTTATTATTTATTTATTTACTTTACAATCCTGTAATGGTTTTGCCATATATTGACATGAATCCGCCACGGTGTACATGAGTTCCCAATCCTGAACCCCCCTCCCACCACCATCCCCACATCATTGTTTCAGTTTTACGTGTCATTGATTCCTGCTCTTATTTTTATACTTCTTTTCCATCTCTTCACTTTGTGTTCATTTTGTTCTTGGTTTTCTAGGGTCTTTAGGTGAGACCTGACAGTAATGATTTTAAACTTTTCCATATTTCTAATGTATGCATGATTCTTCTCTGGTTTTGTTTTGTTTTCTCTACTTCTGAATACTGGAGTGGTTGCCATTTCTTACTCCAGGGGATCTTTCTGACCCAGGAATTGAATCCACATCTCCTGTACTGGCAGGCAGAGTTTTACCACTGCACCACCTGGGAAGCCCAAATATTGTATCTTATTTCAATATAATGTTAATTAGTGAAAGGAAGCAGAATATGCCACTCAAAATATGTCACTTTGATATATGGATTATTTGGAGTTGAAGGAATCAAGACCCAGGAAACTCCAGAAAAACTAATTTTGCTCTTAATTGCTTAAAAGCATGTTAATAGGGAGCCTACATCAGTAAGTAAGCTATTGACAAACATAACATTTTTATTGGAAAGACCTATCTGCATAGTGGGACAAACTTCTGATTACCAAACATCTGCTGTTTGTCCTATGAATCATCTTCCTCCCCTGTGAAGACCTAGATCCGTCTATATCCCATTCCTTAGCTCAGGATGGTTTTCAGGCTGTGCATGCTGAGTCACTTCAGTCCTGTTGATTCTTTGCGACTGTGTAGACTGTAGCCCACCAGGCTCCTCGGTCCATGGGATTCTGCAGGTAAGAATACTGGAGTGAGTTGCCATGCCCTCCTCCAGGGGGTCTTCCTGACCAGGGGTTGAGCCAGCATTTCCTGCAGCTCCTGCATGATGGGCAGATTCTTTACTGCTGAGCCACTTTAGTTCATTTCAGTCACTCAGTCGTGTCCAACTCCTTGAGACCCCATGGACTGCAGCATGCCAGGCCTCTCTGTCCATCACCAACTCCTGGAGCTTACTCAGACTCATATCCATTGAGTCGGTAATGCCATCCAACCATCTCATCCTCTGTTGTCCCCTTTTCCTCCCACCTTCAATCTTTCCCAGCATCAAGGTCTTTTCAAATAAGTCAGGACGTTGCATCAGGTGGCCAAAGTATTGGAGTTTCAGCTTCAAGATCAGTCCTTCCAATGAATACCCAGGACTGATTTCCTTTAGGATTGACAGGTTGGATCTCCTTGCAGTCCAAGGGATTCTCAAGAGTCTTCTCCAACACCACAGTTCAAAAGCATCAGTGCTTCGGTGCTCAGCTTTCTTTACAGTCCAACTCTCACATCCATACATGACCACTGGAAAAACCATAGCCTTGACCAGACAGACCTTTGTTAGCAAAGTAATCTCTCTGTTTCTTAATATGCCATCTAAGTTGGTTATAACTTTCCTTCCAAGGAGTAAGCATCTTTTAATTTCATGGCTGCAATCACCATCTGCAGTGATTTTGGAGCTCAAGAAAATAAACTCTGCCACTGTTTCCCCATCTATTTCCCATGAAATGATGGGACCAGATACCATGATCTTAGTTTTCTAAATGTTGAGCTCTAAGCCAACTTTTTCACTCTCCGCATTCACTTTCATCAAAAGACTCTTTAGTTCTTCTTCACTTTCTGCCATAAGGGTGGTGTCATCTGCATATCTGAGGTGATTGATATTTCTCCCAGCAATCTTGATTCCAGCTTGTGCTTCCTCCAGCCCAGCATATCTCATGATGTACTCTGCATATAAGTTAAATAAGCAGAGTGACAATATGCAGCCTTGATATACTCTTTTTCCTATTTGGAACCAGTCTATTGTTCCATGTCCAGTTCTAACTCTTGCTTCCTGACCTGCATATAGGTTTCTCAAAAGGCAGATCAGGTGGTCTGGTATTCCCATCTCTTTCAGAATTTTCCACAGTTTATTGTGATCCACACAGTCAAAGATTTTGGTATAGTCAATAAAGCAGAAATAGATGTTTTTCTGGAACTCTCTTGCTTTTTTGATGATCCAGCAGATGTTAGCAATTTGATCTCTGGTTCCTCTACTTTTTCTAAAACCAGCTTGAACATCTTTGTGTTCATGTTCACATATTGTTGAAGCTTGGCTTGGAGAATTTTGGGCATTACTTTACTAGTGTGTGAGCCACTGGGATTGTATATAATCTCAATTGTCTGACTGCCTTGCCTTTGAGTCTTATGTCTTTGGGGCTCCAGTATATACAAACTTTAAATTGTTTTCCTCCTCTTAATCTGTTTTATGTCAATTTAATTTTTAATCCAGCCAAGGAAACTAAAAGGAAAGAAGAGAAAATGTTTCTGCCCCTATAATAGTAAGAAAGTTCCCCACAAAGGAACTCAAAGGACTGCAAGCCAAAGTAAAGATATTCATGACTGATCAGAAACATTATATGCCCTGCCCGAGGAACTAACTTTTTGCAAGTAAATTACTCCCCAGGAGCATAATTTAATTTTAAGAAAGCAAGTATGCTACCCACAGCTTGCCAAAACTTGCTCTGAAATGGAGATTTTTCCACTTACCTAAAGTATACTTAATATATGGATTTGTTCATCCATATAAATGACAGGAAATCCTCTATCTCAGATAAGTTTATTTAAAAAGCATTTTGACCAGAACATTGTTAAGTAGCTATGTAGATACATCTCTTAACTCTCTACTTATTGATATTAAACCAGTGGTCTTATCTAGATTATCTGGTCTATATCTCTCTCATTTTCTCTATAACACCATTAACCCTCTAGCCAATATTCTGTCTCATTTATTTGTTTATAACTATGTTTGAGTCCCTGTAAGGTGCCAAAGATTTTTCCAGGTGGTGGAAATATAACAGTGCACAAAACAGACAATACAGACCTGAAAATTCAATAGGAATTGTATAGAATTTACATGCTAGTGGGAAATATAGATGGTAAATAAATTATGGGAACATAAATGTGCAAGGGTTGTTAGAGAGTGTGAATTGTAAATTTTACTAAAGTATAGCATTATTTCAGGAAAGAAAGTGGGGTGAAAGAGGATGGTTACATCCCAGGTCTCAGAGGAGTCTTTGAGATGGCCATCAAGAGTTGGGTTCTTGGCTTCAAGCGGGAAAGAATTCAAGAGATAGCCACAGTAAAATGGAAGAAGTCATTCAGGGAAATAGATACCTCACAGACATAACGTGAGCCATCTCAGAAGGCGAGAGGCCCTGAAATATGTGGCAGTTAGTTTGCATAGGTTGGGTAAGTTTATAGATTAATGAGTGGAAAGATTACGCTAGCTATTTTGGGAAAGGGATGGATATTTCCAGGAATCTGGTTACCGCCCACTTTTTAGCCTTCTATGGATAATCTGGGAAGTGACAGGACACCTATGGGTGTGTCATTTAGCAAGCTGATGTATTAAAATGAGCATATGATAAAGTTCAAGGTCTACTGGAAGTCAGTTGTCCACCATCTTGAATCTAAGGTGGTTCTAATGAATTTATGTCATGTCCTCAATGGCTGTGTCACTTTTTTTTAAAGGTTGTATCCTGTCCCCTTCCTGCTTCAGTATAAGCGCAGAAAAGTATAACAATTATAAGTACACAGCTAAATGAACTTTCGGTGTGAATGCACTTAGAAAGCCATCAGCAAGGCCAAGAAGTGGAACATTAGGAGAGCTCCAGGAGTCCCCCCTGGCCCTTAACAGGCAGAGCCCCTACTGGACCCAGGGGTAATACTATCATATGTTCATTCAGAAGCTCTGCTGCACTAGCAAAATCTATAGGCTGTGATTTTTGGTAGGAAGAGAACATTCTATTTGAAATCTGAGATGAGATAAGATTTTCTTGCTTTGTGAATGCTCTGTTGCTTCTCTCATTATATAGCGTAGAGGAGGGAAACTTTTCTCTTCTTCCTTTCCAGGTTCTTTGGCTGCACTAATAATTAAACTGACATAAGATAGAGAAGAAAATCTAATTTCATGCATATGGGAGTCCATTAAAATATGAGTCTCAGAGAAGTGACCAAAGTGATCCATTTTATAGTTTGTTTATACAGCCTTCTCACCCCTAAATTCCTTATCTCTAATGATAAAGATGCCTTCCTTCTATTCTCTTGGCATGTAGTGATTTCTATTCTCTTGACATGTAGTGATTTCTATTCTCTTGGCATGTAGTGATTTCACATGAAGGATTTATTTCCTGCTTTCATGGAAACAAAGGAGGTCAGAATGACCTTCTTGAACCATCTGGTTCTTAAGTAACTTTAATTCAAAATAAATTAATATGCCAAAGAAGTATTTTAGGGGACATATTCTGATCCCCATCAATAGCAACATTAAAATCCCCATCTCCCAGCCTCTTAAGATCTTAACTATTCTATAGCCAGTGTAAAGACAGTTTTAATTAAGTGCCAATGTACTTTATATAATCTCAAAATTACCCAATGAAGTAGGAACTATTTATAATTATTTAACACATAGAGTTGAAGAAACTGAGGATGGGTTACTTGGCCAAAGTCTTAGCATTAATATGCGGCAGAATCAGGATTAGGTTATTTAGAAACCAAATTATTTTTGATTCTAAAACCTAGATTGTTAACCACAACTCGATTCTCATATTTTCTCAAGGATATCAATAATATCACTGATATTATTAAAACACTTTATTTTGTTTCAGTTGTTTCACATTCAGGGGTTAATTGTGAAGATTTATCCCATAATTTGGGTCTTTTGGAAGTTAAATATGAAGCAAAAACAAGGAAAAAAGCTATTAACAATAATGAGCCAAGTAAAAACAAATGTTCTGGAAATATTCATGGAGATTCTTCCATGTTAATTGCTGGAATATATCCTTGACTTTTAGCTATTAAAATTATACAAAATTTCCTCTTAGTTATTACGTTTGGGTTCAGGAATAACCATTTCATGAGAAAGTAATGCATTGTAGCTTCTAGAATCTTTAGCCTTTTTAAAAATTTACCTGGATCTAGATCATTAAATAGTTTATTCATATTTAAAGATTTAAAATCTACATACTTTAAAAATATGATTAACTCTGAATCTATTAAAATGGAATTTTTAAGGATTAAATTTCAGTTATCAACAGGCTTATAGCAGAAATAGTGCTCTCAATAATAAATAAATTTGCATTAAAATTATATAAGATTTCACCTTTTTAAACATTTTACCCAGTATTTCACTCCTAGAAGACATAACACATATTTTCTCTAGTAAATGGTCAAGTGTCCCTATAGTTCAAGTGTAAACTATCAAGTTGATGATGAAATAGATTTATTTTATAGGATTAAACTTTCATATTATTCCTGATATATTAATACACAAGTCTTCATGCCTAAAATTTACACAATCTATAAGCAAGGCTAAAAGCTTATTAAAATTAATTTTTCCCTTAGGACTTATTCTGGATTTTCACACACATTGCACAAGCAAAGTCTTTTTAAACTCATGCTTTTTGTCATCATAATTGTTTTACACATCTTGGCAACTTTTCACACCCTGCAAGAAACAGGGGTTCATTAATAGTCATTAAAAGAAAATATTTTTCTTGCAAATGCATTAGAGAATTTGCACAATAATTTATGCAATTTTCAGAAGAGATATAAAATTGTTACTAATAGTGAAGCAAACAGTGTCACTTAACAATAATGCAGGAAACAACCTCTCTCAACAGCCATTTCAGAAATGAGAACTTGATGAAATCTAGAAATGGAACTTTTGTTACTTGATATTAAATGTTTACCACTATATTTTTATTTGGTTGTTTTTAGCTCTTAAGTGACTAAGCAATATTTTTATATGTTCTCAAGTATTACAAGAAAGAAATAAGTGTAAGGAAAATGAATAATAAAATCAAAGGTGAAAATTGTATTCTTGGGGCTTCTCTCATAGATCAGTTAGTTGGTAAAGAATCCTCCTGCAATGCAGGAGACCCCGGTTGGATTCCTGGGTCAAGAAGATCCTCTGGAGAAGGGATAGGCTACCCAGTGTGGTGTTCTTGGGTTTCTCTTGTGGCTCAGCTAGTAAAGAATCCACCGGCAATGCAAGAGACTTGGGTTCGATCCCTGGGTCGGGAAGATTCCCCTGGAGAAGGGAAAGGCTACCCACTCCAGTACTCTGGCCTGGAGAATAGACGCAGAGTTGGACACCACCGCACAACCCTCACTTTCACTTTTTTCCACTTTAGCTTACTCTTACAAATTATTTCTTTCTGAAATAACGTAGATAAGGGGTGGAGCTAGGGAGTGGAACATAAAGTAAATTTAGAAATATGCAGTTTAGGTGGCAAGATGCTGTTGAAGGAAAGAAAAAAAAAAGACAAGCATGCATTTCAGTATTACCAATGTGTGTCATACAAATTTTAAAAATCTGATTTTATGGCCACATTTTGGAGAATCCAGGCATAGTGTTACTACTAGAATCCTTAAGAATATCAACAAAAAATAATCATATCATTATAATTTAAATGAAGTACAAATATGAAGAGTGAATAAGCATTCTTTGTTTCTCAGGGCAACCTCTATTTACTAAATCATGTACAATTGCACATGTGCTTAGATTCTAAATAAATCAACTGTTAGGACCATGCAGTAAAATTTACAATCTGTATCTATACTCTCCAAGGTAAGCCAGGCAATAAATCTGGTACCAACATATAAGAGAGCCAATATTGACTTTTGATCCTTTGGGAAAAAGGAAATCACCTTTCCACTACTTTGGTACTTACCATTGTGTGGAGGAGTCAAATCGTAGAGGTTACTTTGTGTCTCCATGTAGTGAAAGTCTCAACCCCTCCTTTTCTGAGCGAGATGGTGGCAACATAGTTATTTATTTATCCATGTATATATATATTTTTTTAGCGTTTTGTTTCTATAACATTAGATTTATAGAAGTATTGCAAAAATATTGCCTTCCTTCAGCTTTTTCTATTGTTGACACTTTATATAACCATGTTGTTGTTCAGTCATCCATCATGTGTGACTATTCGTGACCCGATGGACTGCACCACGCCAGGCTTCCCAGTCCTTCACCGTTTCCTGAAGTTTGCCCACGTTTATGCCTATTGCATTGGTGATGCCATCCAGCCATTTTATTCTCTGTCGCCCTCTTCTGCTTTCAATCTTTCCCCGTATCAGGGTCTTTTCCAATGAGTTGGCTGTTTGCATCAGGCGACCAAAGTATTGGAACTTCAGCTTCAGCATCAGTCCTTCCAATGAATATTCAGGGTTGATTTCCTTTATGATTGACTGTTTTGATCCCCTTGCTGTCCAGGGAACTCTCAAGAGTCTTCTCCAGCACCATAGTTCGAAAGCATCAGTTCTTCAGTGCTCTGCCTTCTTTACAGTTCAGCTCTCACAACTGTACATGACTACTTGAAACACCATAACCTTGATTATACGGATCTTTGTCAGCAAAGTAATGTCTTCTCTTTTTAGCACACTGTCTAGGTTTGTCGTAACTTTCCTGCCAAGAAGCAATCATCTTGTAATTTCATGGCTGCAGTCACCATCTGCAGTGATTTTGGAGCCCAAGAAGAGGAAATCTGTCACTGCTTCCACCTTTTCCCCTTTTATGTGCCATGAAGTGATGGGGCCCTACTCCATGATCTTAGTTTTTATTTTTTTTTTTTTTAGGTCCATTTATCACTTTTATTTTTTCTTTAAAAGTATTTGAATTATTGATATAATATCAGATACATAATTCTACATTATGACCTTAACCTACCAGAAATATTCTTTTATGATGGAGATTTTCAGAGAACTGGATTTTCCACACAGCTACTATTAATGAGGAATCATCATGATTAATGTTAAAATGATAAAGCACACACAGGGCTTCCCTGGTGGTCCAGTGACTAGGACTCTGGCTTCCCAATGCAGGAGCCCAGGTTTGATCCCTGGTCAGGGAACTAGATACAACACACTGCATCTAAGAGTTTGCATGTCGCAACTAAAGATCCTGATTATGCAGCAAAGATCGAAGACCCTGCACGCTGAGACTGAAATACAGTGCAGCCAAAATAAATAAATAAATATTTTTTAAAGATAAAATACACAAACCCTAGCTTACATTCGCAGAGGGCAATGGCACCCCACTCCAGTACTCTTGCCTGGAAAATCCCATGGACGGAGGAGCCTGGTAGGCTGCAGTCCATGAGGTCGCTAAGAGTTGGACACAACTGAGCAGCTTCACTTTCACTTTTCACTTTCATGCATTAGAGAAGGAAATGGCAACCCACTCCAGTGTTCTTGCCTGGAGAATCCCAGGGACGGGGGAGCCTGGTAGGAGGCTGTCTATGGGGTCGCACAGAGTCAGACACGACCGAAGCGTTAGTTTTTAATATTTAGTTTTAAGTCAACTTTTTCACTCTCCTCCTTTACCCTCATCAAGAGGTTCTCTTTTTCCTCTTACTTTCTGCCATTAAAGTGGTATCATTTGCATATCCGAGGATGTTGATGTTTCTCCCGCTGATGTTGATTCCAGCTTGTAACTCATCCAGCCTGGCATTTCTCATGATGTGCTCTGCATATAAGTTAAATAAACAGGGTGGCAATAGACAGCCTTGTTGTACTTCTTTCTCAATCCTGAACCAGTCAGTTGTTCCATACAGGTTTCTAAGTGTTGCCTCTTAACCTATATACAGGGTTTTCAGGAGACAGATAAGATGGTCTTGTAGTCCCATCTTTTAAGAGTTTTCCACAATGTATTATGATCAACATCAACGGCTTTAGCATAGTCAGTGAAATGTTAACATGAAATTATTAAATATAGACTTTATTCTCTTGCTTTCTCTATGATCCAGTGAATGTTGACAATTTGATCTCTGGTTCCTCTGCCTTTTCTAAACCCAGCTTGAACATCTGAAAATTCTTAGTTCATGCAATGCTGAAGCCCAGCTGCAGGATTTTGAGCATGACCTTGCTAGCATGGGTTCAGTTCAGTCGCTCAGTCGTGTCCGACTCTGCAACCCCATGAATCGCAGCATGCCAGGCCTCCCTGTTGATCACCATCTCCCGGACTTCACTCAGACTCACATCCATCGAGTCCATGATGCCATCCAGCCATCTCATCCTTGGTCGTCCCCTTCTCCTCCTGCCCCCAATCCCTCCCAGCATCAGAGTCTTTTCCAATGAGTCAACTCTTCCCATGAGGTGGCCAAAGAACTGGAGTTTCAGCTTCAGCATCATTCCTTCCAAAGAAATCCCAGGGCTGATCTCCTTCAGAATGGACTGGTTGGATCTCCTTGCAGTCCAAGGGACTCTCAAGAGTCTTCTCCAACACCACACTTCAAAAGCATCAATTCTTTGGCGCTCAGCCTTCTTCACAGTCCAACTCTCACATCCATACATGACCACTGGAAAAACCATAGCCTTGACTAGATGGACCTTAGTCAGCAAAGTAATGTCTCTGCTTTTGAATATGCTATCTAGGTTGGTCATAACTTTTCTTCCAAGGAGTAAGCGTCTTTTAATTTCATGGCTTCAGTCACCATCTGCAGTGATTTTGGAGCCCCCCAAAATAAAGTCTGACACTGTTTCTACTGTTTCCCCATCTATTTCCCATGAAGTGATGGGACCAGATATCATGATCTTCGTTTTCTGAATGTTGAGCTTTAAGCCAACTTTTTCGCTCTCCTCTTTCACTTTCATCAAGGGGCTCTTTAGCTCTTCTTCACTTTCTGCCATAAGGGTGGTGTCATCTGCATATCTGAGGTTATTGATATTTCTCCCGGCAATCTTGATTCCAGCTTATGTTTCTTCCAGTCTAGTGTTTCTCATGATGTACTCTGCACAGGTCAGGAAGCAACAGTTAGAACTGGACATGGAACAGCAGACTGGTTCCAAATAGGAAAAGGAGTACATCAAGGCTGTATATTGTCACCCTGCTAGCATGGGAGATGACAGCAATTTTCTGGTAGTTTGAACATTCCTTAGTACTGCCTTTTTTGGGAATTGAGATGAGGATTGACCCTGTCCAGTCCTGTAGCCACTGCTGGGTTTTCCAGATATAATGACATATTGAGTGCAGCACTTTGATAGCATCATCTTTTAGGATTTTAAGTAGCGTTAGGATTTTAAATAGATCTGCTGGAATTCCTTCACCTCCATTAGCTTTATTGACAGCAGCGCTTCCTAAGGCCCACTTGACTTCACAGTACAGGATGTCTGGCTCTGGATTAGTGACCATACCATCATGGTTACCCAGGGTCATTGAGACCTTTTTTGTATAGTGCTTCTGTGGATTATTTCCATCTCCGCTTGATCTCTTCTGCCTCTGTTAGGTCTTTACCATTTCTATCCTTTATTGTACCCATCTTTGGATGAAATATTCCTTTGAGATTTCCAATTTTCTTGAAGGGATCCCTAGTCTTTCCCTTTCGATTGTTTTCCTCTATTTCTTTGCATTGTTCATTGAAGAAGGCCTTCTTGTTTCTCCTTGCTATTCTCTGGAACTCTGGGTTTAGATTGGTGTGCCTTTCCTTTCTCTTGCTTTTCACTTCTCTTCTTGCTTCAGCGATTTATAAAGCCTCTCAAATAGCCACTTTGCTTTCTTGTTTTCCTTTGGGATGGATTTGTTCACTGCCTCGTATATAATATTATGGACTTCTGTCCATAGTTCTTTAGACTCACTGTTTACTAGATTTAATCCCTTGAATCTGTATTTGTTACCTCCACTCTATATTCATAGGATATTTGATTTGAGTCATACCTGGCTAGCCTAGTGGTTTCCCCCACTTTCTTTAGTTTAAGCCAGAATTTTGCTATGAGCAGCTGATGATCTGAGCTACAGTCACCTCCAGGTCTTATTTTTGCTGATAGTATACAGCTTCTCCATCTTCAACTACAAAGAATGTAATCAATCTGATTTTGGTATTGACCATTCGGTGATGTCCATGTGTAAAGTAGTCGCTTGTGTTGTTGAAAAAGGATGGTTGCTATGATCAATGTATTCTCTTGGCAGAATTCTGTTAACCTTTGCCCTGTTTCATTTTGTACTCCAAGGTCAAACTTGCCTATTACTCCAGGTATCTCTTTACTTCCTACTTTTGCATTCCAATCCCCAGTGATGAATAAGGTTTTTTTTTTTTTTTTTTTTTTGGAGTTAGTTCTAGGAGATCTTCTAGGTCTTTATAGAACTGATCAACTTCAGCTTCTTTGGCTTGAATTACCGTGCTGATGAATGGTTTTCCTTGGAAATGAACTGAGATCATTCTGTCATTTTTGAGGTTATATCCAAGTACTGCAGTTCAGACCCTTGTTGATTATGAGGTCTACTCCATTTCTTCTGTGGGATTCTTGCCAACAATAGTAGATAACAATGGTCAATGAAGTTATGAAATGAACTCTGGATTAGTGACCATAATCACTCCTTTCAAGTGTAATTTAATTTAATCTTCTTCAATGAACAATGCAAAGAAATAGAGGAAAACAATAGAAAGGGAAAGACTAGGGATCCCTTCAAGAAAATTGGAAATCTCAAAGGAATATTTCATCCAAAGATGGGCACAATAAAGGATAGAAATGGTAAAGACCTAATAGAGGCAGAAGAGATCAAGAAGAGATGGAAATAATCCACAGAAGCACTATACAAAAAAGTTCTCAATGACCCTGGGTAACCATGATGGTATGGTCACTAATCCAGAGCCAGACATCCTGTACTGTGAGGTCAAGTGGGCCTTAGGAAGCGCTGCTGTCAAAACTCTGAAATGAACATTGACATAAAGCTATTCACTATAGACTTTATTCATATTTCTCCCATTTTTCTGCTGATGTCCTTCTGTTGTAGGATCTAGTTTACATTTCCACATTGTGTTTAGTCATGATATCTCCTTAATCTCTTCTAATCTGTGATGATTTCTCCATCTTTCCTTTATCTTTCATGACTTCGACACTTTTGAAGGGGAATTGTCCAGTATTTTGTAAAACACCCCTCAGTTTGTTTGATGTTTTCTCTTGATTGGATTGAGCTAATTGTATTTGAGAGAAGATATATCATAAACATGATGTGCCCTTCTCATTGCATCATTTGATGTCAATCTCTCCTTTCAAGTGCAATTTAATCTGATTTCATGGGAAACTTATTTTTGTGGTGCAGATCTCTAGGTAGCAAGACATGGTTGTGTCCTTAGTCTTTCTTGCCTAATAAGAATAACTGAAAATACTGGAAGAGGTCAAGACAATTTTGTGGACCAAATAGAATATTAACATGGTCTAAGAAATTCTGAAAATTGTTTTTAAAAAATATCAAAAGTCATCTTATGCTATTGTAATTTTATACACCATGGTGAAATGATAGCTGTGGCTTTTTTCAACTCAATTAAGAATAAATAATATCTGTGGTCATTATATGTTATAATCTATTCAATGATTATTTTCACTAGAATAACCTCTGCATCAAGAGAAAGGTAATGCTTAATTTATTTGCTGAAGTTGGACTGATAGATGGTGAGGATCATGTCAAAGACACCCTAAAAGTCTTCTTCCTTGGCTGAAAATCTGCTTTGCTACTTTATTTTACAAGTCAGCTTTGGGGTTGACATAATTTTGTTCCACAAGTAAACTTTGAAGTCAAACTACTTGGGCTAAAATCTTGCCCCTCTTCTAGTTGCCAAATCATTCCCCTTGCTAGAGAATTTCCTTTTCTCCTAAGGTTGTTAAGAAGATTAAGTTGAGCTAATACGCATAAATTCCCAGAGCAACAATGCCTGGCACATAGTGAGTATTTAATACATGTTAGCTACTATTATTATTCAAAGCTACCAGGCTTTTTCTTAGTAAATATTCTGTATATGAATACTTTTCTACACTAAATGTAGAAAAGTAAAGAATATAACTTTTAGTTAAAGAAAAGTAAAGAATATAACTTTTAGTTATAGAAAAGTAAAGAATATAACTTTAGTGTAGAAAAAAGTAAAGAATATAACTTTTAGTGTAGAAAAAAGTAAAGAATATAACTTTTTAGGGGGAAAGGAGCATTATACAAGTAAAAGTACTTTTGTGTACAGTTTGCCTAGCCTTTTTTATATCATCCATTATATATGTTTCTTTATATTTCAAAAGTAAATTCTTTCCTGTTTGACTGAATTAATATTTATTTTTCAAAATACATCCTCTTTCAATTCTAGCTTACTTTACTAACACACACATCATGTTTAGCTTTAGATATCAAGCCTCTTGGTACCCAAACTTTCCCTATTTATATTGACTTTTAGATTTAAAGGCTGGTTTAGAAATTTTAGAGAATTTAATATTCTTTTCTGGTACACTGTAGTAGCAGTTAAAACCATTTATTCAGTACTCTTGAATAGTTAATTTAGTAACCTACTCTGCTAATAAAAATGGGAACTCAAAGCATTGTAAATAAATTTAAGTGTGTATAGAATGAAATATGAAGCACTGTTTATATCTATTAAAAAATAGTGCCTGCATAATATTTTTTATGGTCTGATTTGCCTGATCTTATTTGTGCATGCAGAGTGGCCTAGGTAAGATTACTCCTTGCTTCTCTGAATCAGAGGATCCTAGACGTTTCATAAAATAACTCTATAATAAATTTCTATTCTCATTAAAATCTATTTTATCAATCCTTACATTGAACAAATTATATCCAACATATGATATAAACACTCTTGCTTAAGTGAAGTGTTTTTGTGTTTGTTTTTTGATCACTCATCACAAGTGAATTTCGTGACTCCATTGACCATGATCAGAGGAACAAAGAGAAAGATATTCTTGAAGCCCTTACAGAAAATGAGGAAGAACTTTTTCAAAAGTCTCTATCAAGACCCTCCTCAAGTCCCATTGGTTCAGATAGGATCACATGCCCAAGGGGACTCACTGCCCACAGTTGACATTGGTCCAGTTTGCCTGACAGATCAGATGAAGGGGGGAAGATAAAAAATGTAACCTTTTATTTCTGTTAGGAAGAAGTAAGAAAATGGATGACAGACAGTCGACTAAAAAGGTATGTAACGGTAAAGTTGGATAAATATTAATTAAACATATATTCATATGATTGTTTATTGTATGTGAGATACTTTTCTAGAAGCTGGGATTATAAATGCAAACAAGAAATTCAGTTGCTACCCTCATGAACTTATTCTACTTAGTGAATTCAGACATTTAAGTTAATAAAATAATGTCAGTGGTTAATATGTGCAGAGAAGAAACTGAAGCAGAGTAATGGAGTAGAATGTGTAGGAGACAGGTGTTTTAGAGGGGTGACCTCTTGGAGGTGGTGATATCCTAGCTGAGACTGGAATGATGAGAAAAGGCAGCTAGGTGAAGACCTGGGGAAGGAATATTCCATTTCAGAGAGAAAAGCAAGTGCAAAATCTTAATATAAGCTTGGTCTTTTCAAATGAGAGAAGGAAGACTGGCAGGGTTAGCATATTATGAGGAGGTAAAAGATGAGCCTGAGAATGAAGTAAAAGATGACTATTGGAACTAGCTTGTGTGAAGTTGCCAACAAAAAAAATGTCACTTGCCATCTGGTTCGACAAGGATTGAGTCATTAGTCTACAGTTACTGACCTACAACACACCCTGAAAGGAATTCAGGGCGTGCAGATCAGGAGTGAGGTACTCTGTGCTCTGGGAAAACTGGCAGAACAGACCTTCAGATAGATAGTTTCAGAACAAAATTTTATGAACCCCAATTCTTACATCTTCTAGTACTTAGAAAAGTTCTAAAACATTCAGACTAGCAGCAAGCCCCTACTGAAATGGGTGTTTGATTACCTGTACTCTTCACCAAATATCGTGTATATACTGACCTCCTTTGTTACATCTATGAGCAGTTTCCCAGAGCTATCTGAGAAGCTGTGTTTCCTGGGCTATTGTCTTTAATAAGACACTGAATAATTTAACTCACAACTTTTAATGTTGCTTTTTAAAAATTTTCTCAAGTCAACAAGACTTCCCAGGTCATAATAAAAAGTTTGGATTTTATTCTACTTGACTTGGAAAACCACTGAAGTTGGGTTCATGGGGAAGAAACGGTGGTATCAAAGGAAAACTTTCTGTTGTGTGTGTCACAATTTCATCTGCATTTATTTTTATTTTCCACATCAGTTGATCTCTTTAATCATGGGGCTTGAGACCATTCATTCCTGTTCCCAAAATATTGTTCTGCACTGAATCATTGGTCAGCCTTTCATATGCAGCTTTTCTACAAAATGGGTCACTTTCTAATTTTAGAGAATGCACAACATTAACTTGAAAACACAATTTTACAACTTTTATATGGAAGTTGGGCTTTGTAGCAGTACTGAGGAAGTCTTGGGAAGACTGGCTGGGAAGTATTCTAAATGAGCAAATTTGTCATGGCATGTACCATAAGTCTGAAGTAACTATTCACTCAACAGTCTAAACTGTCGACTTCATCCTCCTCCTGCACAAAAATAAACATTTTCTTCACAATGAAGACTCTTTATAAAAGCAATAAAACAACGCAAGGGAGCATTGTTATCATGAGCTAATAACACCCTTGGGGAATTAAAGGCACTTAGCTGCACCCAGTGCCTCACAAGACCTGAGGGCTGTGATTATCTCCAGATAACCTCCCAGTCTGTCAGGCATTGTTGGTTAATCAGATAATATTCAACTTGGTAATACTGAATTTGAATGGTCTTTCAGAAGTTACATAAGTAAACACAATTTATAAAAACATGTACATACATACCTATATATATATCAGTAAATTTTTGAATAATTAGACTTTCCTCCAAGAGAACCTAAGTTTTAAATAACTATTAAAAAAATAGAGTCCAAGAACTAAACCCTGAAGCACTACTTTAACAATGAGTAATTCTGATGAGTTCCACCCAGGAAATCTTTGAGTAAAACCAAAAAAATTACATAATGTAGTTTATTTCCAATCAATAAATGGTTGTGACACTTCAGTTCTCTTTATAAGACTGCTTCCCCATTGTTTAAAATACAATAGGGGCAGAATAATAAACACATATTCTTAATAATAAACACAGGTGTAAATACATGCATTATTTTGAAAATTGTCATAATAAGAATTGTAATAAACTGAATGAGAAAAACCTAGAAATAAACTTGAATATTGAACATAGCTATTTCCAGTTAAAATTTTAGTTTAATTATTTAAATAAATAAACTATTTCTTTCTTATTTGTTTTCCTAGCACAAGTTACTATGCAAAATAAATATGCCCATCCATAGAATATAATATCTATGAATCTCATAAACAATGATATTGCATTAATAAATGAGAAAACTTTTTAAAATAAAAGATGTCATAACTGATAATATTTTATAGCACTATCACTTATTACAACTACCAGAAAATTAAGAAAAATGATCCAAATGTTTTATTTTGATTTGCTTTCTTATGGTAATTAAACATGAACAAACTTAATAGATTTAAATAATAACAATACAGGGTCAGTTCAGTCACTCAGTCCCAACTCTGCGACCCCATGGATTGCAATACACCAGGCTTCCCTGTCCATCACCAACTTCCGGAGCTTACTCAAACTCATGTCCCTCAAGTCAGTGATGCCATCCAATACTTTCATCTTCTGTTGTCCCCTTCTCCTCCTGCCCTCAATCATTCCCAGTGAAGAAGGAATTCATAGGGCCTGGACTCCATCTTAGGCCTGTTCATGCTGATCATGCTCAGCCTCCTTTCCAATGGACTCTGAACTCTGTGTTTAGTGCCTATGAAAACAACAACAGAAGGATAATACCCCATCCATACAGGGGAACCTTGAAAATCGTATCTAGTACTCATCGCCTAAGAGAAAACATACACTAATCACCCCTTCCTCCAGACAGGCCATAAATTTTTCTGTATCTATCAGAGTGTAACCTCGGGTTTATTGATTACTGGCTAATTATTTGACTGTTTGAGCACGTGAGCACATAACACATGAATGATGGGGTTATTGGGACTGTATTTTCCTTGGTTTAGGTAAGTCTCAAGGAGTTTGGGGTGGTGGGTTCAGACACGTACACATGGGGTATAAAAGATTTTCACAAATGCTGGTCAGGGTCCTTGGCTAAGAGGAGACTCTGCCTTGGGCCCGCTGGTGTAATAAACTGCACTCCACTATCTGCATTGTCCTTCTGAGGGAGTTTGTTTCCTGGAAGGCGACACCAGCACAGGGTCTTTCCCAGTGAGTCAGTGCTTCGCATCAGGTGGCCAAAGTATTGGAGTTTCAGCTTCAGCATCAGTCCTTCCAATGAAGATTCAGGACTGATTTCCTTTAGGAGGGACTGGTTGGATCTCCTTGTAGTCCAAGGGACTCTCGAGTCTTCTCCAACACCACAGTTCAAAAGCATCAGTTCTTCAGGGCTCAGCTTTCTTTATAGTCCATTTCTCACACGACTACTGCAAAAACCATAGCTTTGACTAGACGGACCTTTGTCGGCAAAGTAATATCTCTGTTTTTTAATATGCTGTCTAGTTTTGTCATAGCTTTTCTTCCAAGGAGCAAGTGTCTTTTAATTTCATGGCTGCAGTCACCATCTGCAGTGATTTTGGAGCCCAGGAAAATGAATTCTGTCACTCTTTCCATTGTTTCCCCATCTATTTGCCAAGAAGTGATGGGACCAGATGTCATGATTATAGTTTTCTGAATGTTGAGTTTAAGCCAAGTTTTTCACTCTCTTCTTTCACTTTCATCAAAAGGCTCTTTAGTTCTTCACTTTATGCCATAAGGGTGGTATCATCTGCATATCTGAGGTTATTGATATTTCTCCCAGCAGTCTTGATTCCAGCTTGTGCTTCATCAAGCCCAGCATTTTACATGATGTACTCTGCATATAAGTTAAATAAGCAGAGTGACAATATACAGCCTTGGTGTACTCCTTTCCCAAATTGGAACCAGCCTGTTGCTCCATGTCCAGTTCTAACTGTTGCTTCTTGACCAGCATACAGATTTCTCAGGAGGCAGGTCAGGTGGTCTGCTATTCCCATCTCTTTTAAGAGTTTTCCACAGTTTGTTGTGATCTACACAGTCAAAGGCTTTGGCATAGTCAATAGAGCAGAATTAGATGTTTTTCTGGAACTCCCTTGCTTTTTTGATGATCTAACCAGTGTTGGCAATTTGATTTCTGGTTCCTCTGCCTTTTCTAAATCCAGCTTGAATATCTGGTACTTCATGGTTCATGTACTGTTGAAGCCTGACTTGTAGAATTTTGAGCATTATGATTCAGGGTAGAATGTAAGTTTTGAAAACTTAGTTTATAATGTAGCATGCTAAGTAGTATACTAACAAGAGATGATGGGACTTTAAAGGGAGTATCAGGAATTTAGTGCTGACTGGAAGATAGTCACAACCTAACAAGTTGAGAGTTATGTTTTATTCGGTCATAATTTTTAGGACTTCAAACCGAAGAGACAGCATCTCTAGTAAACCTGAGAGAACTGCTTTGAGGAGGCAGGGGAGGAGTCAGGTTATATAGTTTGCAACAAAGGACAGGTAGTCTGAACATCAAAAGTATTTTTTGTGAATTAAAGAAAACCAAATATCCCAAGTTAAGGAATTTAGCACTTTCTATGTATGGGAAGATGCAAGAGTCTGGGCTCACTGAAATCATTCCTTTGATATTCACCTCAGCTATCTTGGGCTGGTACATGTGGAGTTCCTCAGTGTTCGTTATGGGGAGTGGCTTTAGCCTGATGACTACCATATTCCTGGTAGAAAAATACCTCAGGGCTCAGGAATTGACCTTTGGAGGGCCGGAATTGTGATGACAGTGACATCCTTGTTTGTTGATATGGCTGAAAATACTCCATTTCTCATGAGGGTAAGTAGCTAAGGATGGATTCAAAAAAGAAATTAAAATGGATTTCTGAGAAAGGTTATAAAATTTTTTTCACTTTGGAATTGTCAAAATGCCAACCAACAAAGCAGGATTCATTGAGTCACCGTTATACATCAAGTACCATTATGGTCTCATTGTATATAAAAGTCAAATTTCAAATAAGGTAGAGTCCCTGAACTTGAGTAATTTATCTTTTCATTGGGTATGAAATGTCTCACATGCATGAATTTAGCAGATGTTTATATAAGTCAATGCAAATAATCAAACTACTTCAGGATCCCAATGCCCATCCATTAGAATCAACAGGGAGCATTTATTTTTAAACACAAATTCTTGGGCCCTAAGAAATTCTAACTCAGCAGATCTGTGGGAGGAATTTGTTTATTAAGTCTCTCAAGTGACTCAGATTAACAGCTCTTCTTTGGAAGTATTTAAGTGTTGCTTGAGAAATATAGTTAAAAACAAAATCTCCCCATGCCAGAAAACCTCTCCATGAATGTAGAAGAGAAAGAAAGCAATTTTATTATTGAATAAGCAGTAACAGCATAGCATGCACATCAGAAGCAATCTGCTAAGAGACTGCAAAGACAGAGAGAGTTCTTTTATATAGAGAGATCATTCTTTTATATAGCCAAGCAGTTATGACCCATTATATATAGAGCCTCAAGATAAATAATAGCAAGTTCTCAAGTAAGAGAAGTTGACAGTGCCATTTATCACACTGTTTATGCTAAATTCACCTGGTAATTGGTTTGTACAGAGGAAAACCAAATTTCTCATATCTTTATGACAGGCGATAGTTTTGCAACTGGAATTGCATCTCCCACAGAAACTGAGAGATAGGGCACTCTCTCCCTTGATGTTTACATTCCAAAGGGATGGATCCCAGGACCCTAAGAAAGATATTTCTTGGTTGTAAAACTATCAAGAGACTTTTAAAAAGATTTACATACACCTCAGAGGGGCAGAGAAAGAATTTACAATTGCAAGTTTACAAAAGAAAATGCACCAAGAAATGGGAAAGGGGCCTATCTTTCCTAATTTTTAACAGGGATGATTAAACCCCTTATTTTTAATTTGTATTTGCCCTTAAAATATACAATATCATAATCCTATCATTTAAGATGGTCTATGAACAAAATCACGTATGAAATAATGGTTATTTTTAATTACACTTTTAAATTCAAATCCCAAAGTGTTATTAGACTTGGGCAATCTAAGACTGAATACTTAATAAGTAAGTGAGTGAATAAAGGAATTGAGAAACTGATGAATGAATATTCTTTCCTTTTAAGAGGGACTTTCTGTGGGAGGTTGGCTGTCCCACTTTGTTCCCTTGAACTCTTTCAGGAAATTTTAGTTTTGGATAGTTTTGTACTAGGTGGCCTCCAATTCCCCTTCCATCAGTGAGATTCTTAGAGTATCTTGTTTAAATTATGTTCAAGGATGCACAGGTTAAAATAAAGCAGGCATGTTAGAATCAATCTCTTCTAACATAAGATTCTAGTCTCTGAGACAACCAACAAGGTATTTTAGTGTTTGAGGTACAATTGATTGGTAGAATTTACCAATCCTGTTGGATAAAACAGAAGGTATGACCAAGTTGGCTATAGCCATTAATGTCTTTCATATAAGAAACAAAAATTCTAAAGGACCAGAAAAAAAAGAGATGAATTAATCTGACATCTTTTGAATTATAATTATAACCCACTATGAAATTAACACATACCCCAGAAAGTGACAACCTGTGTATACTCTGCATGGACTCTTATTAAAATGAAACATTTGAACATACTTCAGAGAATCTACTAAATAGCCAGGTAAAACATATTTCTACGGGGAGTGTTTGAGCCAGTTTTCAGGATGACAAAAATTTTTAATCTGTAAAACAAAGAATGTTGCTCACCATCCAGTTGTACAAGGATGAAGTCATTAGCCATTGCAGCTGCTGACCTACAGTGTATGTCCTGAAAGAAATTCAGGATGAAGCACTCTGTTCTTTAGGGCAAACAAGCAGTATAAACCCTTAGAGGGTTATATTTCAGTGAAAAAATTATTTATGAACATGGATTCTTTCACTTTTCCTTACATTCAAAAGCACTAAAATTATTAACTGAAATATCTGTGCCTTGTGACAAGCAATGACCTTCTACTGACATGTATGGTAGATAGAGTGCAGGCACTCTTTAAACAAAATCACTTATATACTGGCCTCTCCCTTTTGGAACAGTTCCTCAGAGGTCTCTGTCTCCTGGGCTATAGTCCTCAGTAAGACTTTGAATAAAATTCAATTTGCCTCATACCTTTTATTTATTTATTTATTTAGTCAGTAAACCCAGTCACATTCTTGGATTATTTACTCTATGTTTTTCTGCTCCCAAATAATGCATTCACTCAATAAGGCAGTTCAATAAATTTCTCACAAGGTTGTTCTGGGAATAATCCTTCTGAATCAACCTGTGTCTTATCTTACTTCTCTTTACACAATATTTTGGATTATTTTTCAGTGGGTTAGCTGTTTTTGTTATCTGCAAGAATAAAAAAAAAAAAAACTGTTTCATGAGAAAGGAAACCAATATATATTTTTAGAAGCCAGTAGCTCTATTACTGGAATAGTGGCACAAAAATAAGATGTCAGGCCTTCTACTGAACTATAATAGGACAATATTGTCAGCAGGTGAACAGTTTTTGACCTAACCTTCTTTTTTGTATGGATTGATATATTTAATGCAACAACTTTTTCAAAATTTCAAGAGAACTATTGTTCAAACTGTTTAATTTTCAAATTAAAATTGACCAATACAATATTGTAAAGTAATTAACCTCCAATTAAAATAAACAAATTTATATTAACAAAAAATTGACCAAAAATTCATTGGCAATGTTGAAAGATAAATAGAAGGCTATTAAAAATGTTAAGAGTTTATTTCAGCAAAAATTTATTTGGATAGGGCAACGCCAAACTGGAAGGGGTTAGGAGCACTGTATCCCACAGGAGATCAGGAGAGAATTTTATAGTAAAAAGATGAAAGTAAAGTAAGATAATTATTGATTGGCTATAGATAAAAGCCTAGTTGACTGTTCATGATTGATTGTCCTAACGTTTCAATTTTGTAACCTTGAGGCATTAAGAGGTTTAGGTTTTTATTTCTTCACATAGGTCACTCCATGGCATTAGAGCTAACTCAGCCTAATAGTGTTTTATTAATTTAACAGAAATTAGCCCATAAGATCCTTTGGGACAAAAATAATATCTTTATTCTATAAAAATTATTTGTAATGCCTTAATATTATTGATGAGATCTTGTCAAGATAGTGTGATATCTGGAGTGTACTTTCTTTGACCATAAAATAACTGGACTAAACTTTGTCACTGACTCTAAACTTAGCACCTAGCAGAGTGCTTTGTCCAATTAAATTAAGAAAATAATGAGGTCAAGTATCAGAGAGGTCATATAATATCTTCAAGAATGTAGGCTTTAAGGATTCTTGGAAGCCTGAGGAGAAACATATCTTTAAACATTACCTTTTTCTTTCACACTAGCTTCTTCTTCTTTCTTTTAAACTGAAATAATATGCATCATTAAAAGTTCCTCAGATCATGAACTCCTTATTGCCAAATTCAGACTTAAATTGAAGAGAGTAGAGAAAACCACTAGACCATTCAGGCATGACCTAAATCAAATCCCTAGGATTATACAGTGGAAGTGAGAAATAGATTTAAGGGACTAGATCTGATAGACAGACTGCCTGATGAACTATAGATGGATGGAGGTTCATGACATTGTACAGGAAACAGGGATCAAGACCATATCCAATAAAAAGAAATGCAAAAAGAGCAAAATGGCTGTCTGAGAAGGCCTTAAAAATAGCTGAGAAAAGAAGAGAAGCCAAAAGCAAAGGAGAAAAGGAAAGATATACCCATTTGAATGCAGAGTTCCAAAGAAGAGCAAGGAGATATAAGAATGCCTTCCTCAGTGATCAGTGCAAAGAAATAGAGGAAAACAATAGAGTGGGAAAGACTAGAGATCTCTTCAAGAAAATTAGAGATACCAAAGGAACATTTCATGCAAAGATGGGCTCAACAAAGGACAGAAATGGTATGGACCTAACAGAAGCAGAAGATATTAAGAAGAGGTGGCAAGAATACACAGAAGAATTGTACAAAAAAAGATCTTGATTACCCAGATAATCATGATGGTGTGATCACTCACAGTTAACTAGAGCCAGACATCCTGGAATTTGAAGTCAAGTGGGCCTTAGGAAGCATCATTACAAACAAAGCTAGTGGAGCTGAGGGAATTCCAGTTGAGCTATTTCAAATCCTAAAAGATGAAGTTGTAAAAGTGCTGCACTCAATATTTCATCAAATTTGGAAAACTCGGCAGTGGTCACAGGACTGGAAAAGGTCAGTTTTCATTCCAATCCCAAAGAAAGGCAATGCCAAAGAATGCTCAAACTACTGCACAATTGCACTCATCTCACACGCTAGTAAAGTAATGCTCAAAATTCTCCAAGCCAGGCTTCAGTAATACGGGAACCGTGAACTTCCAGATATTCAAGCTGGTTTTAGAAAAGGCAGAGGAACCAGAGATCAAATTGCCAACATCCACTGGATCATCAAGAGTTCCAGAAAAACATCTATTTCTGTTTTATTGACTATGCCAAAGCCTTTGACTGTGTGGATCACAATAAACTATGGAAAATTCTGAAAGAGATAGGAATACCAGACCATCTGACCTGCTTCTTGAGAAATCTGTATGCAGGTCAGGAAGCAACAGTTAGAACTGAGCATGGAACAACAGCCTGGTTCCAAATAGGAAAAGGAGTATATCAAGTCTATATATTGTCACCGTGCTTATTTAACTTATATGCAGAGTACATCATGCAAAATTCTGGGTTGGATGAAGCACAAGCTGGCATCAAGATTGCTGGGAGAAATACCAATAACCTCAGATATGTGGATAACATCACCCTTATGACAGAAAGTGAAGAATAACTAAAGAGCCTCTTGATGAAAGTGAAAGAGGAGAGTGAAAAAGTTGGCTTAAAGCTCAACATTCAGAAAACTAAGATCCTGGCATCCAGTCCCATTACCTCATGGCAAATAGATGGGGAAACAGTGGCTGACTTTATTTTGGGGGGCTCCAAATTCCCTGAAGATGGTGACTGCAGCCATGAAATTAAAAGATGCTTACTCCTTGGAAGGAAAGTTGTGGCCAACATAGACCGTATATTAAAAAGCAGAGACATTACTTTGCCAACAAAGGTCCATCTAGTCAAGTATGGTTTTTCCAGTCGTCATGTATGGATGTGAGAGTTGGACTATAAAGAAAGCTGAGAGCTGAAGAATTGATGCTTTTGAACTGTGGTGTTGGAGAAGAGTCTTGAGAGTCCCTTGGACTGCAAGGATATCCAACCAGTCCATCCTAAAGGAAATCAGTCCTGAATGTTCATTGGAAGGACTGATGTTGAAGCTGAAAGTCCAATACTTTGGCCACCTGATGCAAAGAGCTGGCTCATTTGAAAAGACCCTGATGCTGGTGAAGATTGAAGGCAGGAGGAGAAAGGGATGACAGAGGATGAGATGGTTGGGTAGCATTACTGACTCAATGGACATGAGTTTGGGTGAACTCCAGGAGTTGGTGATGGACAGGGAAGCCTGGTGTGCTGCAGTCTACGGGGTCACCAAGAGTCAGACACGACTGAGCGACTGAACTGAACTGAACTGAAAAGTTCCAGAGGACAATTGAGAAGTCTTCTAAAGTGATTACATTTTCAGGCAAAGTTATCATATCTAAAAATAAAATAGCTCTACTTTGTGGAATTTCCCAAGTACAAGGAGAGAATTGCAACAACACACTACTAAACATTATCTAATACTTTGCCATCTGAGGTTTTTTTTGATGATATAGAAAGCTTTAACACATGCAAATAATATTTCATTGAGTTTGTGGTTGAAATAACTCCTAAATGGAGATACTCAAATCAGTAATTGTAATTGTATAAAATAAGTTTTATTTTAATTTAAATGATATGTACTCATAGTTAGCAATTTAGCAATGACTAAATTGGTTAGACAACATCACCAACTCAATGTACATGAATCTGAGCAAACTCCAGGAGATAGTGGAGGACAGAGGAGCCTGGCATGCTACAATCTGTGGGATCTCAAAGAGTCAAACATGACTTAGCCACTGAAAAAAAACAGCAAATTGCTTATGTTTGCAAAGCTATCAGCTTCCTACTATCAGCATTTTTACCATCTTTACCAATCCTGCACTTTACAGGTAGAACTGTGCAGAACACTTTCATTCATTCTTCTTCCTCCAATTTTATTTTTTCTTTTTTTCCAACACTTCACTATTTCTTTACTGTAATTTTTAAAATTAATTAATTTATTTTAATTAGAGGATAATTACTTTACAACATTGTGATGGTTTTTGCCACACATTAACATGAATCAGCCATGGGTGCACATGTGCCCCCCATTCTGAACCCCCCTCCCAAATCCCTCCCCACCCCATCCCTCCGGGTTGTTCCAGAGTACTGGCTTTGAGTGCCCTGCTTCATGCATCAAGCTTGCACTGGTCATCTATTTTATGTATGGTAATATACATGTTTCAGTTGTGTTCTCTCAAAGCATCCCACCCTTGCCTTCTCCCACAGAGTCCAAAAAGTCTGTTCTTTACATCTCTTTTGCTGCATTGCATATAGGATCGTCATTATTGTCTTTCTAAATTCCATGTATATGCGTTAACATACAGTATTTGTGTTTGTCTTTCTTACTTACTTCAATCTGTATAATAGACTTCAGATTCATCCACCTCATTAGAACTGACTCAGATACATTCCTTGTTATCGCTGAGTAACATTCCATTGTACATATGTACCAGAACTTCCTTATCCACTCGTTTCCCAGTGGACAACTAGGTTGCTTCCATGTCCTGGCTATTATAAACAGTTTTGCAATGAACATTGGGATACACGAATCTCTTTCAGTTCTGGTTTCCTCAGTGTGTATGCCCAGCAGTGGGATTGCTGGGTCATATGGCAGTTCTATTTCTGGCTTTTTAAGGAATCTCCACACTGTTCTCCACAGTGGCTGTACCAGTTTGCATTCCCATCCACAGTGTAAGAGGGTTCCCTTTTCTCCACACCCTCTCCATTATGTATTGTTTCATTACTGTCATTTTATTGGCATTTGAACAGGTGTAGGAAATAAACACAAGAAGCTTGTGTGTGTGTTATGTTTAAGCAATGTCCCTGTTTAATTTTTGAAAGGGAAGAATCAACAAACTTAAACCTTTCCAGTGCTAGCCTTCCCTTTATTTCCAGCCAGACTCCAATGAAGAGAAGGGTAAAGGGCAATAGTATGGACATTTTTTAAAGTAGACATCTTTCTCAATACTTTTTGCCATTCTTTCCCTACTGCTACTACTTCTTGGCATATACATTTCCTTTCCAACCAACCATTTCCAGTAAATTTAATTTTTATTGATTTGTTTTAAATAATTTTGTTGTATTTCATTTTCACTCCTTGGCATATATTTCTCCCTTTCCATAACTACCTTTAATAGTTTTATTTTATGTTGCCTTTATCTCAAGCAAATATTTATCTGATTTTAAGAATATTGGAATGTGTATAATATACTTTAGAGAGATTAACACCAAGAAAAAAATGAATAAAATTTTATAGCATACTTGTAGATATTATTTAAGTGAGCTTCCCATTTCTCTATTGCCCGATGAGGCAAGACATCTCAAAATAAAGGAATCCATGTGTTTCCTCACTTGAACAAGTAGTGTAGCCCTGATGGAAATAGAAATTTGAATATGTTACCAGCAAAATTTCCATAATCAGTCTCATGCATACCCAACTTTCTATTTCTTTGCTTCTACCACTTAAAAAAAAGATAAGTAGAACCAACATATCTAACAGAAATAAAACTGCTTTCACATTCATTTTAGCATTAATCAGGTGTGATCTAGAGTGCTGGTAGGTTATTCATAAAGGTTTTGTGGGCTCCTACTCAATAGAGCATCATTTCTACAATGGCATCAAGAAAATTGAGCTAAAAATAAATAAAGTGCCATGCAACTAAAAAATCATGTGGGCTTTTTTATTGTCTAACGCTCACCAAGTAATCATAATAAGCCCTTGTATTTATAGATGATTTTCTCTAAGGAGCTCAGAAAAACTTTCTAGACATGGTTTTAATATGCACATTTTATGGTTTACAATAAGACATGAAGAAAAAGAAAACATATTATTTCAAAGAGTGGTTATATTTATCCATTACTTCTTTAATAAGAAAATCATTTTTTGCAACAAAAATGTTAGGTTTTGTAGAAATGACTTTATATGGTATGGAATGTCACCTAAACTAGCATCTGTATAACCAGTTTTGTTTTAAATAACCAGCTACTAGCGTTAGCATTGGGCTTCCCTGGTAGCTCAGCTGGTAAAGAATCTGCCTGCAATGCAGGAGACCCTGGTTCGAATCCTGGGTTGGGAAGATCCCCTGGAGAGAGTTAGGTTACCCACTCCAGTACTCTTGGATTTCCCTGGTGGCTCAGATAGTAAAGAATCCACCTGCAATGTGGGAGATCTGGGTTCGATCCCTGGGTTGGAAAGATTCCCTGGAGGAGGGCATGGCAACCCACTCCAGTATTCTTGGCTGGAGAATCCCCATGAACAGAAGAGCATGGTTAGCTACACTCCATGGGGTTGCAAAGAATCAGACATGACTGAACGACTAAGTATACACACACAGTGTTAGTGATATATTTTACCTGGTTGTTTAACTGAATTAAATATCTCCCCTTTCCACTCACTCTTTTCAAATTTCTTTGCTCCCTTGAGTCCAGTATCTTGAACCTGGAAACAGCTAGTGGGTCTTCAACTTAAGAATTTTAAATGACACTGCTCATTCTCTATTGCCTTCCCTAGGCTATGCTGGGTATTAAATATACCTAAGAATATTGAGGAATCAAAGATCACTAATCATAAATTAGGCAATGGTTTCATATGTCTCACATCCTGATCTTTGACTCTTTACGACCCCACGGACTGCAGCCTCCCAGGCTTCTCCATCCATGGGATTTTCCAGGCAAGAGTACTAGAGTGGGTTGCCATTTCCTTCTCCAGGGGATCTTCCCCACTCAGGGATTGAACCCAGGTCTCCCGCATTGCAGGCAGACACTTTACCCTCTAAGCCAGCAGGGAAGCCTTCACAATATCTATTACTACCCTAATTTTGAAATTACTGGTATTCAAGTAAGGTTTCCCTCACACACTCTAGATTTAGCATTTGTTATGCCCCATATCCACCTAGCAAAACTGTTTGGCATGGCAAGGATGCGTCAGTTTCCTAGGGATTAAATGGACACAAATGAGGATACCTGAATGCAAGTCATCTTGTTGAGACCCCAGTGATACAAGCTGAGAGTGGGTTTTGGAGCTGAAGTTTTATTCTGGAAGAAGAAGGGAATCTGGCAAGGCTGTGTTGGAGCAGCTGTTAAAACAAGGCTAAGGCACATTTCCTAAAAGAGGACCAGCATCAACACTCCCTCCATACAGCATTAACCAGTGATACCTAAGAACGCAGTGCACTCAACAGAGTGCCCAATTAGGGAAAAGATTTTTGCCCTTTCTCTATAATCCTTCTACCTGATTCCAGATTTAAGAATCTAGATTGAAAGGCAAGATAAAGAGTGTAGTAACATACCAGTTTTCTTCCCTTTTCCCTGATTCAGAGTCTACTCAGGAGACAATAAATTGGACTGAGTGACTGAGATTTTAATAAATTTTAATAAATTGGACTGAGTGACTGAGATTTAACTGGAAATGACTGGAAAGCTATAGAAATCTGCTCAGATATCCTTAGAAGATCTGTTACCCAGAAGGAAGGTAAGATTTAACATTGTTCTCATTAGGGCAGTGATTGGTAAAAAAATAATTTCATGTTATGTTCTACTGAGTTAAACATTTCAATATCCTGGTTAAACAAATCTCTTCAAAGCTTTAGATAGTGAGACACAGTTATAGTGATGGGTTACTGTTTTCATTAGTGTTTTATTTTTAAAACTCAGCGACAGGTGTTAACTCATTATAATGGAGCCAGTTAAGATAGGAAAGGATATTACCCCAAACCACTCTCTGAATATAAATCTCTTAAGTGCTAATAGAAGGGCCTAGATAAGTAGTTTCCAACCTTTTCAAATTATCAAGTAAATTAAGACCCTCCTTAATTATTTTTCTGTTTTGCATCTAAGTAGTCTCATATTTTCCAATCCACCATAATTTTGTTCAATTAGCCATTGACTATCTCTCCTAAATATCCCTTTAGGAGAGGGATCAGGTGTGATCTAGAGTGCCAATAGGTTATTCACAAAGATTTGTGGGCTCTGATTCAATAGAGCACCATTTCTACATTGGCATCAAGATAATTGAGCTAAAAATAAATAAAGTGCCATGTCACTAAATATTTTTTAGTGACATTGTCTATCTTGTTCACAGATATATCCCCAGACCCTAGTTTATAGTAGATATTCAGTAAATACTTGTTAATTGAAGGTGACCTTTACCCATGCATTTTGTATATAATTTCTGCTAAACAAATGGTATTTCATAAGTTCTAAATGTTTCATGCCCCATTAATTCACCAGAATTGCTACTCAAAAGTGATGTCCTTTCAGGTCAGGTTAGGGAAACTTGATAAACCTTTGCATTATCATGGGGTTAATGTAGAATTTGCCAAGTTAGAAGTAACTGATCAAAAATGAGTGATGCTGCTGCTGCTGCTGCTAAGTCGCTTCAGTCGTGTCCGACTCTGTGCCACCCCATAGACAGCAGCCCACCAGGCTCCCCCATCCCTGGGAGTCTCCAGGCAAGAACACTGGAGTGGGTTGCCATTTCCTTCTCCAATGCATGAAAGTGAAAAGTGAAAGTGAAGTCGCTCAGTCCTGTCTGACACTTAGCGACCCCATGGACTGCAGCCTACCAGGCCCCTCCATCCATGGGAGTTTCCCGGCAAGAGGACTGGAGCGGGGTGCCATTGCCTTCTCCGAAAATGAGTGATAACTGTTACCAAAATGTAATGAATATGTTATATCAAAACTATATAATAAATGTATATAAGTGCCAGAGGACAAGATGATATTACTTTTCCTCAACTTTCACTTAAATTTGACAAACTAAGCAGTATATCATTTACCATTTCTTTATAGATTTGTTATAATCAGAATAAGTATCAATATCAAGTAATGCATCACATAATGATGCTTATTAAAGGCATAACATTAGATGCACTATAACTTATTAATCTTTTATTTCTAACAAATTTTTGGATATAGAATTCTTAACATTCACTAGAACTGGATTTTGTCCATATTTCTTCCTCGTTCTAAATATGGGAATTCTAAAATGTTAAATATTTTTATGAGACTTTATACGTATATTCTGTGTAAACACAAAGCTACTGATTTTCTACATTCAAAATTACTAACTATGAACATTATTAATATTAGTCAAATACTTCTATTTGACACTTTGTCTACCTTTGTGGGGCATCCCCAACTTAGATTTAATTTGGGGAAGAAAATGAAAACATAGATTTGAGACCTTTGGAAAACAATACAATCTCTGACATTAATTTTAAATAGAATGTTCTAAATGGCAATATCCCTTCTACTAAAACGAAGTAAGAAAAATCTCTTGACACAAAGTTGAAAGGTTAAATCAATCAAAATTCTAACCAGACACCAATAGCCCTAAAGGCAATTTCACTTGTACAAATACAAATTTGAGGAGTTGGAAACATGGTTAAAATGGATTATATCATTCAGAAAGCGATAAATATAACTCACAATTTAAAAAAAGATAAAGGAAATTATCAGAATACTTTGGAATTCTTCTGAACATTTGTCTTAACTCTCAATGGCCACTAGATGGCACCTGGTATTTGGCAACCATAGCACTTTTTTATTTCTAGGGCTTAAAATTTTTAACTATAGCGCTAGGTCAGTTCTGACAGAACAAAAATTAATCCTGCCACAGACACAGTAACATTTTCTTATCAGATGTCTAAATTTGAAATGCATGTGATTTGATGTCACACGGGAAAATGTATACCTTTTTATTGTGCTTAGGGTTTCTAACTTCTAAAGAAATCGTGAGATTTGAAAATTTTCATTGGGTAGTTGATTTACATCATTCTAAATAGAGATTAGACCATTTTGCTTTAAACATGCTTCATTCTTTAAGCATAGAGCCTTTATGAACGATCCACCCACTTACCCAAGACAGTTGTTCAGCTGCTCAGTCGTGTCTGACACTTTGTGACCCCATGAACTGCAGCACATCAGGCTTCCCTGTCCTTCACCATCACGGGAGCTTGCTCAGACTCATGTCTGAAAATCAACACCTGTTACAATCACTTTAAACAAATGGAGTATTCCACTGAAGATTTTAAATATCTACATTTAAGATACTCAAAGTGATAAAAGGAATAACTTTTATTTTAAAATAGCAAGGAATTATATTTTTTATTAAAGTATACTTGATTTACAATCAGTTCAGTTCAGTCACTCAGTCGTGCCCAACTACTTGACCCCATGGACTGCAGCACACCAGGCTTCCCTGTCCATTACCAACTCTCAGAGCTTGCTCAAATTCATGTCCATCGAGTTGGTGATGCCATCCAACCATCTCATCCTCTGTTGTCCCCTTCTCCTCCTGCCTTTTATCTTTCCCAGCATCAGGGTATTTTCTAATGAGTCAGCTCTTCGCATCAGGTGACCCAAGTATTGGAGCTTCAGCTTCAACATGAGTCCTTCCAATGAATATTCAGGATTGATCTCCTTTAGAATGTACTGGTTGGATCTCCTTGCAGTCCAAGGGACTCTCAAGACTCTTCTCCAACGCCACAGTTCAAAAGCATCTATTCTTCAGCGTTCAGTTTTCTTTACGGTCCAGCTCTCACATCTGTATACGACCACTGGAAAAACCACAGCTTGGGCTACATGGACCTTTGTCGCCAGGCCTCTGCTTTCTAATACACTGTCTACTTTGTCATGGCTTTTCTTCTAAGGAGTAAGCATCTTTTAATTTCATGGCTGCAGTCACCATCTACAGGGATACTGAAGCCCAAGAAAATAAATTTTGTCACTCTTTCCATTGTTTCCCCATCTATTTGCCATGAAATGATGGGACCAGATGCCATGGTCTTCGTTTTTTGAATGTTGAGTTTTAAGCCAGCTTTTTCACTCTCTTCTTTCACCTTCATCAAGAGGCTCTTTACTTCCTCTTTGCTTTCTGCCATAGGGTGGTGTCATCTGCATATTTGAGAGTATTGATACTTCTCCAGACAATCTTGATTCCAGTTTGTGCTTCATCCATCCTGGCATTTTGCATGATGTACTCTGCATATAAGTTAAATAAACAGGGTGACAATATACAGCCTTGATGTACTTCTTCCCCAGTTTGGAACCAGACCATTTTTCCATGTCTGGTTCTAACTGTTGCTTCTTGACCTGTATACAGGTTTCTTGGGATGCAGATAAGGTGGTCTGGTATTCCCATCTCTTGAAGAATTTTCCACGGTTTGTTGTGATCCACATAGTCAAAGGTTTTAGCGTAGTCAATGAAGCAGTAGATGCTTTTCTGGCACTCTCTTGCTTTTTCAATGATCCAGCGGATGTTGGCAGTTTGATCTCTGGTTCCTCTGCCTTTTCTAATCCAACTTGAACATCTGGAAGTTCTCGGTTCACATACTGTTGACACCTCACTTGGCAAATTTTTAGCATTACTTTGCTAGTGTGTGAAATGAGTGAAATTGTGCAGTATTTAAATATTCTTTGGCATTGCCTTTCTTTGGGACTGGAATGAAAACTAACCTTTTCCAGTCCTGTGGCCACTGCTGAGTTTTCCAAATTTCCTGGCATATTGCGTGCAGCACTTTCACAAGCTTCCTCTTTTAGGATTTGGAATAGCTCAGCAGGAATTTCATCACCTCCAGTAGCTTTGTTCATAGTGATGCATTCTGAGGCCCACTTGACTTCACACTCCAGGATGTTTGGCTCTAGGTGAGTGATCACACCATCGTTGTTATCTGGATTATTAAGATCTCTTTTGTATAGTATTTCTGTGTATTCTTACCGCCTCTTCTTAATATCTTCTGCTTCTGTTAGGTCCATACTATTTCTGTCCTTTATTGTGACCATCTTTGCATGAAATGTTCCCTTGCTATCTCTAATTTTCTTGAAGTGATCTCTACTCTTTCCTATTCTGTTGTTTTCTTCTATTTATTTGCATTGATCACTGAGGAAGGCGTTCTTATCTCTCCTTGCTATTCTTTGGAACTCTGCATTCAAATAGGTATATCTTTCCTTTTCTCCTTTGCTTTTCACTGCTCTTCTTTTCACTGCTATTTGTAAGGCCTCCTCAGACCCAAGCCAGAAACCCAAAATTTCTCAGACTCCTCCCTTCCTTATTTCTTAACACCCCAAATTCTGTGCTCTTTATCATTTAAATATCTCTTCCTCTAATCCCTTCTCTTTATGTCATTCAGACTCAGTATTGCAAAAAATATCTTCTTTCCCTGATTGGCTATCTATCTGCCTCTCCAACTTCATTGTTCTCTATCCTGTCTCTGATCTTGAGAATGACTGAAATACAGCTTCTCTTCTTTTTATCCCTCCTGCATCTTTATACTGTGTTCCCTTAACTTATCCACTGCCTTGGTTCTTAGCCTGATAAACTTGTGTTCTCTCATCAGAGTTTAGTCCACATAGGACATGTTCCCTGATATGACTAGACAGAGCTGGCCATGGTGCCAAATCAGTACCTTGACAATTGATACCTGGGCTTTAGTTTTGTGGTCAGTAAAATGGGCAAATAATGCATTTACATTATTTCATTTTTAAAAGCAATGAAATGAATGATGTGCTTAGAAAATTTCCTTGTGTATAGCAAGTACTCAGTAAATGTTAGCCACTAGTAGTAACGGTTGGAGCAGTAGCAGTTATTACTACTATTATTACTATCTCTATTAAAGTGCCTTCCATATCCCAGTTTCTGAACTTGCTAGAAATAGATGGTGGGCATGTATTACTTGCTTGTCTGTCCCTCTTGTGAAGGAGACAGCCAGGGTGACCTCATTATCTTTGGAAAGGAAAAAGAAGAATTTGAGTTTTTATGAACTATTATGTGTAGCTCAACCAAGATACTTTTTGTTCAGTTAAATGAATTATTTATGAAAATATCATGATCATATTCCTGAAAATTTGGAAAATGTAGAACAAACATTTCAAATCAGTCATAATCTACTATGCGTCATTGTTTTGATGAATTTATCTCCAGAATATTTTCATATGCTTACCTGCTAGAGACTCTCAGTTGTGTATCAACCTTGCTTTCTTACTAGAAGAAACCACCTTTTACAAAAGAGGCTGAAATTACCCAGTGCTTGTTTTCCCAGATTCCTTTGCAGCAAGGGCACATGAGCCAGCCCTGTGAGATGCTGCTAATACAGAAATTTCTTTACTGCCGAAACTGAAAGCCATATATGTGCAATTGATACCATAAATGGACAACAGGCTATTGGACATGACACAGCCCCAGGGCACTGAAGAATGAGCTATTAACACTTGAAATAGAAGCGTGCCATTAAACCAGTGCGGGTAGCTGGGACCCTGTGTCCTGCAAACACCTCACAAGGAGAGCAACTGCACTCATATAAATGGACCTTGAAAACACAGTCCTCACAGCCAGAGAAAGTTAAGCAATATTTTGCTGAGTGCTGAATTTTAAAACGATTGACAAAAGAAATGAAGAAATAGAAATTAAAGTCATAGAAGTATAATAGAGGCTAGAAAGAAGGAAAGATTGGGAAAAATGATGATCAATAGAACTAAAAATAAAAAATATTGTCAGTGATATTAAAAACAGTACATTAAATCAATTCATGATAAAATTTCTAGCAATCAAAGAATAAACAGGGGCTTCTTAACCAAATAAAGACCTACAGAAATCTACACCTACAGAAATCTACAGAAAAACACCTACAGAAATCCACAGCAGATTTAAGTTAACATGGACCGTCTAGTGGGGAATAGCAGTTGAAAAGTTGATTTCATGATCAAGAATCACAAATCACAAATATTTAAGAAGCACCAACATCACAAACAGCAAAGCAATAAAGCCACTGATCTGAATTTACACCTGAAGAAACAGAATTAATAGAGCAATCAGAATGGGATTTTAAAGTGACAAAAATTAATATCCTCAAAGAGAGTATTATAGTATAAAAGAGGAACAGATAGTTAAAAGAGAGAAGCCACTTAATGTTAAAAAAATTACAAGCAAATACCTTTGTGTTTTTTAATAATTATTATAATATTTATTTATATAAAATATTTTATATTTTAAGCAACTATTGCTTAAAATAACAAATACTTTTCTAAACTAAAGAGTAGCAATATTTACTCTATTTTCTCTCTTTTGCTCCTCTACTGTTTCTCAAATTTTAACCAATTTCAGCTTTGCAGATTGGTAAATGAAGAGAGGAAATCATCAAATGGTTGAAATCATAGAAATAAAGCACAAATCCAACTGCCTCAGCTTTAGTGAGGAGAAAATTAAAGCCAAGAGTCAGTAGTTTGTCCAAGGTCACACAATCTTATAGGGAGCAAGGGTTGAGAAGATAAAGAAAAAAAAGGGGGGGAGGGCAGAGACACAGAGAGAGAGAGGTAAAAAAGGGAAATTAGTGGGAAACTCAATTTATCTCATTATTCTTCTCTTACATCTTACATCTTCTCTTTTCTTCTCTTACCATCTTACACAAAGTTTCCAAAGCTATAGGGGAATCATTTCTATAATTCTTAAGTAGGCTGAGGTCCACTTGAGAGAAAGAATGTAATATCCAATTAAGAAAGGCATTCTGGTCTTTTATATGATGGTTAAAGTGGTTTGTTGGTTCTGAGCTTTAAATGCCACTTATATATTATGTTGAGTGATAAGTTCCTTATCACTACTCAGAATTTTTCCCATGTCTATTCTTCAGGGTCTTCTGGCAACACCTTTGCAGTATGTGGAATGTTGCACATAGAAAATCTGAGGCAGGGAAATTATCACCAGTGTTAAGCCTATCCATTAAGGACCTCCTTAATCCTCCCATTGCTTTTTCTTCTTGACAGATAATGATAAGAAATGGTATATTCAATGCCATATTCATAATGAAAGCCTACAACTTGCAATCAGACACCAGAGAAAATCAGTTTATATTAGAAGGCTTAGTGCAACCCCAGGGTTACAAGTGATTATGAGGTCAAAAGAAAGAGGCCAAAGCTATTTTCCAACTTGTGTCCAATTTCTTTTCTCTATAAGATGCAAGTGTCATTCTTTTCAAGTATTTGCAATTCACAATTTTATGTAACTCATATCTGCATTATAAAACCAAACAACAATAACTTATTTTCATTTCATTTAATAATTTATTAGATTCTAAAATACCTATAGTAATTTCTCTGACAAATTATAGAACATTATTTTTCACTACAGGTCCAAATATATTTAGAAATTTGGGTTTAATTACACTTGATCTAAAATACCTATGGTAATTTTTCTGACAAGTTATAAAATGTTATTTTTCACTACAGTTTCAAGCATATTCAGAAATTTGGGTTTAATCAAGCCCGGTCCATCATTACAAGCTATTAGAGAGAACTCTCAAAAGCCTAGGAGCAAACGGTGAGCAAACACAGGAGTGACTGTGGTAAGAAAAGTCATGCTTGGTCCAGAGCCTCTTTACAAAACATAAGAGTTCACATCATAGTCTTTTGAAACAGCAAACTTGGGTCTTTCATTTATTTCCATATAATCTTGACTAACTTAATTTACTAAATCTAGGTTCCATACTTTGTAGAGTGAAATATGATATATACTTTATAGTCACCTATAAGGATCACATACGGTACTTATGTGTAATATTTGGCTCCTGGATCATGGAAGGAACTTAGCATTTAGGTGCTATATTGTCATCATCATCATCACTGTAATTGTGCTATCCCTGAGGTGGTCCCATCCATGAACAGGATTGTGGAGTTTATAGTTGCCTTCTCTTTGGCCACCACTAGAGGCACTGAAGAAATGTGTGCCCCTCGCCATCTACTTGACGACCTCACAGACTCAGCTATTATTGCATGACATGCTGATGACTCTGGACTTCATGACTTTCCTGATTGCTCTAGGCTGAGCCTGCCAGTACCACTCAGGTTACTGTCCAGCAGCTGCCAGCTCCGCTCACACAGTGTTTTGGCAGCCTGCCCCAAATCTCCAGCAACTGGACTCTCCTCACTAAGCTGCTCTCAGACAAGTCTTGCTCTCGGTTTTTGACAATGTTACAACTATTCCATTAGTGTTTCTCTCCCTTCTCATCCCATAACAGTGATTAGCAAGAAAATGTTTTTGTAAACCTATTGCTCAGAATCTAGCAAAGAAGATGGACATATTAACCACAGGCTATAAAATGATGTGATAAGTTTCATGTGCTAGAATTTCACTTGGTTCCCCTTTTCCTCTTGCATGGTGTTTATGTTTCTGTCTTCCTAGCCCCCCAGTCATAACCACAGGTCAGATCATAGGCTTAGGTGTCTAACTGGGCTTCCTGTCTCCGTATTCTCACTCCTCCTTCTCATCTAATATGTCACTGCTAGATAAATCTTTTCAATAGACTACTTTAATCATATGAACTACTTAAAAAAATTTTTGAGTTATCTTTGTTTCTTAAAGACCCTTTTACCAGAGAGATCTCTTGACCAAGTGTCCAAAGACAATTCAGATGCACAATCATCCCACCCACCGAGACCACTGTGTGCCAGAGTTACCCAGGTCTTGCAATTTCTGCATCTCAGGATAAGCTTCCTCTCTCCTAGGAACACTCCTTGGTATTTTAGAGTACATTTTTTTTTTTTACCATCCCACTCTTAAGATTTTCAAAATTTACAAAAGCATTAAGGAGATGGACCCCTCTTTCTATGAATGATGCCCCTCTGCCATCCTCCAGACTAGCTGGCTCATCAGGAAGGATTGATCAGTGTTCAGTTGAAACTGAAGCTTGTGGGAAAACTCATCAAGTCACTGAATTACAACAAGAATTAGAAAGGTCCTCTCTAGCAAGCCCCTTCCTCCAAACAGAGTCTAATACCTTCTGATTTCCATTTGTGCCCCTTATCAAGCTGTTTTCTCTTAGTGCTAAACTCACTATTCTACACTTGGCTTTGTGATGCCAGTGCTGGGGCTCTGCAAAGCACATTTCTGTATCTCATGTCCATAGTGAAGGCTATTAGGCTCTGCAACAGAAGACACTAGAGGAATTCTTCTATGATAAAAAAGGAGGAAGAGGTCTCTCCCGGTTTGTTTTCTTTATGCTTCCTGTTTCTCTGAGCACCATCCTAGCAATGCTACCAGGACTTCTCATTTTGGCAGTGGTTATTCTTTCCATAAGAAGATTCTTTCCATGCTCTATAGGTTTTCAAACACTTACAAAGCCAGATTCATCGTGATATCCCCTCCCTTACCAAGAGACAGCACTACCACCAGTATGACACCTCCTCCTCAGAGGTCTGGGTCCCAGGTTGTGGGGATCCTGCTCTGTTGTATAAATCCCAATGGTTAGACCTCCTTTTCTAAGTTGTGATAATTTCAACCATTTCCCTTCTCCCCTTTAGCAAATAATCCAGCAGAAGCGAGCCAGTGACTACTTAGAGTTCCCTTTAACCTACAGATTACATAGTTAACAAGTTTATACCAAGTTAGTAATTCTTTGCACTAGATCCCTCTGCTCAAATAACTGGTATAGTTTCTACTGCCTGACTGGACTTTGATTGACAGAGACATCATTATTAGGCTGTCAGTCTGGTGATCCTTCTTGCCTCCTCCTTGACTTCTCCATAAAAATGTAGAGCTGCATGTGTTTAAGGAAGGTACAACTGCCTGTACCCTCGTTGTACATCCAGCCCCACCAGGCTAAGAACAACTCTCTGTTAGACAGTGAGACTTAGGGAGACTACATGAGTTTTGTTAGCTTTCTGCCTATAAGTTTCATCAGTGAGCCTGCTTTACATCTGCACCATGTTTCATTTGTGGAGTTTGTCCTGTCTGTGGTTTAACAGGTAAAAACAGGTACCTTTTAGGAGTCAGAGAACATATCCAGAAAAAGCTTTGATAAATTAGTAAAATAAAACTCATTAGTTGTTTTAAGGAGCAAAATTAAGACTTTAAATTTCTCAGAAGTGTTTCAGACAGACAACTCAGGTATCTGTTGCAGATAACACCAACTCTTTGTGAGACTCATAATAGCACCGGTAAAATTCAGAATCATGACAGGACCCCCAAATGCAGAAGCACATTCTAGTAGGCTCTGCACACATAAGTCACTGTGTTATTTATTAAACTATTGTTTCTCAGCTTCAAATGTACCCTTCTGTAGTCTGCTTTGTGATGACAGGATTGCTACCAGCTTTAGATGGGTAATACTTTCTGCTCAGTACTTTGAGTCCCAGTTTTGCAAGGTTCTTTCTCTGAGATTTTAGATTAGCAAATCCAACCTCTTTTCATTTTGTCTGCAAGCTACATTTCTTCTTTGCCAATTGGCTTCCTGGTGGTTTCTTCCATCAGAGAAAACTAGAGAGAAACCAGAAGCCAAGAGGACAAGAAAAGGAGTTTCCTAATCTTGTTTGCTTGTTAGCATCTCTTTCTTTCATTTATTAAATAGGAATTATAATAATACCACAGTCATAAGATTGTTTTGAAATTTAAATGAATTGCTATATCAAAATACTTAGAATAAAAATTATCAATGTGTTAGCTATTATATGTTATTAAAATATTTCTTTTTAAATAGTTTGAGTTATATTTTTAAAAACCATTTAATGAGTAGCAGTGTATACAAAAGAGAGCTTCCCAAGTGGCACTAATGGCAAAGAACCCACCTGCCAGTGCTGGAGATTTAAGAAACATGGATTCAATTCTTGGATCAGGAAGATCCCCTGGAGGAGGGCACAGCAACCTATTCCAGTATTCTTGCCTGGAGAATCCCATGGACAAAGGAACCTGGTGAACTACAGTCCATAGGGTCACAAAGAGCTGGACATGACTGAAGCGACTTAACATGCACTTATGCAAAAGGAGACGGGACAGCAGAAACACAGGAATTGAGTAAACTCTGTAGTCAGTGTTGAGTATTCAGACTGCTTCCCGACCACTGGAACAACTAGAGCATCATGAATGAAAATGAAATCTGCTATCCATCCTCATGTCTTTGCACTTTTCTGTCCTATATTCAAAGAATTTATAATCAATAATAATACAGATCGATAACTACTATAATAAAAAATGTAGGATTTCTACAGTGACAGAAGAAAGTCCAGAGAAAATTCCCTGGAGTTAACAATGTAAAAAGGGGAACTCAGTGGAGAAAAAGGGAAAAGCACATGCAAAGAGAATGCTTGAGAGAGAGTACAGCATTTAAGAAAAGTACAAATAGTTAGCCTGCACCTCAGCATATGTGTGGAATGTGGAGAAACTAAAGCTGGAGACATAGACAGTTCAGTTTTTCAAGAGTCATGATTACAAAGTTAAGGAGATTAATTGAAATTATAGGGAGTCCTAAATTGAGTCCCTTTCCCATTATCATGTTAAAGCAGAGACAACGCCATGTGCTTACACACTGCTTCACTTTCTTACAGTGTACACTGCTGCTGCTAAGTCTCTTCAGTCGTGTCCGACTCTGTGCGACCCCACAGACGACAGCCCACCAGGCTCCCCCGTCCCTGGGATTCTCCAGGCAAGAACACTGGAGTGGGTTGCCATTTCCTTCTCCAATGCATGAAAGTGAAAAGTGAAAGTGAAGTCGATCAGTCGTGTCCGACTCCTCACACCCCATGGACTGCAGCCCACCGGGCTCCTCCGTCCATGGGATTTTCCAGGCAAGAGTACTGGAGTGGGGTGCCATTGCCTTCTCCGACTGTGTACACAGAAAACTACATTTCCAGGTCTCCTCTTTAGAGCTAGGTGGGACCAACTGACAGGGTTCAGACCAGTTCAGACCAGTACCATGTAAAGTGCTATATACTACTTAAAAACCCAGTGGTCTATTGATGGGCAGGGACAGGAAAATCTCTTGGTTCCCTGTTCCAGGAAAATATCAGCTGCTGCTGAGTGTAAAGAGGATAGAACACTTGACTCCTCCCTGACCATCCTGCAGAGATCTTGAGAAAATTCATCTGATGGTGGAGAGAAGCAGGAAATAATCTCATTCTCCGATGTCCTGCACTGATATAAAAGAGATATCTAAGGACACTGGGGAGGGCCAGGAAATTTATACTTGCCAAATTCACCAGAGATAGAAGACACAGTTGGGCTGCCAGAGACAAGAGGAAGGAAATCTGCCTGCCCTTCTAGAGCCTAAGCTGTTTTGGAAGATACTAGAGAGTGAACAGGGAGGCCTGGCGTGCTGCGATTCATGGGGTCGCAAAGAGTCGGACACAACTAAGCGACTGAACTGAACTGAACTGAACTGAGAGACTGAATGTGTGTGTCCCTCACCCCCCATCCAAATTTATACATTGAAATTCTAATCCCCGATGTAATTTGGATATGAGTAGATTATTCGGGTGGATCCCTCATAAATAGAACTAGTGCTCTGATAACAGGGACTTCAGAGGGCTCAGTTGCCCTTCTCCCTTTTAAGGACACACAAAATGACATTTTTTGAAACAGCCATTTATGAAACAGAAACCAGTTCTTGACAAGACCCTAAATCTGCAGGCACCTTGATCTTGGACTTCCCAGCCTCCAGAACTGTGAGAAACAGATATCTATTGTTTGTAAGCCACCCAGTTTATAGTATTTTGTTATACAGCAGCCCAAATGGACTAAAGAAGGCTTTGTCATCCACTGGAAGAGGAGCTATAACATGGAAGCAACCCCACCCTTTCATCTCTGGTACACAGTCCTAAAGATGGAGGACAAGGAGGAACCACCTCTGCCCCAACAGAATCATACATTTGTTACATGAATAACAAGCAACAATCAATGTTTTGGGAGGGGCAAAAGCAAGGGGAGAGACGGGTGGCACAGGTGTGCAGGTCCCCTTGAGAACTGTATATGGAGCAGGAAAACTTTCTGGCACCCCAACTTCTAACTAAATACAAGAGCATGTGTGTCTGCTACAGGAAAAATATGAACCCTATGCAACAAAATCCAGGCAAACTGCTCACTACATTGAACTGGGTCTACATTAACACCCTGGTAAAAGAAGAGATGAACATATTTTAACCATGGATGCTATTTATCTAATTCTCTCCTATTCTTTTATACACAGTGTTTGGAACTCGATTTTAAAAAATAATACACAAAAGAGCAAGAAAATTAAAAAATAAAAACATGGTTAAGACATTAAGAAGGCAACAGAACTAGACCTAGATGTTGGAACTATCAGAAGAAACTTTAAAATGACTACATTGTGATTACAGTCAGTCCACCTGGATAATCCAGGAAAATCCCACCTCCCTTTTAACAATACTTAACTTAATCACATTAACAAAGTCCCTTTTGCCAAATAAGGGAACATATTTGCAGGTTCCAGAGATTAGGATGGAATCTCAGAATGGGGCAGGAGAGGCATTATTCTGCCTACTGTATCCAGATTTCAAAATTTTGGGCAAATTATTTCTTTAATTGCATTATCATTTCCAATCTCCTTTCTTGTTTGCACACCTTCCCCACCCTCCTTTCCTTTTCTCTGTCTCCCTTTTCTCTCTCTGTCTCCCTTTCTGAGTGCTCTACCTCTAAAATGTCTTCCTCGCTCTTTCTCTCCACTCTCTACTTCCTCTGCCACTAGAAATCTGGTTTCTTTTTATTCATAGATTCCCGCATCCTCTACTTCATGTCTTATTTTGCACCAGATGAATTCTAAAATGCTCATCTCCTCCTCTCTCTCTCATTGGCATAAAATCCTTGACTGATGTCCCATTGCTCTCAAGATGAAGTTTCTTAGCAAAACCCTTTTATCCCCTGCTCCTTCCCACCATGCTAGCCTTCTTTGCAATCACTTCTATTCAGGTATATTTAATGTTGCAGCTTTGCCAGCCTACTAGGGTTGTCCCTGAGTGCACTATGCTGCTTTGCATGTGAGTATCCCTCTTTTCTGCTTCTCAGTTGTATGTTCCTATCATCTCCAGGGCTGCTCTTCAAAAGACTGCTGACTTGACGTTTGACCAGAAGGATCCCCTGATTTCTTAAGAGATAACCCTCCTTCTTGTGGTCGTCTGTGAATTTATCTTTCACAGATCCTCTTATCATATGCATGACTCTAAACAGTAATTTACTTATGCATGTTTTCTTTTCTACTTCTGTGAGCACCTAGAGATCAGGAATTATCCATTTTTTACCAGGATATGGCCAGAACTGGCACAATGCCTTTACGGGGCACATTTGGTGCTCATAAATATCTGTTCATATTTGCATCTATTATTAGTGACTTCTTAATATCATTTTTTAACACCTCTCAGTATTTGATATTTCAGTTCAGTCGCTCAGTCGTGTCCGACTCTTTGTGACCCCATGAATCGCAGCATGCCAGGCCTCCCTGTCCATCACCAACTCCCAGAATTCACTCAGACTCACGTCCATCAAGTCAGTGATGCCATTCAGCCATCTCATCCTCTGTCGTCCCCTTCTCCTCCTGCCCCCAATCCCTCCCAGGATCAGAGTCTTTTCCAATGAGTCAACCCTTCACATGAAGTGGCCAAAGTACTGGAGTTTCAGCTTTAGCATCATTCCTTCCAAAGAAATCCCAGGGCTGATCTCCTTCAGAATGGACTGGTTGGATCTCCTTGCAGTCCAAGGGACTCTCAAGAGTCTTCTCCAACACCACAGTTCAAAAGCATCAGTTCTTTGGTGCTCAGCCTTCATCACAATCCAACTCTCACATCCATACATGACCACTGGGAAAACCATAGCCTTGACTAGATGGACCTTCGTTGGCAACATAATGTCTCTGCTTTTGAATATGCTGTCTAGGTTGGTCATAACTTTTCTTCCAAGGAGTAAGCGTCTTTTAATTTCATGGCTGCACTCACCATCTGCAGTGATTTTGGAGCCCCAAAAAATAAAGTCAGCCACTGTTTCCACTGTTTCCCCATTTATTTCCCATGAAGTGATAGGACCAGATGCCATGATCTTCGTTTTCTGAATGTTGAGTTTTAAGCCAACTTTTTCACTCTCCACTTTCACTTTCATTAAGAGACTTTTTAGTTCCTCCTCACTTTCTGCCATAAGGGTGGTGTCATCTGCATATCTGAGGTTATTGATATTTCGCCTGCCAATCTTGATTCTAGCTTGTGTTTCTTCCAGTCCAGCGTTTCTCATGATGTACTCTGCATAGAAGCTAAATAAGCAGGGTGACAATATACAGCCTTGACGTACGCCTTTTCCTATTTGAAACCAGTCTGTTGTTCCATGTTTAGTTCTAACTGTTGCTTCCTGACCTTCATGCAGATTTTTCAAGAGGCAGGTCAGGTGGTCTGGTAGTCCCATCTCTCCTAGAATTTTCCACAGTTTATTGTGATCCACACAGTCAAAGGCTTTGGCATAGTCAATAAAGCAGAAATGATGTTTTTCTGGAACTCTCTTGCTTTTTCCATGATTCAGCGGATGTTGGCAATTTGATCTCTGGTTCCTCTGCCTTTTCTAAAACCAGCTTGAACATCAGGAAGTTCATGGTTCACATATTGCTGAAGCCTGGCTTGGAGAATTTTGAGCATTACTTTACTAGCATGTGAGATGAATGTAATTGTGCGGTAGTTTGAGCCTTCTTTGGCATTGCCTTTCTTTGGGATTGGAATGAAAACTGACCTTTTCCAGTCCTGTGGCCACTGCTGAGTTTTTCAAATTTGCTGGTATACTGAGTGCAGCACTTTCACAGCATCATCTTTCAGGATTTGAAATAGCTCAACTGGAATTCCATCACCTCCACTAGCTTTGTTCATAGTGATGCTTTCTAAGGCCCACTTGACTTCACATTCCAGGATGTCTGGCTCTGGATGAATGATCACACCATTGTGATTATCCAGGTCTTGAAGATCTTTTTGTACAGTTCTGTGTATTCTTGCCACCTCTTCTTAATATCTTCTGCTTCTGTTAGGTCCATACCATTTCTGTCCTTTATCGAGCCCATCTTTGCATGACATGTTCCCTTGGTATCTCTCATTTTCTTGAAGAGATCTCTAGTCTTTCCCATTCTGTTCTTTTCCTCTATTTCTTTGCATTGATCGCTGAAGAAGGTTTTCTTATCTCTTCTTGCTATTCTTTGGAACTCTGCATTCAGATGCTTATATCTTTCCTTTTCTCCTTTGTTTTTTGCCTCTCTTCTTTTCACAGCTATTTGTAAGGCCTCCCCAGACAGCCATTTTGCTTTTTTGCATTTGATATTTAACCTTTAGCAAATATCTCAATGTGAATTTATGTCTCTGGTTTTAGTGAAGTTTTAAAATAATTCTCATATACTTAAAAAGACTCTTAAAATATTTTCTCTGATGGTTAAATGAATCCTTTCCTTGCTCAGTTTGGAAAAAGTCCTGTGATCTGGAAGTCTGAGTTCTCATAATAATATAGGATTGTGTCAATTTATATAACCTGGATTCCTGTCTATTCCTCATGGTTAGATAAACTGGTAAGTAGGTCAGGAATTTGTAGGCAAATGATAGGCACTTTTTAGAGAAGTTATAACTGCTACTTATTTACTGTATTTTCTTAGAATGTATTTTCTGATTTTAGCCTGTTTAAGTGTTTCTGGAAATTAGGAGACACTTGCCATGAAATCAGAAAATCATCCATCCCAGCATCATCAAATGGGAGAATATAGACCATGTAAAAGATAGGACTGCAATGTGTGTGGGGGGACTCAGTTTGTGTGATTATTTGTGACCCTGTGGACTGTAGCCTGTATGGCTCCTCTGTCCATGGAATTTTCCAGGCAAGAATACTGGAATGAGTTGCCATTTCCTACTCCAGGGAATCTTCCTGACCCAGGGATGAAACCCATGTCTCCTGCACTGGCAAGCGGATTCTTTACCACTGGGTCACCTGGGAAGCCAAGTAGGTCAATAACATCCCAATATTTAGATGAACACCAAGAGCAGCATTGAATGGGGAAAGAGTCCGTGTAGCAGAGGGAAGCAGAGAATGTGATATAAAGTGGAAAGGAAAGGTCCAATGTTGATGGAAACAAGATTCATAAATGTAAGCAGACAAAAGAAAAAAAGAATTGGTAGAAATCTCTAAGTGTTACCTTATATGGCTTCTTTTTTTCCTAATTCATGTCCTAGTCGCAGGTAGTACTAAAAAACCTTATTTCTTAATGCTCATTAAAACCCACTTTTAGGGTTATTTTCTCTGCTATGCAGATGAACTTGAAAGGAAATACTATGACTTTTGGGTCACTCATAGGCAAGAGAAAGTCTTCTGATCACATCCAGTCACAAAAAGAAAGTTTCATTTCAGCAATTAAAATGTCCAGACATCTAAATTCAGGGCTTCTCCTGGTGCCTCTTGACTCCTATAGGTTGTTACCTGAAGGAGGAAAAGGGCCTTGTGAGTTTCTTCTTGATTTCCTCCATTTCTTTGCAAGTCCTTCATAGGTGGTCTAATTTTAGAATGTAGAATAGTTGGCAAATGTTGTCTTGGGGCTTTAGCCAAAACAGAGTCAGAAATAGTTCAGTTTTAACATCCTGTTGCATATCCTTGGTAGCATAACTAAAACACACAATTTTCATACAGTTTTCAACTCCATATATATTGCAAGTTGAGATGGAGAATTCAAGAGCAGGCACTAGAATAACAAAGCAGGCACGTTTACACTCTTTACAGGAAATACCTAACCACACATGTCACAATCAACTGCAGTGTTTTTTAAACTTTCCCACCAACTTACCCTGAATCACTGAGAAAGAAGACAGACCTCTGTAGGATATGTGCTCTTGGACTAAAAAAGCATTTTTATTTATGATATTTCTTAACAGGCATGTGTTTTACTAATTAAAGCGCACAAACTTCATATTCTGTGCCATAGTGCCTGTGTTTATTTTAGCATAAAAATTACTAGTTTTTTCTAACATTTCCTTAAAATTGTTTCCCCAGGGATATACACTACATTTAACCTCTAATTCCAGTTAAATCCTAGCAAAATGTCATATTCTTCAGTTTGATCATTGTGAACCTGTAGAAATGATGGTATTTAAGTAGTTCTAAAGGATGCTATTAGACTTGACTTTTCTTGTGCTTTCCCTTATTAAGATTAATGCTAATGAGCATTCAAATTGTACTTAACAAAAGATTTTAAATTCGTATTAAGAGGGGAGCAAACATTTGTTTGCAGAAAATATATTGCCCAAATAAAAACCCAGATCTCTTTACAAACATTGCTTTTTTTCCACCCCCCTTAACTTTGCCTCTTAACATATTACTTCCAGTGTTGATTAGTCTCCAGTTTCAGGAAGAACACTCAGATTAAAATAGAAATCAGAAATATCTTTGGAAAGGGAAAGGAAAGTTTAGAAATATAACTGTTTTACTCCTTCAAAAAAATTGGTCCTGTAAGAGAACCAAGCTAAAAGTAGTCCTGAGTTGAGAGGACACTTAGAAACTCATTTCTTGACAATTGTCCTGCTGTACCTGTTGTGGATTCATTTACCCATTAAAGTGTATCTAAAGTTTTTCTACCTATAACTCCAAGTGTAATGGGAACAGGGCCCTCCTTGCACAACTTTTTAAGTTCAAGCTGATACTCTTGAGACAGAAACTCAAAGATAAGGGGAAACTATTCAGCTTTATTTCAGTTCAAACAGCTAAGTCTGGCCATTGCAAGATAAACATCCCTGAAGAGTTATTGGTGAAGTTAATATTATACTAGGAAGTCAATGGCTATATGCTGCTGCTGCTGCTAAGTTGCTTCAGTCGTGTCTGACTCTGTGCGACCCTATAGACAGCAGCCCACCAGGCTCCTCTGTCCCTGGGATTCTCCAGGCAAGAATACTGGAGTGGGTTGCCATTTCCTTCTCCAATGTATGTATGCATGCTAAGTCTCTTCAGTCGTGTCCGAACTCTGTGACCCTATGGACAGCAGCCCATCAGTCTCCTCTGTCTATGGGATTCTCTAGGCAAGAATACTAGAGTGGGTTGCCATTTCCTTCTCCTAATGACTATATGACTTGTCTGCAAAAGTAGCCAGACTCAGAAAGGAAAACAAGAGAATGAGTTAGCTGTTTCTATGTTAAAAAAAAAAAAAGACTCAAAATCCAGGAGATTAAACTTGGAGCTAAGGACATTAGTAGTTTACCACAGTGAAAGGTAAACTAAAGTTTAGAACAATATTTTCATTCCAAGGCTTTCTGCATCAGAATCACAGCAGTGATAGGGGTTACCTAAATTGTTAAAAATACAGATTCTCAGGCCTTACCTTAGACTTACTGAAAAAATTTGAGAGTTGAAAATTGCCCCAGGAGATCTTTGTTGTTGTTGAAGCTTGAGGACTATTGGATTGGATTCTAATAGCTCAATAAAGTAAGATGGAAGAAATTATGAATCTGAGAGTAAAATAATTCTTAACAATAGTACAAAATATATAGGTTCACAATTCTGAAATCCAAACACCTTTTTTCAAACTCTGAAAATCAAACATCTTTTTTTCTTATAATTTATTTAGAGACCATTCCTATTCTGATCTAGACTTCAGTTCAGTCACTCAGTCATGCCTGACTCTTTGTGACCCCATGAATCGCAGCCCACCAAGCCTCCCTGTTCATCACCAACTCCCGGAGTTGACTCAAACTCATGTCCATCGAGTCGGTGATGCCATCCAGCCATCTCATCCTCGGTCGTCCCCTTCTCCTCCTGCCCCCAATCCCTCCCAGCATCAGAGTCTTTTCCAATGAGTCAACTCTTCGCATGAGGTGGCCAAAGTACTGGAGTTTCAGCTTTAACATCATTCCTTCCAATGAACACCCAGGGCTGATTTCTTTCAGAATGGACTGGTTGGTTCTCCTTGCAGTCCAAGGGACTCTCAAGAGTCTTCTCCAACACCACACTTCAAAAGCATCAATTCTTCAGTGCTCAGCTTTCTTTACAGTCCAACTCTCACATCCATACATGACCACTGGGAAAACCATAGCCTTGACAAGATGGACCTTCATTGGCAAAGTAATGTCTCTGCTTTTGAATATGCTATCTAGGTTGGTCATAACTTTCCTTCCAAGGAGTAAGCGTCTTTTAATTTCATGGCTGCAGTCACCATCTGCATTGATTTTGGAGCCCCCCAAAATAAAGTCTGACACTGTTTCCATTGTTTCCCCATTTATTTCCCATGAAATGATGGGACCAGATGCCATGATCTTAGTTTTCTGAATGTTATTTATTGGCAAAAAAAAAAGTGACCTGTATCTATTAGAGATCATCTATAGCCTCTACTTATCACACTTTGTGTATGTGTTTGGATTTCACTGCATAGTCTCTGTAATACTCCAAATGGGGTCAGTATATAATACACCGTAGATGTACCACATTATGAATTCACAAAACCATTTGGCCCAAAGGGTTTCAGATAAGAGAATGGGTACTTGCAGGTGTTTAAAAGTTTTCAGTTGCAAGAAAATAATGCATCTAAATGAGCTTGAACTTATGGCAAATATTGGAGGGAATATATGCGAAAGGTATTGATGTAAGTGAAGAGGGAGAAGAAGAAGCAGGGAGAGCCTTTGGGCTTCAGTGCAGTGCTGACACCTGTGAAAGGACAGCAGGAGGGAATAAGGATGGGCAGGTTATGTTCCAGACTGCAAAGCATCTCTGAGAAGTGTCAGCCCAGCCAATGTAGACTCCTTAAACAAAATTTGCCACAAGAAAGTCTTGCATCAGGCAAAGATGGCTTGACTCTGACAACCCTGCCACACTTAGTCTTTGGCTGGAAGTAGCCTAGGAGCCGGAGAAGGCAATGGCACCCCACTCCAGTACTCTTGCCTGGAAAATCCCATGGACGGAGGAGCCTGGTGGGCTGCCGTCTATGGGGTCGCACAGAGTCGGACACGACTAAAGCGACTTAGCAGCAGCAGCAGCAGCAGCCTAGGAGCTAGTATGGCCTCAACAAGAATGTCTCGGAACATCTGAACATGCAGCAGCTAGTCTTACACCAGGTTTTCCTTAAGAAAATCTGGGTGATGCACATTCTTGGCCACCAGAGTCCGTAACTTACCAAATGAGGTAGAGCAACTCAACAGACAGGAGCTATGGATTGGGGTACTACAGTGAAACATTCTTCCTTGTTCTGGAAACTTCTGTTTTGTGGGGTCTTTTTATTATATTAGCCTAATGGTATTCTGGCCAATACATTGCACACTTATAATTGTCTTTCTCCATATATTTTGTCAAACTAAATGTCATCATTTAGGATCAGGAAAGTATGATCATTATAAGTAAGAAAAGAAAAAAAAAACCCACACTTTTGACCTATAATAGTCATTGAGCCCTGAATAATCAAAGGAATTACTGGGCTCCAGATCCTCTGAAGAAACCTTAAAACATTTACCTACTTCTCTAATTCATATTCTGTCCAGTCTGTTGTTAATAGAAGAGACTGAGGTCAAAACCATCCACGTTGATAAGGACCAACACCAAAAGGATACCATACATGATCTCTGCCTTTCTGATTATCTCCTGAGGGGACCCAGAACTGAAAGAACCTAACTGGCTGTTACAAGCCAAAGTTAGTAAAGAAAAATTGATCTTTTACACTTTGCATTGCCTCATAACCCCATTTGTTCTTTTTCTTTATTGGCAAATAATGTAGAGTTTTCCACATAAGTCTTATGAGGTACATTGCTTGACAAAAAATAGAAGAATAAATTGGAACACAGTGCTGACTTCTGTTATTAAGACACATAGAAAATATAGTATCTTTTAGTTGAGTCCTTTCACAGAATAAACATTTATAGGATCAATCATTCCTCTCTTTCTCTCTCTCTCTCTTTTTCTTTTATTTATTTATTTTAGTTGGGGGCTAATTACTTTACAATATTGTAGTGGTTTCTGCCATACATTGATATGAATCAGCCATGGGTTTACACGTGTTCCCCATCCTGAACCCTCCTCCCACCTCCCTCCCCATCCCATCCCTCCGTGTCATCCCAGTGTTAGTAGTGTTTAGATACAACTCTGTTTTCCCTTGTTTCTTTGCTCTTTCAAAATAGTGGTCACCTTGAAAATAAAACATAAAAATGTCACTTAAGAACTTAAGCGCCTGTACTTGTTCTGGATTTCACAGGGGTTTTGTGGGTTTCAGGTATAAGAGAATATGGAGGAAAAATGTTCACTAGTCGGTGCCCTTGCCTCAGAGTTCAATTTTAGTTATTCTCAGAGATTTTAGCATCACACTCATTGCTTATTTATATCTTCCCTCTTTTTTTCCCACTTTGCAGATAATTGCTACTTAATTGATACTGCTTTTATGCAAACCTAGTCACAAGACACATTGCTAAATAGAGGAATCATTAATCTCTTTGTGTGTGTGTGTGTGTGTGTGTGTGTGTGTGTGTGTGTGTGTGTGTGTGTGTGT
>NW_024070202.1:54747042-55030736 GCF_014754425.2 Oryx dammah | reverse complement strand
TGTGTGTGTGTGTGTGTGTGTGTGTGTGTGTGTGTGTGTGTGTGTGTTGTAGATTTCCTTGAAAGAGTGCCTGGAATAAGCAAAGTCATTAGCAGTTTATTTGCAACAGTGCACTTAGGAAAAGCTCTGTGGAGAACACATCAACAGTCAGTATGTAACTGAGCAATTAACACAGGACTTCTGTACTTTGGGGTGTTAGCAAGGGAGTAAACAGAAGCAGATGTGAAGTGTTTGTGCTGTTAGCATGCACAGTCTGTTCTGACATATGCAAATACCACTTACGCTTACAGAACCTGCAGCCCCTGTTGTACCGTGACCTTACTGATGAAGCCCTATGACAGAAGTGCTTCATTTGCACTGGGTGCTATTAATTATTAACAGACCAATAGCACCTCCTCTTGTTATTAGTGCTCTGCAGAGAGCCAGGTGAGAAAGCATCACAAACAATTTGGTAACACTCTGATTCCCAGTTCGCCTTGACTAGTGCTCTCTTGCCAGAAGACTCGTTGAAAATAGAGAACAAATAAGCCCAGAGACGTGGACTGCAAAAAGATCAAACCAGTCAATCCTAAAGGAAATCAATCCTGAATATTCATCGGAATGACTATTTCTGAAGCTGAAGCTCAATACCTTGGCCACCTGATGATAAGAGCCGACTCACTGGAAAAGACCCTGATGCTGTGAAAGACAAAAGGCAAAAGGAGAAGGGGGCAGCAGAGGATGAGGTCGTTAGATAACATCACTGACTCAGTGACCATGAATCTGGGCAAACTCTGGAACATAGTGAAGGATAGGGAAGCCTGGTATGCTGCTGTCCGTGAAGCTGCAAAGAGTCAGACGTGACTTAGCAACTGAAAAACAACAAGGCCAGAGACCAGAAAGGATTTCAAAGAACTGACAGATGGGATCACCTGTGTAACCCAGACATGAGTTTGAATAGTTTTTTCCGTGGAATGTAGGTAAACTCTGGTGATCCAGTGGTTTCCACATTAAGGCTAAAGAATCCTGATCTTGGGTGGATATGTACGTTAGAACTTCATTTACCATTCTTCCCTCTTTGACAAGGAGCTGGAAAATTATTGCTCACCAGAATAATTAAAATTAGAAACAAATGGCGTGGCTTTCTCTCCTTGTGTCTTTAAAGGACATGTCATAGGCCTTACTTATCATATTACTTGAATTCTGGAATAGAAAGCAAGCTTTATGTTGTAAAATGTAATACCTTCCATTTCACTGTTAGTAAGTGTTGAGATTCCTCATCATTAAAGATACATTAAGTATTTCCAAAGTCATCTATACATCTCAGAAGTGGTTACACTTAGTAAAAAAGAGAGTAACAACAAAGATTATTCTAGATCCTTTTTAATCTGTAAATGGGCAGCTTATTCATAGGTAGCCTGACAAAAGATAAATGATTGATATTAACTCATTAGGATTGTTTTTAATTCCCTAAATTACAATATGATATAATTTTAGGATGATGAAGGGAGACTTTTCTTCAATTCTTTATTTTATAAGGAATTTTTTGTAATCATGCACTGCTAGATATGTGCATATATTTTGGACTTCTCATATTTTTCTCTGACTGAGCTAGACTCAGTTTAAGTACATCCTGTTGAAATGAATTAATTTGAGCCATTAGTATATTCTGCTATAGATATCCTAACATTTACTCTGATCTTATACCAAAACCCTGGTTTTCCATCATCTCTTTGTATAAACATCTTATATAGAGCCTGACTGAGGGTATTAAGGTAAGGGGCTAAAACAACATATCTTAGAGTTATTGAATTGAAATCCTATCTCTGTAAAAACTTAATCAAATAAATGAAATATGAGGGGGATTCCTCCCTCCTCCACTTCATTCTGTAATGCAATTCTCAGATTTGAGGGGAAATAGCAAATACTAAATCATATGCAGAGTGTAAATCTTTATTTGCTCATAACCTTAACAATATCATCTCCATCTTTGAGTACTGCCAATACTTTTCTAGGTTTTAAAATACCTGTCCAGAATAAATAGATTTTTTTCCTAGTCATATTCTAAACATACTGAGTATAAACTTAATAAAATAAAATCTATTTCATTTATTAAAATAGTATTTAAAATTTAGGAATATCATCTATCAAGTAAGAAATATTTTCCATGATAAGGGTAGGAGTATAAAGAGGAAGTAAGAAAACTAGAAAAGTGAATAAGGAATTTGTGCAAAATAACTTTGCTTTGAATGCTTTGATTTTTGAACTGGGACATGTCCCAGAATAACAGGAAATCTCAAAGGAGAGGTTTAAAATCTAAGTACTATGTTAACTATGGTGAAATGGGAAAGATCCAAATGTTCTGAATCCTGGAATCTGGCACCTGGTTCCTGGGCTGTACTGGAGTGTGTAGAGGGGAAAGTAACAAAGAATCTCTATGGGTCTTTCATGTTTCTACATGTCTTGGAAGAAGAACCCTTTGTTCTAGATTATCTTTCTAAGGATGTGTGCACAGAAAACAGTTTTAGAAGATAGAGATGGTATCTCCCTCCAGAGGAAGAGGGAGATTTGCTTCCTGTCTGGTGTAATAAAAATAATGTCTCTCTTCAGGGCAATGTCAGGCATGATTACTGCCCATTATAAAAGATTTGGGTTCCCACATTTAGAGTTTATCTCCTGGAGTGCAACCTACTGCGTGTGCAATTATCATCTGGCCCTCTTGTGAGAACTTGGGCTCAGAAACTATGCATAATGTATGCTGACTTTCATGCTGGTTTCTGTGCTATGAGTAATGAAGTCCTTTGACATTGAAAAAGGAGTCTCACATCTACTGCTAATATCCATAAAACTGTGTCCAGTTAACTTGTTATCTCCCCTGTAAAGTAAAGCTCAGACCCTTCACAGTTCTTGAGAGTTTGGTGGTGAATATAGGATAATGACAAAGATATGCTTTCTAGAAGAGGAAAAATTAGTGCCTTGCGGGGCAATTAATGGTATTCGAGGAGGTCCATAGGAATCAGTAATAAACATATAGACCAAATTGCTTGGCCAGCCTTTCAGTAAATGGTATTCTGTTTTATTATATGAATGAGGAAGTGTTAGGGAGGTGATTGTAGGCCGAGTACCAGGAGGTAGGTTCAGAAACAGATGTGTGAATAGTACCCTTGTTGTTGCTAGCTCTTTTTTGAAGGCAGAGGGTGAGGATTCCTGGACAATCCAGCAGTCAGTCTCAGGTCTGCCCCACTGTCACCCAGACAACAACACTTAAGAGTCATCCTGAGTAGGCAGGTATTTCCAATCCATTTCAGCCAATACTTACAGAATGTGCACTATGCTGGGTCAGAAGAGGAAAATTCATAAATAGCATGGGCAGGACTCAGACAAACTTTAGAATGTTGGCTGGTTTGCTTGAGAGATGAAGAAATGAGAGGCAGGAGACTTAACTGCTTGTTTAGGATAATGCAGTGGCTCGAAGTCTCATAGGTCAGCCCCAACCACAGTCTCTTATGACAAACTTAAATCCGTTCAAAGATTACAGGAAAAGATCAAAAAGGTCTTTTTGTTGTTTTCTGTTTGTTTGTTGCAGTGGTTCATGGCTGCAATAAGGGAGCTAAGGCCCTCTTATGGAGATTTCTCTGAAACAGACAAGGTACTTTGAGAAATCCCAGGTGAGGCATTGACAGGACTTTGGACTCTTACTGCCCTGATTGGGCTAACAATTCCAGTGGAGTTTATAGAATTCACCCACTGGAGAATGAGAAACACATCTAAAGACATTTAGATAAAGTATTACAGTCAGCCTTGACACCGTAGAAAGTTGTCCTAGCCTTTATATTGAAATTGGGTATGAACTTAAGATAGATTGCTTTGATAATGGGATAGCAAATGATGTAGATGAAGGTAGATTCCTTTAAAGGAAAACAAACAAACAAACAAAAAACTGCTATATAATGTAGATTCAGCTAGATTCCTTAAAAAAAAAAAAAAAAAAAGAAAAGAAAAGATAAGACTGCTATGTGAGTTAAGCCCAAGTCAATCAATCTATGCACTCCTCAGGGCCATAGTCTCAAAGATACTTGTCTTTGGCTGCTGAATCAAAGGGTTCCTAAATCTGAAATATTGGTGCCAGCAATGATGACTTTTCTGCCCCGTATAGGTCTTTGGTGGGCCAATACCATTAGAATTTTGCTTGGTTGAGCCATGAACAGCCACCATATCACTGAGGATCTGAAGTAGATGTGCTTTATATAACAGCCTAGTTCCACTCTCACCCTGCATATTCCTTCTCTCCTTCTCTAGCCTGACTCAGCTACCTTAAAAAGAAAGATAGTTAGGGGGGAAGGCTGAAAGCTTCCCCATCCTGAAGGGGAACTGAAGTCCATACATACCCACTTTGGTAGTCTGGGGAGCTTTGGAGAGGGTAAGGACTCAAACTTGTACAGCTCTGTTTGGTGTAGGCAAAAAAGTACTATCCTATATAGTCCCATGAGGGGGGAAGTGAAATGAAAGTGAAAGTCACTCAGTAGTGTCTTTGCAACCCCATGGACTTCCAGGCTCCTCTGTCCATGGAATTCTCCAGGCGAGAATACTAGTCAGTAACTGTTGCCTTCTCCAGGAGGGGAAAGGGACACCCAAATTCAACTGACAGGATTTGGGCAAGGTTTGCAGTAGGGAAAAGAAGTTACAGTGATCTCTTGTAGGTGAGATCTCTTGAATTAATTCAATGTAGTATTGTCATGACCTCTGTTGCTGAAAGTCTAACTGAACTGACTTTTCATGTGATGGTGATGCGAATGTTCATAAAACCTAGGGGAACTTTTCTGATCAAGAAGAGGTACATCTGGAGAAGTGCTAGGGGGACATATAAAATATGTATTGACCCATCTCCCTGTCATCTGTGGAGCCTAAAGAAAACCTGGCTGAATGGAAACCTGAATTCACAGAACTTCCCCTGAATATCTAGGCCTGGATCACTGAATGATTCAGCGAAGCAGATATCTGGTGGTGCACACTGGAATGTTGAGGCTTTTCTACCTTAGTGCCAACTATCCAGGATCAGAGTCTGTGGTTGTTTCTTTCAGTAGGGTAGAGCTCAAGACAGTTCTCATAGCTATAGCTATTATTGTCCTTGGTGAACCTAGTTACAGTTTTAATGAATCTTGGGCTGTTGTCAAATAGCCTAGATGTTTATTCTGCCACGGAAACTATAACCCAGCAGTTTATAAGCCTTTTCCTGGCAGATTAGCTACCTCTGACCTTAGGGCCCCCTTCAGGATTATCAGTGATACTGCACCATTTTTGATACCTTCTCAGGTTATTATGTTGCTGTTCTAGTCCAGTCTGTCAACTGGCTACTAACAGGTATCAGGCTTTCAGTTTTCCAGTCCATTTGCAGTTTGAAAATCATGCAACAGCCAGTGAACAAGAGGATGATACTCAAGGTTTTGATGGTCTTCCATGCACGCTACTGTTCACAGTCATCTGGTATTGCTGAGTGTGGGAACGGTCCCAGAAAACATTGACTTCAGAAGCTCTCTGCTTCCCCCTCACCTTGTCCTGGTCCACACAGTTCAGAAAGACTATCATGGGTATGACTTTCTATGGAAATGGATCATCTCCTCTTGACCACTTCCTGGATAATGACCATAATAATCAGGGCAAAATGAGGGACGTATACAGACATATTTTGAAATTTGGGGGAATATGGGTCATTACTGGGCATGATGAATTTTTCTTATCTCCAAAAGCAACTCCAGGCAAGAGATGGTAAGACACTGTAATAGAACCAATAGTGGGAGTGGCAATGATGAGGTGACTTTGAGAGAACTATCAGAGGGAACCTTAGCAGGATATGATGTATTTTTGGATGCCACTATGTCAGGCAGAGCTGAAAGAGAATTGTGAAAGAGGAGAAGATACTAACAATGGTACCCAGGTCAATTGTGATATGCTAATTAGGAGATGGAAACTGAGAATGAGAGCTGGTCTGGATTAGGTTCTCACTGAATAATGACCTTCTTTATGAACATGTTGAACAAGCAAGTGGATGTTTTAAAGCTAAAGAGTAAGTTCTGGACTGGAAGTGTAGATTTTGGAGCTACTGATACAAAGAAAAGATTTTAAATTATGGTGCAGAATGAGATTTCCAAGAGAGAGCATATGAAATATGACAAAAATTCCAAAATTGGAAATGTATAAAGCAACATTTTTTATGGTCAGCAAAAGAAATTTAGGCAAGGAAAGTAGGGATATTGAATTTAGAAAGAACTTTTTTAGAAAGTGGCAAAATGAATGACTTTTCTTATTCTGAAGACGAGGAAAGTTAGTCCTCTATTGGAGGAAGATAATCCTCTCTATAGGAGAAATACAACTTCTCTTACTGACACACATTAGTTTATTATAGTAAAGCATTTTTCCACTGACATTTTTAAAAGCTCAGTGATATTTAGATATCAGAGTGAAAAAAATGTGCTGGTGAGTAAAGATTATATTGTACATATATATATATATATGAGTCTGAAAGTACTGTGCTTAGTGGCTCAGTCCTGTCAGCCATTTTTTGACCCCATGGACTGTAGCCCTCCAGACTCCTCTGTCCATGGGAATTCTCCAGGCAAGAATACTGGAGTGGGTTACCATGCCCTCCTCCAGGGGATCTTCCCAACTCAGGGATTTAACCCAGGTTTCCCACATTGGGCATGAATTCTTTAACACCTGCGCCACCAGGGAAACCCATGAATACGAGAGCCAGTCACCTATCCCTTCTCCAGGGCAACTTCCTGACCCAGGAATCAAACCAAGGTCTCCTGCATTGCAGGTGGATTCTTTACCAGCTGAGCTACCAGGGAAATGTATAGCTTAAAGTGCAACCCATTTCTTGTGCAATGAAAGTAGTAAATGCAAAACTCTATATAATCTTTTTGGCAAGAAGAAATTTTCAGAAGACAGTGATTCTCAAGACAAGTAACTGAAAGAAGATGTGATATATTTATCTCCCTAAAAAAAAGATGGCATAGATTTTTAAACGTATTGAAACCTGTCTGACAAGAGGGGGAATCCATTGGCCATGTTCATCAAAGCATGGATGAGTGTTTTTTCCACAGCCATTCTGGTTCTCCAGGCCAAATGGGAAGAGAGAACTAAGAATGCAGATGTGTACAATTCATCCCTAGCTCAGGCGTGTCTGAATCTATTTTAATTTCTCTTTATAAATAACATTTCTTTTTAAAAACAAATCGTAATGTCTAGCAATAAAGAATATTCTAGAGATGTGCCAACTATGATGGTAGTTACATTTGCCAACCCTTTGCCCTGCTAAAAGATTGGAAGAGAATATTATGTTTGGTATAGGATTTGAAAGACTGCTTCTTTATTTCAAGTGTTTGGAAATATTATGGAAAGGAGCTCTTGAAAATACAACAAAACATATCAAAGAATTAATTGTAAAATATCCACCCTCTTACACGCTGCCCCCATCCATTACGTCTAGCATGTTATAGAATTGAAAATCGGAACAAAGGGATGAGAAGAGACAAACAACACAGGACCTGACATGTTTGTGAAGAATGACAGGTAAAGCGGTCTTCTGTGTTACTTGCTGAAAGTTTCACTACAGAACGGTAATTAAAATTATCCCTCACACTGGTAAATTAGAAGTGGAATATGCCATTTCTCTGAAATATTTCATAGACAAAACTAAGAGTTATGCCTCCTGTGCGCTCCTGACAAGTTGTGCCACGTTCCCAGATTCTCTCCTCATCAATTTTCTTCTTGGTTTTTGAAAGAGAGAGGCCCAAGTCATTTTCCAGAGCTAGTTCTTTGTGCTTGGTATTGCCTTAAAAGGAATGTGCTGTGAGACTGTACGTTTTCAGAGCAAGGGAGGCTTACTGTGTAATCTATGCACCACATGAAGGATTTATAAAATAAAAGGCTATTTATAGATTATGCTCTAAACTCTCATCACGTTCTTTTCCTTCATAGAGAATCCCACTTGGATTTCTCTCCTTTCTCCCTTCCTTTGCTAATTGAATCTTCCTTTTTTTAACGTTTCTTTTGTCTCTTCTTTGCTTTCTTTGAAGGGGAAGTTAGGATTTTATTCTCATTTTATCCCTTTTCCCCTTGTTTTCTACTGGACAGATGGTCTGTTATTTTGTCCCTCACCACGAAGTTGGGAAATTCTCCACAACGTTTATTTAATGAACTAATTACAATTCTTCTGACTTTAATTTGGTCAATTACAACTTATGTTTGGTTACCTCAAGTTCCAGGACTGACACAAATTGTGTCACTTCAAGCAGCGACAAATGCCATTGAAAATAAAAATTTGGTGTCGTTTCAATCAGTCAGCTCTCCCTTCTCCTTTTTAATTATTTATTTTATTTTTAAGGCTCAAACTTCTGTCATTATGAAGAGGGTTGTTCATTATTCCAAAAACTGATAAGAACAGGATTGCTACCCAAGCAGAAGAGAATCTGTCTTAAGTGGTGAGACATTTGGGTTGATTGTGGAAGAAAAAGGTGCCTCAAACTTTCTCTTCACTGGTAAAAATGCTTTATTTTAGAATTCTTAGACTTGGTCTTTATTCACATTATTCTCAAAATAGACTGTAGTGACATTTATAAAAGGACAGATGAATTTCTTTCTACGTAAATGCTTTAAAATTTAAACACTTCTTTTAAAAAGATTAAAAGAGTGTATCTATTAACACTAATATACTTAAATTAGTGGATTCAGATCTGTAGAATGTTAAAACAATAAGATTAAGTGTTGAAAGAGTCATCCTAAATATTTATTTAGCCCCATCTACCTCTATCTCTGTAATTGGTATTTCTCCAAGATACAAAGAAAGCAGGATTCAATTTGATTCGACAAATATTTATTAAATTACCTTTATGGCCAAGACACTGTGCTAAGTACTGCATGGAATACAAATACAGAAAATGTTTTCTAGTAAGGGCTTGAGTTCAATGCTGTTTATTTCAAACAAGATTTATTGAGCAGCTAGGTACCGTGCTAAGTATTAAAAGATACAATACATTTTCTGTAGGTAAAGAAACTTGCAGCCTTGTAAGTTGGAATTGATGAAGCCTTAAAATCATATTCAAAATTGTGTGTGCATATATGAGGTGTGTGTGTGTGTGTGCATGTGTGTGTGTGTGTGTGTGTGTCTATGTGTACATTCATGGTTTCTCTGAGAAGAGGGATACTATCTACTGGATTCTCAAAAAATTCACCAACCCCATAAATGTTAAAATCATGTATGCAATACAGGGTAGACTCTCAGAGCTGTAAGAGTGATCTAAACAAAGGATAATTTCTGTCCCGGGTCCTTCAATTACCTGCTGCCTACATGGTGCTTGGGATTAAGATGTGTGCTGAGATGACCATTTAATAAAGTACTTTACAAAGCAAGAGGACAAGTCTCTACATCAGAAGGAACATTTAAAAGCTAGTGCTAGATGGGAGTATTAAATGTTACAAGAGAGAAAATAATAGTTACTACATTTTGGAATTGCAGGAACAGGCTTTTGGATCCCTGAGTGGAGCACTGAGAGGCATAGAGGGCTTTAGTAACTAGAAACAAAAGACAATGTATGCTTGGAATGGGCTCCAAATGAGGGAGTGAGCAGGAAATGGACAGAATATTTTCCCTGATACTTCTGGATACGTCCTGAACTGATGAGATTCTGGATCCAAACTCTTTGGAGCTCAATCATCCTTCAACCCAGCTCTAAAAATTGTTGCACCTGTTATACCACTGTTCGGCAGAAAACAGAGACCTTGTGTGTATATTTATGTGCATAAACACACACATGCATGTTAGATCACATATACGTGCACGTGCAAGTGTATGTTCTTATCTTTCACACAGCTTTTTGATCATATTTAATTGTATTTATGAAGAACCTCTCTTTTGCTCAACCTGGTATAAGTGCTAAAGATGAAAAATATTTCCCACCATCAAGGAGCAAATTCCCATCAAGTCAAGAGGGAAAAGTAAAGTATCACAAAGAGAACAACATAAATGAAGACAGGGAGATAGTAACCTCACAACCCTTCCTGGAAGGGGCAAATATTTAATTTGAACTGTTGTTGAAAGAGGAGTACACCGAAGAATGAACCTGATGAAGAAAGACGGAAAGGAGAACGATGTACATCACGTTCATAAGCTTAGCGTTTATATATCAGAGAAATTTAAAAGATTTTCATTGAAAGGACTGTAATTAGATTTAGATTTAGTCTCTCTGGTAGGAGTGTGAACAGTAAGACTAAAGGTTAGGACAAATTTCAGTTCAGTTCAGTCGCTCAGTCGTGTCTGACTCTTTGTGACTCCATGAATCGCAGCACGCCAGGCCTCCCTGTCCATCACTAACTCCCTGAGTTTACCCAAACGCATGTGCATCGAGTCAGTGACGCCATCCAGCCATCTCATCCTCTGTCATTCCCTTCTCGTCCTGCTCCCAATCCCTCCCAGCATCAGGGTCTTTTCCAATGAGTCAACTCTTCACATGAGGTGGCCAAAGTATTGGAGTTTCAGCCTCAGCATCAGACCTTCCAATGAACACCCAGGACTGATCTCCTTTAGGATGGACTGGTTGGATCTCCTTGCAGTCCAAAGGACTCACAAGAGGCTTCTCCAACACCACAGTTCAAAAGCACCAATTATTTGGAGCTCAGCTTTCTTCACAGTCTGACTCTCACATCCATACATAACCACTGGAAACTCCATAGCCTTGACTAGATGGACCTTTGCTGGCAAAGTAATATCTCTGCTTTTTAATATGCTATCTAGATTGGTCATGTGGAAAAATCTGAAAGATGGGAATACCAGATCACCTGACCTGCCTCTTGAGAAACCTATATGCAGGTCAGGAACCAACAGTTAGAACTGGACGTGGAACAACAGACTGCTTCCAAATAGGAAAAGGAATACGTCAAGGCTGTATATTGTCACCCTGCTTATTTAACTACTATGGAGAGTACATCATGAGAAATGCTGGGCTGGAAGAAACACAAACTGGAATCAAGATTGCCGGGAGAAATATCAATAACCTCAGATATGCAGAAGACACCACCCTTATGGCAGAAAGTGAAAAGGCACTAAAAAGCCTCTTGATGAAAGTGAAAGAGGAGAGTGAAAAAGTTGGCTTAAAGCTCAACATTCAGAAAACGAAGATCATGGCATCTGGTCCCATCACTTCATGGGAAATAGATTGGGTAAGAGTGGAACCAGTGTCAGACTTTATTTTTTTGGGCTCCAAAATCACTGCAGATGGTGATTGCAGCCATGAAATTAAAAGACACTTACTCCTTGGAAGGAAAGTTATGACCAACCTAGAGAGCATATTCAAAAGCGGAGACATTACTTTGCCAACAAAGATCCGTCTAGTCAAGGCTATGGTTTTTCCAGTGGTCATGTATGGATGTGAGGAAAGCTGAGTGCCGAAGAATTGATGCTTTTGAAGTGTGGTGTTGGAGAAGACTTGAGAGTCCCTTGGACTTCAAGGAGATCCAACCAGTCCATCCTAAAGGAGATCAGTCCTGGGTGTTCATTGGAAGGACTGATGCTGAGGCTGAAACTCCAATACTCTGGCCACCTCATGTGAAGAGTTGACTCATTGGAAAAGACCCTGATGCTGGGAGGGATTGGGGGCAGGAGGAGAAGGGGATGACAGAGGATGAGATGGCTGGATGGCATCACCGACTCAATGCACATGAGTTTGGGTAAACTCAGGGAGTTAGTGATGGACAGGGAGGCCTGGCGTGCTGCGATTCATGGGGTCACAAAGAGTCAGACACAACTGAGTGACTGAACTGAACTAACTAGATTGGTCATAACTTTCCTTCCAAGGAGTAAGCATGTTTTAATTCCATGGCTCCAATCACCATCTGCAGTGACTTTGGAGCCCCCAAAAATAAAGTCTGACACTATTTCCACTCTTTCCCCAGCTATTTCCCATAAAGTGATGGGACCAGATGCCATGATCTTAGTTTTCTGAATGTTGAGCTTTAAGGCAACATTTCCACTCTCCTCTTTCACTTTCATCAAGAGGCTTTTTAGTTCCTCTTCACTTTCTGCCATAAGGGTGGTGTCATCTGCATATCTGAGGTTATTGATGTTTCTCCTGGAAATCTTGATTCCAGCTTGTGCTTCTTCCAGCCCAGTGTTTCTCATGATGTACTCTGCATATAATTTAAGGACCTACTATAAAAATAATTAATTAGTTTTTTTAAAAGTATATGTTATATTAGTTTTATAGGACTGTTATAACAAAGTACCACAGACTGGGTGGCTTAAACAACGGAAATTTATTTTCTCACAGTTATGGAGTTTGGGTGTCCACAAGGTATTGGAAGGATGGTTTTCTTCTGAGGCCTCCATCCTAACGCTGTGGATGGCTATCTTCTCCCTGGGTTGTCGCATGATCTTCCTTCTATGTTGTTCTCTCTTTGTGTCCTCTTATAAGGGCACCAGTCATAATGGATTAGGGCCCACCATAATGGCCCAACTTTAATGACCTCTTTAAAGATTCTATTGCCAAATACAGTTATATTTCTGAGGTTGCTGGCGTCAGGACTTCCGTACTGCATGAAATTCAAATTCCAGTGTTTTATTGGAACATGGCTGTGCTCCCTCATTTATGTTGCCTATGGCTGCTTTTGTGCTACAACAGTGGGGTTGAGTAGTTGTGACAGAGGCTGTATGGTGTGCAAAGCCTAAATTATCTACTATCCGGGCCTTTACAGAAAAAATTTGCATCCTGTACTCTAGATAAAAGATGAGTTGGCAGTTACTAGTTTAGGCTGGTAACCTGAGTGATGAAGTTATTAAGGAATAGTGAGTTCTATGAAAGGGAAGAGGGTGAAGCTTGTACCCTTAAGTGCATACCAACAGGTCAGAGAAGAAGAAGGAAAAGAAACTACTAAGGTAATGGGGACAGAATGGGCAGAGCTGTCGGAGGAATAAAGGAACTGAGCTATGTACACTGTCTTTCCCAAAAGAGGGAGAGATGAACAGTGACAAGAAAACAGAAGGGTTCTAGTGTCATACACACACACACACACACACACACAGAAGTCGCTCAGTCGTGTCCGACTCTTTGCAACCCCATGGATTGTAGCCCACCAAGCTCCTCGGTCCATGGGATTTTCCAGGCATGAATACTGGAGTGGGTTGCCATTTCCTTCTCCAGGGGATCTTCCTGACCCAGGGATAGAACCCGGGTCTCCCACATTGTAGGCAGACGCTTTACCATCTGAGCTACCAGGGAAGTCAGAAATCAGTATTTCACATAGAAGGAACGGGCAAATTAAAGCAAACACTATAAAGAGATGAAGATAATAAGCATTAAAAATGGCTTTTAGATTGAGTAATGATCTATTTGCTTTGGAAATGTCATGTAATATATAATTTAATATATATTAAGTACTTAATATATATTTAATTATACATAAATTTAATTAATATATATTTAATTTTATAAATGTTTAATGTATAAATATTTAATTTAATATTTATTAGAGGCAGTTTTGCATTCACAGGGCTTGCAGAATATTCCCCAAGAAAATAATCAAATTTCTGTACTGTATTTATAGTCTGAAAACACTTCTTGCAAAATTATCTCTAGAATACTATTTTAACCAGTGAGCAAAGTGAGGTAAAAAGAACAAATTCAAATACATTCTAAAACCAGTTTTTGTGTACACATTTTAAAAAGTGAAATTTGCAAATATTTCTCCCTCATTTCACTTTATATTGAGAAAGTCATTGTACTTTGAAATTTATTCCTTTAATGTTACTATCAAATCTGTAACTACTCCTCCTTAAAGCAAACCACTTTCATATATAAAGTGGATTTTTCTAAACTTCCATATTTTGCACTATTTTATATTTTATGCCTTTAATGAAGTTATTCCAAAGAATGACACTAAGGACTTTATCAAAGTTCAAAAAGGGTATTTGAATAGAAAAATTAGCTATAATCATGAACCATTGGTTTCAAAATTATGATTATATCAAAACAGATGAATCGCCAGTCTAGGTTCGATATAGGATACAGGATGCTTGGGGCTGGTGCATGGGGATAATCCAGAGAGATGATATGGGGTGGGAGGTGGGAGGGGGATTCAGGATTGGGAGCTTGGATACACCCGTGGTGGATTCATGTCAGTGTATGGCAAAACCAATACACTATTGTAAAGTAAAATAAAGTAAAAATAAAATTTAAAAAAAAAACAGATGTAGTGTTTCTATATATTAATAAGACCAGAGGGGAGGACCTATTTATACTTACAAGCATTACTTGCTGTCAACAACAAATTAGTTCAAACATACAGATTCAAGAGTGCAAGAGCAAAAGCATATTGCAAAAAATAGTAAAGAAGGAACTGTCATTAGAATCCAATACATTAAAGACAAATAATGAACACAGAGAATGATTATTGTTTTTTGAGTGTAATTTTATTACTATTAAATTCTCTTATGCTTCTTATATTTACTCTTGAACTGTATTTTCTCTATTATTATAATTGTTTTTATTACTCAGTAATTACATTTAAATCTGCATATTTCCTAAAAGATTTTTGACCCTTACTACATTTCTTGGAACATTATGTTTTCTACTCAAAGTTATTTATTTTCTACACCTTGCTTCTTAGGAAAGAAAAAAACTATTTAAAGGAAAAGATGGAAAATATTCTTAAGAACACATCATCTGAAGTAACTACTTTGATGCACATTCTAATATTTTATTGGACTCAGTTTCTAATTATTTTATCATTTCAGGAACAATGGCACAGAGTGGTCTTTACATGAGAAAAGTATTTCCATTTGCAAGACCAATGATCTACTTAGAAATGGTTCCTGAATAATAGAGTAGTGGAAATCTACTTTTAAAATTAGATTATTTTAATAAATAAGTGCAAATAACATGCTTGGTGTTTGTAGATAGCATAAAAGCATAATTATAACTGCCAAGATAAATACTTCTCCAGCCACATTCTTGTACTTAATGGATATCTTGTTAATAGGAAACTACTTGATTTCAAAGCAAAAATCTTGAATTTCTTCCCTTCTTTCATATCAAGATAAATTTCCTATTTAATGTCTCAACACTTCCTGTTCATTAAAGAACAGGTTTAGTATCAATTCTTTAAAATGTGTTTTCAAAGAAGACAGTGTGTGTTAAGTCGCTTCAACCATATCTGATTCTTGCGATCCCATGAACTGTAGCATGCCAGACTTCTCTGTCCATGGGATTCTCCAGGTAAGAATACTGGAGTGGGTTGCCATGCCCTTCTCCAGAGGATCTTCCCAACTCAGGGATCAAACCTGTGTGTCTTATGTCTCCTGCATTGGCAGGCGGGTATTTTACCACTAAATATGATTATATCTTTTGTCCCAGATAATTTCATTAAATGGATGCTACATCACTGATACAACTTTTAGTTGCATTTCACTTCTAGGGGGAAAAAAAATACTTCTGGCTGTAGAGGGACCTGGGGAAAAAAAAAAAAAGAAGAGTAATGTGTGGTGAAAATATTCTTAATATTGTTCCCCATATATTTAATCCGTTAGGTCTCTTGATTAACAAATTCCTATGCTTTGTTGTGGGGCTTCCCAGGCAACAAAGGTGGCACTAGTGGTAAAGAACCTGCCTGCAATGCATGAGACATAAGATCAATCTCTGTCGGGAAGGTCCCCTGGAGGAGGGCATGGCAGCCCACTCCAGTATTTTTGCTTGGAGAATCCCATGGACAGAGGAGCCTGACTGGCTACTGCCCATAGGGTCTCAAAGAGTTAGACACAACTGATGTGGCTTAGCATGCACCTATGCTTGGTTGCTGAGTTAAGCAAAAGTTAAGTCCAGAAATAATAGAGAATGAGTAAGTAGTTTTACCTTTTAGCAAGTATCTTTACCATTTCCCAAATTTTTTCAGAAATAAAATTGACCAATTTCTACATGTATCACTCAATCGCAAACAATCTAGAATTTGACCAAATCTTGTGAGTTATGTATTTTTTGGTTTATTTATGTGCACGCTTGTTCTTTAACTATACTCCATCCCTCAACACTCTGCACACACATACAGTACTTAGACTGCCAGGTAGCCAAGCAGAAAAATATCTCCAGTCTCAGAAGCTTGTTTCCTAAGTTAGGCAATATTTTCAACTTTTCTAAAGATATTTTCTTTCATCACTTTTTGATGAAAATACCATATGTCTCCATGGCTCGCATAATAGAAAATGTAATCATATACATCTGGGCAAGGTGAAGAATGCCAAGGCTGACCCAGAAGCCAAATTACGTTACCTTAATCTTCCACACTTAGTTCAGGAAAAATTGTTAAAACTTAAAATAATAGGGTCTAAAAGCACTAAAATGGCTCTTTTTCATAGAATTTGGAATTGTAGTTTTAAAACCCTTTACAGTTTTTTTTTTTTTGTTTTAAAGCTACCAATTAGGCTGCTAAAGTTTGGAGGGTTTTTCCTTCACTATAAATCCCCCATAATTCAATTTTCATTTAAGCAGTCAAGAAATAATATACCAAGGATCTGTGTGAATTGTGAGCCTTGCTGTTTTTGTTTTTCCATTTATAGCATCCACTTTTCTCATCTTCCTCAACCCTACCCTTTAACCTACTCCATAAGTCATTTTTGTTACCAGTAATCTTTTCAATTTTGTTATAATTACACATTAACTGAGTCTCTTAAAGTTCGAGTACATTGTTACAAAATAGGGAATGTAAAGGTCTCGACAGGCTATGAAAAAAGCTATTTCTCTCTTAAGTAAACTCTGGTTTTAATCTTTATCTATTGAAATAAAATTTCTGTCTCTATTGGTCATTGGATCACTGGAGAATGGCTGAATGGATTTGCAAAGTGTGTCTGGTATGGTATGCACAAAATTCATTTTGGAGTATCCTGGCTGATGGTGATGATAAAGGGCATCTCCATAGTGGGCAGTCATCCACAGATGGCAGCTCAAAGAAGACATACGGATGGCTAACAAACACATGAAAAGATGCTCAACATCACTCATTATCAGAGAAATGCAAATCAAAACCACAATGAGGTACCATTTCATACCAGTCAGAATGGCTGCGATCCAAAAGTCTACAAGCAATAAATGCTGGAGAGGGTGTGGAGAAAAGGGAACCCTCTTACACTGTTGGTGGGAATGCAAACTAGGACAGCCACTATGGAGAACAGTGTGGAGATTTCTTTCAAAACTGGAAATAGAACTGCCATATGACCCAGCAATCCCACTGCTGGGCATACACACCAAGGAAACCAGAATTGAAAGAGACACGTGTATCCCAATGTTCATCGCAGCACTGTTTATAATAGCCAGGACATGGAAATAACCTGGATGTCCATCAGTAGACGAATGGATAAGAAAGCTGTGGTACATATACACAATGGAGTATTACTCAGCCATTAAAAAGAATACATTTGAATCAGTTCTAATGAGGTGGATGAAACTGGAGCCGATTATACAGAGTGAAGTAAGCCAGAAAGAAAAACACCAATACAGTATACTAACGCATATATATGGAATTTAGAAAGATGGTAATGATAACCATGTATGTGAGACAGCAAAAGAGACACAGATGTATAGAACAGTCTTTTGGACTCTGTGGAAGAGGGTGAGGGTGGGATGATTTGGGGGAATGGCATTGAAAAAAAAAGAAAAAAGCTATTTCTCTTAAGTAAACTCTGGTTATAATCTTTATCTATTGAAATAAAGTTTCTGTCTCCATTGGTTATTGGGTCACAGGAGAATGGCTGAATGGATTTGCAAAGTGTGTCTGGTACGGTATGCACAAAATTCATTTTGGAGTATCCTGGCTGATGGTGATGATAAAGGGCATCTCCATAGTGGGCAGTCATCCACAGATGGCAGCTCAAAGTGACCATTAGCGCTGCTTTGCAGAAAGAAGACAACCATTTTGAGTGGTTTCAAATATGAGCCCAGAAGGCAGGGGTTGACTGGCAACTGGGGTTCCTCTTAACATTCTCATAAATGATTAGTGTCAAGGACTTTTATATTTAAAAATAGTCTTTGATTATTCCAAGAAATTCTGGAGGGTCTAGCTGGTATGTGACAATACCATATTGTAACTTTTATTTCTCAAAATTATGATTTATACTGTTACCAAAATGGTATAAATTGATAGATTTATGATGTTTCACACTTTGAGCAAAATATTTTTGGAGGAAAATCAATGGAAAGTTTAAGAGAAGAAATCAAGACCTAAACCATTCTCAAACTCAGTATACTTTGTTCTTTGGTTTTGTTGTTTTCCTTTATACCAGGTGTCAAGTCCTGCGCTATTGCACTATATATAGTGAATTGAAAAAATATTTAAGACGCAGTCCTTGACCTCAAATGTCTGACAGTTTTGTAAGGTAAGAAACTATATTTGCCTCATATAATGCATGAGGCAGAAAGGGTTTAAGCATTGTACTATGTCAACACTAAGCAAAGCTGACTAGGCTTTCCTGGGAATATAGAAAGCCTCTTCTTTAAGATATCTGCTCCCATATATAAAACTCTACAATTTCAACTCTAAAAATGTTTTACAAAGCAGATATTCATACCACTAGAAGGCTGGACAAATTTTAGCAACACCTAACAAAACAAAATCTTTGAATATACAAACCTTCAAATTAATTTTGCTTGACTTAAACATTAATTAACAAGTTTTTACACAAAAGGTATGTAAATTTACCATTTCTTTCTTCTTCCCATTTCCTACACACTCTCCCTTAAATCTGCTGTCCAGGGTCCTGTTCCCATAATTTTCTTGTATGTGGTCTTTATTTCAGAAATATGATTGGAAAGCACAGAGTTAAAATAATGACTGTATTAGCACAGAAGAGATGAAAATAAGTGTTTATAGGGCAATTATAGAAGGATTTCATTATCACCTTTTGGCTTAAGAAGCAGTATTAGTTTGCTAGGGCTACTGTAATAGAGTACTACAAACTGAGTGACTTAAACAACAGATACTTATTGTCTCAAGTTTGGGAGGCTAGAGTTCTGAAATCGAGTTGTCAGCAGGATCTGTTTTTTCTGAGCGTTGGGAGGAAGAGATCTGATCAAGGCTTCTGTCTTGAATTTATATGACTGTTTATATTCATGTAGTGTTCTCCTTGTGTGCATGTCTGTATCCAAATTTCCTCTTCTTATAAGGACACAAGCTATAATGGATTAGTGCCCACCCTAATGACCTCATTTTAAACTTGATTACTTCTGTAAAAACTCAATATCCACTAAGGTTATATTCTGAGGTCCTGGGGTTTAGGATTTTAAAATATGAATTTTGAAGGGGGCACAATCTAACCCAACGGAGTCTTATAGCCAAGGATTAAATAATTTGAAATCATACAGTTAGTCAGGATTAAAATCTAGATCTGTTAACCCCTAGTCCAGGATTTTGTGTACGATACTACAGGTGATGCTAGAAATCTCTGTTGTCAGCCAGCATTGTGGTTTTAATAAGGTAGCATTTAAAGTGCTGATATTGTCCATAAGGAATCAGTTATTAGTGAAGAAGCTGTCTAATGTCTTAAGAAATATTTAAATTAGAGTCCTGTTTTTGGAAACCAAATTGATTCTTTTAACAGAATTTAGAAAGCAGAGTTACTCCTCTTGAAACAAACATCAGAACATCATTCAAAGTACTACACTCAAGCCATTACTCATGCAGTCTTATTAAGCATTATCCACTCATACTTCTAAACAAATCCCGGGAGCATGGTTTGTGGAAAATTAAATACAATAGTGTGTGTACTGGTTAAAACTCCACTTTTAAATGTTCAATAATATTGCTTCCATATTATAATGCTTATATAATAGTATCCAAACCAAGACAAGGTCTGAGTGGTGGTAATATGGAACCTAAACATGGGAACAAACATCAAATTCCCTTTCCCTTATGCTGTAAATCAGCTTATATGATGATTAATACAGGATTTGTATGGGTAGTGCCCAGATGCTGTAAACCACTCAACAGATAGTTACCCACAGATAATTTGAATTATTCATTAACTAAATCTTTGCAGCCATTATAGAAATTTGCTTAGCACTACTAAACAGACTTCACTACTTGAAGAAGAAGAACAATTTTATTAGTTGTCAAAATTGTTATGCCAAGGCCATTTATTTACTTTTTGATGAAAGAAAGTATATGATAACATTTCTTAATAGGTTTATTAACTTACATAGAGATGTCCCACAAGGAACCTAGAAATAAATAAAGTGAACTTGTCCATGGAGAAGTAAATTGTAAAAGCAAAAAGTAATGAATGGGAGAACACATACCCAATCACTGGAAAGAAACAGGCTGGCTCATAGACCATGCATTTGGATTTAATTCTAATCCAAATATACACACATATATACACACACATTCATATACATTCAAAAGGACTATGTCTATCACAAAAGCAATTGATCAGCATAAAAATAAAGAGTCATAGAGCCAGGTATTAGCAATGCCCACTCAAACACTCTGTAGAAAAAGACTCAGTCCTCAACCAAGAGGTATTTCTAGTCCATATGAGAAATCTATCCCTCCAATGGAGATGGGTGGAAGTGATTATAACTGGTGGACTCTATTGATTTCTAGTTCTATTGGCAAACCCTTTACTTTGTGAGAATGGTGTGTTATGCCACCTTGCTGCTGCTGCTGCTGCTGCTGCTGCTAAGTTGCTAGTCATGTCTGACTCTGTGAGACCCCATAGATGGCAGCCCACCAGGCTCCTCTGTCCCTGGGATTCTCCAGGCAAGAATACTGGAGTGAGTTGCCATTTCCTTCTCCAATGCATGAAAGTAAAGAGTGAAAGTGTAGTCGCTCAGTCGTGTCCAACTCTTAGCGACCCCATGGACTGCAGCCTACCAGGCTCTTCCGTCCATGGGATTTTCCAGGCAAGAGTACTTAGAATGAGACAATTCCATATTTATATTAACTCCTTTTGTTCAGATTCTACTCTCAAATAGTATCTTTCTGATTATGGTTCACTTTCTTTATGTAGCTTGACTATGCAAGAGAGAAAATGCTAGTCAAGCCAGTAGAGTAATCTAGTCCAACCTGACTGCACTAATTCTAACTGCAAATTAGTACATTGGCATTCTGGTGTCTGTCCCTCAGACTCTTGGTTATACCAGTTATCCTAAGGAATTTTTTAAGGCTATCTGTAGGGTAGTTTTATGGCCATCAAAAAGAACAGGCAATGTAATCTATGCTTTATCTGATTCTGTCTGGCTTCAGGAGGCCTTCCCTTAGATGATACTATTATCACTTCCTTCTGTTTTCTTATTGTTTCTACACTGAACAGTAAAGAAATGTTCTCAGCAGTATGTTGCTATGAAGTTTTTCTCTTACTCTATTCTTAAATGAGAGAAACATGTTTGGTTGCCCTAAAGTCAACCATATGCATCTTCTAATTAAAAAAATTAGCTTCAATAAAATACACATGAATTATTACTTTTAATAACTTAAAATTTTCACTCAATTAACACTGAGTTTCACTGTGGAACTAACAATGTACTTTATGAGAAATACAATTTGGATTCCATTAGTTCACATTCTTAAAAATTCTTCAAATGTCTTTGAGTGTTAAGTATTTTAGCCTCCTGAAGACTTGTTATTTATCATTAATGCTTCATGAAGAAATGACTTTTTTATATCCTAGTTTTAGAATTCTATCAATAAGTACAAAGCTTCACAATAGGTCCTTGAACCTCCATTCTCAATAATAAGTAACATTTATCTCTTTGTTTTACACACTTTATATGGAATTAGAACCCCCTGTAGAGACATTAGATTAGGAATTATAAAACCAGTGTGGCACGCAGTCATTGTCCTGATATTTTCAAACCATCAACAAAGAAGGGAAAAAGGGGCAGCTAGGCCCTGACCTACCATGTGGTACCACCAGGGTATCTCTCTGAGAGTCACTAACTAGACTGCCTGTGTAAAGTTAGATAAGGGGTAAGCTTAATGTTGAGAAAATCTATAAATAATTATGCAGTTCACCAAGCAAGGTAACACTGCACCCTGCAGGGTCTGAATCAGGTGACTCAGTATGTGAAGAAAAATATTTGTATTTAACTGGAATTTAATTTAGTTTCACATCCTCACTATAGGTTAATCTTCCCTAAAAGTAGGTCACTAAATTGGCAGTGTTTTGAAGTGTTAATATCTTTTGCCATGTCTGTCGGACCTGTAGACCAGCTTTTGTAGTTTATAATGTAAATCCACACTGATCCAGACAAATTTGAGGGCTTAATTCCATGGTGATCAATGAAATGGCTAAAATGATGACTATGGCCTGATGGTTAACTAGAAGATTTCAAGAAAGGTCCTTCAAAACCTAATTTAATGAGAAGGGATTCATTTGTGATTAGCACCATCATTTAAAAATATATGCTAATAACTGTCTAAATAAATATCCTCTGAATTTAAATACACAGGTCTCACTTTTTAATTTACGTCATCAAACGTTTCTTGTTGTTGTTGTTAATATTGTTCAGGAAATCTCCATACCAACCCAGAGCCAATTTCCATAGCCGACGGATGGCTGTGGAGGGCACAGTGGGTAGGGGTCATTGTATTGTGTCTCCTTACGGACGGACTTTGTAATGCAGAATCAGCCATTTCCTTCTCCAGGGGAATCTTCCTGACCCAGGGATTGAACCCAGGTCTCCCGCATTGCAGGCAGATGCTTTAACCTCTGAGCCACCAGGGAATGTCTAATTAGTAGAGCCAGGACTATGATAACTTCTGGTTAGTGAAGATGTTTCTAATCCACCTGACAAATGTCCTCAGTGCTTGAGCTCTTAAATTAACCTGATAACTCATACTGCTTAATAGCCAGTAAATATCCCTGTTCATTTTGGCAATCCAAAGAGATTTGTTTTTTTCAATTGGAAAAAGTTAAAGAGATGCAGCTCAGGTTTCTGGGACAATATCTGACATATAATGACCTTACCCAAGAAAAGCCATTCTTCTTTAGAATATCAAGGCAAATACATGGTTCATTCAAGCATAGTCAAATGTATATTTAATACTGTAGAGGCTGTGTATATACAGTATAAAAAAGGGTCCTGGGGAAAGAGGACTAGTGTTTATTGAACCACTATTCTATATCCAGCATGTAAAGAAATTTACACAGGCAGACTTACTTCATACTCACAAAGATCCTATAAAGTATATTGTGCCAATTTCTCAAATGCATTCAACAAATAAAGAAATATAGTTGATAACTCTGTACCATATCATTAACATTGCTAAGAGAGTAAAAGGTTAAAAAGAAAAAAGGAAAAGCACACAGAGAAAAATCAACATGGGAACAGAAAGATTTGAGTCATGCTCTTCACAGTATGAAACCTCCAACTTTAACCAGTTATGATTGGAATACTTCAAAAACTATTTTTAAGAGTTAACACATCCTTCAGTTAATAGACCAAAGGGAAAGAGAGGAAGTTACATAGGATTGTATCTGTGTGTGCTCAAGCATGTCTGACTCTTTGGACCATAACCCCCAGGGCTCCTCTGTCCACGGGGCTTTTCAGGCAAGAATAATGGATTGGGTTCCCACTTCCTCCTCCAGGGGATCTTCCTGACCCAGGGATCTAATCCACACCTCCTGTGTCTCCTGCATTGCAGGAAGACTTTTTACCCACTGAGCCATCGGGGAAGCCCCTACATTGGGTTGTTGTTCAATCACTAAATCCTGTCTGACTCTTTGCAACCTCATGGACTGCAGCATGCCAAGCTTCCCTGTCCTTCACTATCTCCCTCAGTTTGTTCAAACCCATGTCCATTGAGTCGGTGATGCCATCCAACCATCTCATTCTCTGTCGCCCGCTTCTCCTCTTGCTTCAATCTTTCCCAGCATTAGGGTCTTTTCCAATGAGTCAGCTCTTCACATCAGGTGGTCAAAGTACTGGAGCTTCTACTTCAGCATCAGTCCATCCAGTGAATATTCAGGACTGATTTCCTTTAGGATGGACTGGTTGTATCTCCTTGCAGCCCCAGGGACTCTCAAGAGTCTTCTCCAGCACCACAGTTCAAAAGCATCAATTCTCTGGCATGCAGCTTTCTTAATGGTCCAGTTCTCACATCCATACATGACTACTGGAAAAACTGTAGCTTTGACTATATGGACCTTTGTCAGCAAAGTGATGTCTCTGCTTTTTGATACACTGTCTAGGTGTGTCATAGCTTTTCTTCCAAGAGCAAGAATCTTTTAATTTCATAGCTGCAGTCAGCATTTTCAGTGATTTTGGAGCCCAAGAAAATAAAATTTGTTACTGTTCCCACTTTTTCCCCTTCTGCTTGCCATGAAGTGATGGGACCACATGCCATGATCTTTTAGTTTTTTGAATGTTGAGTTTTAAGCCAGTTTTTCACTCTCCTCCTTCACCCTCATCAAGAGGCTCTTTAGTTCTCTTTACTTTTTGCCATTAGAGTGGTAATCATCGGCATATCTGAGGTTATTGATATTTTTCCCGGCAATCTTGATTCCAGCTTGTGATTCATCCAGCCTGACATTTCCCATGATGTACTCTGCATCTAAGTTAAATAAGCAGGGTGACAATATACAGCCTTGATGTACTCCTTTCCCAATTTTGAACCATTCCATAGTTCTATGTCCAGTTCTAACTGTTGCTTTTTGACCTGCATACAGATTTCTCAGGAGGCAGGTAAAGTGGTCTGATATTCCTATTTTTTAAGAATTTTCCATGGTTTTTTGTGATCTGCACAGTCAAAGACTTTAGCATAGTCAATGAAGCAGAAGTAGCTATTTTTCTGGAATTCCCTTGCTTTTTCTATGATCCAACAGATGTTGGAAATTTGATCTCTGGTCCCTCTCCCTTTTCTAAATCCAGGTTGTACATCTGAAAGTTATCATTTCATGTACTGCTGAAGCCTAGTTTGAAGGATTTTGAACATTATCTTGCTAGCATGTGAAATTAGTCCATTTGTATAATAGTTTGAATATTCTTTGGCATTGAGCTAGTTTGGAATTGGAATGAAAACTGAACTTTTCCAGTCCTGCAGTCTCTGCTGAGTTTTCCACATTTGCTGATTTATTGATTGCAGCACTTTAACAGCATCATCTTTTAGGATTTTAATGACTCAGCTGGAATTCTACTATCTCCATTATCCTTGTTCATAATTAATGCTTCCTAAGTCCCACTTGACTTCACACTCCAGGAGGTGACCCTAGAAGAGTGACCACATCATCATGGTTATCCAGGTCATTAAGACCTTTCTTGTATAAGTTCTTCTGTGTACTCTTGCCACCTTTTCTTAATCTTCTCTGCTTCTGTTAGGTCCTTGGCCATTTCTGTTCTTTATTGTGCCCATCTTTGCATGAAATGTTCCCTTGCTATCTCCAATTTTCTTGAATATATCTCTAGTGTTTCCCATTGTATTGTTTTCTCTACTTCTTTGCATTGTACCTTTAAGAAGGCCTTCTTATCTCTTCCTGCTTTTCTCTGGAACTCTGTATTCAGTTGGAAATATATTTCCCTTTCTCTTTTGCCTTTCATGTCTCTTCTTTCCTAAGCTAGTTGTTAAGTCTCCTTAGACAATCACTTTTCCTTCTTGCATTTCTTTTTCTTGGAAATGACTTTGGTTACTGCCCGCTGTACAGTGTTACGAACCTTTGTCCAGAGTTCTTCAGACACTCTGTGTACCAGATCTAATCCTTTGAATCTATTCATCACCTCTGCTGTATAATCATAAGAGATTTGATTTAGGTCAGACTTGCATAGCACAACTGCACTCATTACTTTGCTAGCAAAGTAATGCTCAAAATTCTCCAAGTCAGGCTTCAACAGTACGTGAAACATGAACTTCCAGATGTTTAAGCTGGATTTAGAAAAAGCAGAGGCATCAGAGATCAAATTGCCAACATCCACTGGATCATTGAAAAAGCAAGTGAGTTCCGGAAAAACATCTACTTCTGCTTTATTAACTATGCCAAAGCCTTTGACTGTGTGGATCACAATAAACTGTGGAAAATTCTGAAAGAGATGGGAATACCAGACCACCTGACCTGCCTCCTGTGAAATCTGTATGCAAGTCAAGAAACAACAGTTAGAACTGGACATGGAACTGGCTGGTACCAAATCAGGAAAGGAGTATATCAAGGCTGTATGTTGTCACCCTGCTTATTTAACTTATATGAAGAGTACATCCTGCAAAATGCCAGGCTGGATGAAGGACAACTGGAATCAGGATTGCTGGGAGAAATATCAATAATCTCAGCTATGCAGATGATACCACCCTTATGGCAGAAAGTGAAGAAGAACTAAAGATTAGCCTTTTGATGAAAGTGAAAAAGAAGAGTGAAAAGCTGGCTTAAAACTCAACATTCAAAAAACTAAGATCATGGCATCTGGTTCCATCACTTTATACAAATAGATGGGGAAACAATGGAAACAGTGACAGACTTTATTTATTTTTTTTGCTCCAAAATCACTGCAGATGGTGACTACATCCATAAAATTAAAAAAGACTTCTTAGAAGAAAAGCTATGACCAACCTAGACAGCATATTAAAAAACAGAGACATTACTTTACCAACAAAGGTCCATATAGTCAAAGCTATGGTTTTTCCAGTAGTCGTTTATGGATGTGAGAGTTGGGCTGTAAAGAAAGCTGAGCACCAAAGAATTGATGCTTTTGAACTGTCGTGTTGGAGAAGACTCTTGAAAGTCCCTTGGACTGCAAGGAGTTCCAACCAATCAATCTTAAAGGAAATCCGTCCTGAATATTCATTGGAAGGACTGATGCTGAAACTGAAAGTCCAATACTTTGGCCACCAAATGTGAAGAATCAACTCATTGGAAAAGACCCTGATGCTGGGAAGGATTGAAGGCAGGAGGAGAAGGGGACAACAGAGGATGAGATGGTTGGATATTATCATCGACATGATGGACATGAGTTTGAGTAGCCTCCAGGAGTTGATTAGCCTCCAGGGAAACCTGGCATGCTGCAGTCCATGGGGTCGCAAAGAGTTGGACACAACTGAGTAACTGAACTGAACTGCATAGCCTAATGGTTTTTCCTATGTTCTTCAACTTAAGCATGAATTTTGCAATAAGGAGCTCAAGATCTGAGCAATAATCAGCTCCAGGTCTTGTTTTTGATGACTGTATACAGCTTCTCCATCTTTAGCTTAAAAGAACAGCGTTAAAATGCCCAAAAGATGACACTGGAAGATGAGCCCCCCAAGTCAGTAGATGTCCAATATGCTACTGGGAAAGAGTGGAAAAATAGCTCCAGAAAGAATGAAAAGGCTGGGCTAAATTGGAAATGATGCTCAGTTGTGGGTGTGTCTGGTGGTGAAATAAAGTCTGATACTGTAAAGAACAATATTTCATTGGGATGTGGAATGTTAGGTCCATGAATCAAGGTAAATTGGATGTGGTCAAACAGGAAATGGCAAGAGTGAACATTAACATTATAGGAGTCAATGAATTAAAAAGACGGGAATGGGAAAATTTAATTCACATGACCAGTGTACCTACCACTGCGGGCAAGAATACCTCAGAAGGAATGGAGTAGTCCTCAAAGTCAACAGAAGAGTCTGAAATGCAGTCCTTGAGTTCAGTCTCAAAAATGACAGAATGATCCCAGTTCACTTCCAAGACAAACCATTCAACATCACAGTAATCCAAGTCTATGTCCCAACCACTAATGCTGAAGACGCTGAAGTCGAACGATTCTATGAAGGCCTACAAGACCTTTAGAACTAACACCAAAAAAAGATATCCTTTTCATCATAGGGGACTGAAACACAAAAGTAGGAAGTCAAGGGATGCCTGGAGTAACAGGCAAGTTTGGCATTACAAAATGGAGTACACACTGAAGCAGGGCAAAAGCTCACAGAGTTTTGCCGAGAGAACACACTGGTCCTAGCACACACCCGCTTCCTACACTGGGTTAGTTGACATAATAACTATCCTTTCACGTATCTTTTGAGGTAAATTTTCTAGTAGTGCTTTTTTGAATCACCACAATTTGGTAGACGTGATGTATTTCATGTGTATCAGTGAAAAGACATACTGTTTTAAAATGAAAATTTGAAGCTCAGATTATTTTGTATTCTCTTCACCATAAACATTATGATTATAGGTATGCCTGATTATAACTACAGAGTATGTGTGCCCGTGTATGCGTCAGTCTAGAGAAAACTCTGAAAACCATTTTGCCTTCTATTATAATGAATACAATTAAGGCCACTCAGGCAGCATAGTTACATAACCACAGATGGCACTAAATTAGGCTGGAACCAAAAGAAAGTCAAGTTAGTAGTCATGATATTAATACCACATAGTTACCTTGCTTAATACTAATTTTATAATAATCTGTTCTACATATCAAGTTACAAAGTGAATGCTTTAAAAGCAAGGCTTTTCATTTATCAAACACTTCTTTCTTTTCAATATGCTGATATTTAGATACAGGTTAAATTAATAGACCACATGTCACTTTTCAACTGAAGTGATATGGTTGTGCCATGGAAAAGTACTATGAATAATTATATTGCACAAGACTGACTGTAGCCAACTTGTCCACTCCTTGGGTGTGCTCAAGCCTCAGGACTCAAGCATCCTGGAAATACTCTTTGCTGTGACCCTTCAATAAATGTGGTTATCCCCCTTCCTATAAAAGAAACTTCAGTGTTATTATAGATATGGAAATTCCCTGTGGGACCAAAATATTTATGTATAAAATTATAGGACATTTGGCATTTGGTTTAAAATAATCCAGGACCAGCTGGGCAGCAAAAGATGAGGTGGCATACATAAAACAAAATTGACTGAGTTGATCATTGTTTCAATTAAGCGATAACTTCATTAATCTCTCCTTTTTATGTTATTGCAATTTTTCATAATAAAGTTTCCAAAAGAGCATCAAGTACATGTCAAAAATATTTGTCAGTCCAAAGCTCATTTTACTATACTGTATATAAAATATTTTAAATTGTGATATAAAAGGCAATGTCTGTACCAAACTCTGGAGTCAGAGACAAGGTTTATTCTTTGCAGGATTGTGTAATAAATGATTTCTAGCTCAGGATCAGACCCTGTTCTTTCACATTCCTTAGCCATCACTAAGACAATGCTCTCTGTAAGTCCTCTATTCTCCTCCTCCTCTTCACTCTTTCTTCTTCTCTCTTCACTTTTCTTTGGGCCTCACCAACACTTCTGTCAGGAAACTAAAGGGTTTTTAATACACAATAATTAAGTTCTGTCTTTTTTTCTCTCTTTACTTATTGAGAGACTGTCTAAAGAGCCAAATTTCCACAGGCAAAGTAACCATGAACTTGTTTTTTTTTAAGGAAATGTCCCTGTAAATTTAAATCAATGTGCTTCTGTGCTACAAATCTGTTGTTTTATGTATTAAATAGATGTATAGTCTCAAAATCTTAGTCTTTTGATAAAATCATTGACATACCATTCATGTATAAGAACATCAGTTTAAGAATTATCATATTGTTTTTACATAATTTTTAACTTATAAAGATTAATTTTGGTTGCTGTTAAAAGCATATAAGATATACATTAAAATACAACATATATAAGAAAAATACATATCAGAGAAATTATTCTTTAAGTAGTTGTGAATTAGAAAATCATCACTTGACATAATAAACATCTCTTATGCTTTAATTTTTTAAAAGATCACTTTATTTTATTTTTACCACTTTATTTCCTCAACCTTTCCCTAAATCCTAATTGAGACAGTACAACTATACAAATTTCAACATACTAGAAAACTTTTGTATGATTCTATAATTAACTTTATTTGTAGCAATTTTTTGTACTGTGCAGAATTATTCATAACTGCCATATCAAAAGTCATTCTTTATTATTTCAACACTTATTGAGTTCCAGACAATTTATGCATTCCTGACAATACCGAAGCATCACTCCCCACCCCCACACCCCCACCACATCCCTAAGGATCTCCTGGCAGAGCTTCATCTCTTTCCAAGGGTGCACAGCTATAAAAATGCAACTGCAGCTTCCCCTGTATCTTCTGTAGTTCAGATCAAGAAGATGCTGTTGATTCCTGTGTTTATTTTGTGCATGAAACCCTTGCTTCTTTTGGAACGCACATATCTCAGAGAAGTACACCATTTACTCCCAGGGAGCTGATTGCTTATTTTAAACTTCTTGGACAATCATTTTTATATTGCTTCTGGAAAACAAAGTGTATTCAAGTAAAGATCGAGAAACCCAAATGCAAATTTATGCACTAAACTATTGTTTAATTCAAATGCAGGAGAATGACATTCTTAGAAAGGCTAACTGTAGACAGGACAGTCAATTTTAGCAGAAGCTGGAAACAGTATTATAACTTTCTGGATATGGTCAATGGTGACTTTGCTTCAGTGATATCATGTGTCTGATACAAGGTATTGTCACCTGATAAGTCGTGGAATATGCTTTTTGCTGCAGTACAAGAAAGTGGTTTTTTGTTATTTGTTTTACCATGTGCATTTAGTTGATTAGTTAATAAATTCACTACTATAATTAAATCTGAAATAGGAAAGCAAGCTTAATTTCCTTTTCCTGGAAGCAAGTTCTTTTTGAGAAATAGCACACCATTTAGAAAGTTAGATTGGAAAGGACTCAGTAACTTTTTATTTGAGCCCTCCCAAATACAATAGCAACATTATTCCCCATGGTTCTGGTTCTTTCCTCGTTCCTCTTGCTCTTGAAATTTCTGACTTAATGCAAAAGCTCATGTCACACATTTTAGTCCTGAGGGAAATTACTGTGACCTGTTTTTTTAGTTTCTTCAGGGAGTTTATTTTTCTCTGCCTTCCCCTTCCCCCAGTTGTTGGCTATTTCTTACCAGCCACACTCCTCTAAATCCTCCTTCTGGCAGGGCATGCCAGCTGTCTACTGAGGATGCATCTAATCTTGGCGCCTGTCTGTCATTTGGCCTTTTTTAAATAGTCCCAGTTAAAAGTGTTGTGTAATAAAAATAAATAGGTTTGCCTCCCTGAGTGCTATGACTCACCCTCATTAAAGTCATTGCTGCCTTAAACAACACTGATTTTACCCTTCTCTTCAGAGTAGAAAAGCTAATACGTGTGTACTAACCAGTAGACTCAGAGACAGAAGATTCCTGTATTTTAATAATTCCACATTTATGGATCACATATCATATACATGGATCAGAAAAGTGTAACCAAACTGCACAAAATGAAAAAAAAAATCCACAAAGGATTTCATTCCAGCATATTTAGATTTAATATCAACAATCTGAAATCCACAAATCTTTCAAGAGTTGGTATCTCAGGAATTTCTTCAGCTGTGCATTCTTGACATTTACAACCCTGAACAGAATGTATATTTTAGTTGCTTTGGCTTTTCTGTGGTCACATTCTCTTGCTACCCCACCTGCATGCCTCTCAGAGCTTTCGTTACTTCTCTAACAAAGTCCTAGGTGCCAGATACGTTTCTGTATATTTTTCCCCATGTGTCCAGATTTCTGTAAATAGTGTATACATTATACTTTAGTTCTTTTACATTATAAATTATTAACACAAGCTGGCAAATATTTAATAGCTTCCCCTGTTGGTTTGTTCAGGACCATTCTGAGTAACTTCCTTTGTGAAGGAATGAACATCAATCTGAGGAAGAAAAGGTCTATTAGAAATTTGATTTTGATCATTTGTTTTGTGCATTCTTATGTTATATGATTCACCCTAGCCAAATGTCAAATATATCTATACATTATACAGAGATAAGCAAAGAAAAAAAGCCCTGCCTAGTATTGACAAAAGTTAACACTAATTTAGACAGAGATGGCACTTTTTGAAAAAGCAAGTTTTTAAAAATTTCATCATAAGCAAAATCAACTTATTAGTAATTTCCCCCTAGTTTCAAGTAAATGTTCCCACCTTAAAACTGGAAGCCTCTGGGTGCAAGTCATTCGTTTAAGCAGTATGCAGTAATCCCAGAGTGTTATCTACCAGTTGTTACACGTCATGGACATTTGATATAGACAGGACTTCTAAAAGAGGAGCAGAGAGGCTGATTGACAGTTTACATCAATGGCTGAGTCCACAACACACTTAGAGGGCAAAATTGTAAGTCTTTAACTATGTACAGGGAGGCCTGGCATCCTGCGATTCATGGGGTCGCTAAGAGTCGGACACGACTGAGCGGCTGAACTGAACTGAATTGAACTATGTACATCAAAGAGTAGATAAAATTAATAAAAGAAATTCCGAATTATAATTTTACGTGTTAAAGGTCAGGATTCTTTAATATTGTAGCAAAGTCCCTATGTGGCTCCACTTATTTGGACCTTAAAAGTATTGCTCCTTTAAAATAGTAAGTTAAAACAAAATTCAAGGCAAGCTATTACTGCACATTTTGTGTAAAAGTAGTTCTTTTACCAGGAAGAGAATTGGTCAATGATCTAGTATAGTTTCTCAAAATGGTTTCCCAGGATCTCTGGAAAACTTGGAATGAAACAAGGCACACAATTTCAGGGTCAAATTTTCCACAATAATGTTTCAGACTTGTGTTTTCATTTTAATCACAGTCTCCTTAACTTTTCTAGACTCCGCAAAAGTAAAAACATACCTGTTTTGTTCGCTAAAGTGTTATAGTACCTAAAATAAAGACTGACCTGTAGAAGCCATGTAATCAATATTGAATGAATTAATGATTTAATTCATTTCTATATAACATGGCATTGTTTCAGCCGGTCAACTACAGCATGGTTCACATTTTTTATAGTCATTTGTAACTCCTTTTCACATGGAATGCCAATTTACTATAATATGTCTGATAAGATGTAAATCTCCAAAAGAAATTATTCCCAGGCCTGTGAGAGTCTTTAAAAGAGTTTGTGTCCCAGATATCAGTAGGAAGAGGTTATGGCGTTGAGTGGGCGGAATGGTCAGAAGTGGATCTGCAGAAGACAAGTAATGGAGGGCTCTGAAATGCTATGACGTTTTTGTTGTTGTTTAGTTGCTAAGTCATGTCCAACTCTTTCACAACCGCATGAACTGTAGCCCACCAGACTCCTCTGTTCATGGGATTTCCCAGGTACGAATATTGGAGTGGGCTACCATTTCCTTTTCCAGGGAATCTTCCCAACCCAGGGACTGAACCCATGTCTTCTGCATTGGAGGTGGATTCTTTACTACTACCTGGGAAGCCCAGTGCTATAGTGAGAAGCATCAAGTTCATCCTGGAGAGAATATGGAGACATTAAAAAAATGTTAGAAATGGGGTCAGAGTCACATGTTAAAAGGGGCACTTTGGATTTCATCTTGACAGTGGATTTGTTTTAGATAAAACTGCAGTTATTATTAGAGAAGGAAATGGCAACACACTCCAGTATTCTTGCCTGGAGAATTCCTTGGACAGAGGAGCCTGGTGGGCCACAGTCCATTGGGTCACAAACAGTTGGACATGACTGGAACAACTTAGCACACGGTTATTAATTGGATACAAGGTAAGGTAGTTGTCCCAACCTGAGGGTAAAATGAAGAAGAATTGATATAAAGGTCAGGCCATGGGAATAATGAGGAAAGAACTTACTTAAGTCTATTAAGGAGATAATATTAGTAAGAACTGGTGACTAGTTATGGAAGTAGTGAGAGGGAAGCCTTATGAATGACTCTGGTTTGTAGTTGAGTCACTAGATGGATGGTACTATCTCACAGAGAAGAGGAGTAATGGAGGAAATGTTGATTGAATTGATTACTTGGTTGATTAGTGAAAAATTTCTAATCCTTCTCCAAAATTCACCATCAATTAGGTCCTGCTTAAATTACTTACTTACATCTTATTTCCCTTATCTGTTAAACAAGGGAAGTTGTTTCTACTCAGCCTGCCTCACAGAGTTGGTTTGAAGAACAAATGTAATGTATTTTCTTATTTTGAAAATATTTGACATTTTATACACACAAAATAATTACATGTTAAAAATGATTTTTATATGGGCCTTCTTGAACCTCTCTTAAATATTTTTGAAGGATGTTACAAATACTATTGAATCAGTGTGTTTTTCTCCATCTCATCCTTAGCAATAATCATTATCATAAATTTTATATTTAAGCTTTTCCTACTAAAAATAAGTTTTAATTATATATGTGTATATTCTCAAACAAGATATAACCAAGTTTTTCTTGCTTTTGTGCTTTATTTAACTGATATCATCTAGTCTTATGCACACTGCTTTTATTTATTCAATATTATGTTTTCATTATGATTATAGAATTGTGTATAAAAGCAAAAACTTGAAAATACAAAATAAAATTAGAAACAACACAAATGTCTATCCATAAATGATAACTAAATTGTTATATATAGTCTCCAAAAGGAATACAATACAGCAGGAAAACCACAGCTGAATATAGCAATAGAGAATATGAATTATTACCTACTTTGAAAAACTTCTAGGTATAAATATATATTAATACTTTAAAACATAATATGAAAACATAAGTATAATAAGTAATACTTTTATAAATTCTATGTAGTTAAAATTAAAAGTTTACTAAGGACAGTCTTTCTATTAAAATAATGCTTACTAAGAATTTAGCAATTTTGAATTGGAAGGAGATTCTTCACTGAAAGCAGTTCTGATGCTCTCCTTTTCAACTGCTCCTTTTGCCTTTATGTTCTCCTACTTTGAGCTGCTCACTTACTACAACGCTAGCTGCCAAGGGTGCTTTCCTTACCTGAGATCTCTGCATGGATTGAGAAATATTTCTGGATGTAGCAGGGTTCAGGAACTAGCCACTCTGTTTATTTTGTCCCTTTCAGAGACAAAGGCAAATTTCATTAAAATTAAAACATTACCTGATTCAAATCTTCAGAGATTTAGTATTTTATTTCAATAAAGGATGCTGCTTTATTTCTCTGAAGATTTTTTTAAAACATTAAGAATTTTCATATGCCTTAAATTAGATCCAGAGCTGTAAAACTTTTTTTTTTAATCTCTGTAAATAGATCTAAGTGTTGGAGTACAAGATAATAAATTGTGTTAAATTAAGTTATTAAAACATTCATGTCTATGGCTAGGAAATATTTTATTTGATTCACATCTTTCCTTCTTACCATCGATATTTGAGAAGTCCAACAATGGTTACTTATATATGCCAGTCCATGTCAACACAACTTCACTTTGACCCATATCCATTATGAAAAGGTAAATTTTAAATTTTAGTGGATAAACAAAAAGGAAGTCATTTATTCCTTATTATTCCATCTCAACATAAGCAGCATGTTCCTCATCTAAGACATAACTTTCAGTTTACTAGTAGAAATTGATTTGTCATCTATATGTATGTATAAGTATATAGATATCTGTATGATACATGCAGTTATCATGTTATATCATAATTATACATATCCTGGTTTATTTAAATACATATTTTATTTCTTCTGGCAATAGCTTATACTTCTATAACTTACACTCTGTCACGCACTCTTCTAAGTGCTTTGCTGCTAAAACTTGCCACCTGTGAGGTGAGTAGTCTTATTATCCACGTTTTTCAGGTGAGGAAACTCATACAAAATGAGGTTAAGTAATAATATATGGTCACACAGTACAGGAGTATTAAACCTGAGATTCAAACTCCCATGTCTGGCTCTAGGGTCTGTGCTCTGAAATCTTAAAATGCCTTTACTAAGCAGCTCAGTTAAATGAACCCACTTTGAAACGTCAGTGTGGAGAGTTAAGCTAACAGACTAACCCAAAGAAGATATTTTGATTTTGGATAATTATTTTTAAAATTAATCTTTAAGTTCTTTTTGCCTGTATTAAATAGATGCAATCTTTTATTTTCCATTAGCACTGCCTATGAGGCTGTGACCTCTTTTAGCAAAAGGACTGCTCAACAACTTCTACTCTCCTGATCCTAACGTATTGCCTGTTGCACAGTCTAAAATTTGCTGAAGAGGTGACCAACACAGCACACTGGCAAATAGAGGAATGGTTTGGGGTAACTGGATGGTTCAGATTGAAATTTAGGTTTTGAGAAAATAAAATATTCTGGCTAGAGTTAACCAGATGGATAAACTATATTAATTTACTTCATTGGATTAAAAGAAAATTGACCACTAATTTATTTATCTTAGTGTTTTACTTGTACCCTTGAATCATAAACTGCCATAGATTATTCTTATAATTATTTTAACAAGTCCAAAAATTTAACTCAAAGTTTTGAGTACACAGCATTCTGATAATACCACAATGTTTTTAAACAGTGATATGCAAATTTTTATTCAAATATGAGCATTTTCAACAGATATTGTAGGACGTTAAAATATTAAAATACATTTTAGAACTACTAAATTACTAATTTCTATTAGCAACCAGTTTAAAAGGCACAAAATTTTCAATTAAATAAAAATTTAAAGTATTTCCATTTCCTACTGTGTACTCAGTGGTAAAGAATCCGCCTGCCAAGCAGGAGATGTGGGTTCGGCCTGGACTGGGAAGATACCATGGAGAAGGAAATAGCAACCCACTCCAGTATTCTTGCCTGGAGAATCCCACTGACAGAGGAACCTGGTCCATGGGGTTTCAAAGAGTTTGACACAATTTAGCAACTAAGCAACAACAGCAGCAACAAAAATCTTAGCATTGGTGAAATATAGCTAAATAATGTTGCTTCCCTGGTGGCTCAGACGGTAAAGCGTCTGTCTGCAATGCAGGAGATCCGCGTTCGATCCCTGGGTTGGGAAGATCCCCTGGAGAAGGAAATGGCAACCCACTCCAGTATTCTTGGACAGGGGAGCCTCACAGGCTACTGTCCATGGGGGCACAAAGAGTCAGACAGGACTGAGTGACTTGACTTTCAATCCTCAAAGATTTTAATGGAGGAAAATATGAGGTAAGTATTCATAGGCTTTCCTATTTTTATCATTTGGCACTTACAGATATAAAATACATGTAAGAAAGATAAGTCAAAGTCCTATATCACGAATCTCTGTACAACAAGGCTGATCCTATTTTTCACTGTGGTTCTGCCCATTCAGTTAATATTTATTAAACACCCATTATACAAAAGCGCTAAGTTCTCTGTAATGGCACATTGTGTGTAATAGCATACCGTGATTTCAAGTGCTTCCAGCATTCACAAGTATTGTCACAATTTTTAGTTATGAGGTGGGCCATATTGGTGTGCTTCCTTTCATTTTACAAGTGTGGAAACTGAGGCCCAATATGGTTAATTTTACTATCCAAAGTCACAGAAATGGTGGTGAAACTTGGGCTACAGAAGCAATAACGGTAATAATAAAACAGAGAGAGGGAAGAGAAATAGCCCATCAAAAGGTTCTGGTTCATAAAAATCTTGATTTGAAAGCAATGTTAAATGGCTTGGTCATGTAAGGAATACACACCAAACTCATTTATTATTAAGGGTTAAGTTTCTTTTGATTAATAGAGACCAACTTCTAATAATAATGCTCTTTTAAAATATAATTGGCATATTCTTATATCATACTTTGCTCTCTTCTTGCTTAAACTTAATAGAAAAAACAAGCTTCAAAAAAGGCACCCTCAGAATAAATAGGGTATGTAATGGGCAATCATTATACATGATTTCTTCACTCATGTGGAACTCCTATAACCCACTAATGAGATCACTACTTGTGAGGTACTAAGGCCTTTTGTTTCAACTAGGTTAATCATATTTTATGACCAACCATTATGTCTCTTCACTCATGTATACTGCTATTTCATCGCTAGGTATAGTATTCATACTTTATGGTCCAATTTATTATTTGGCTACATCTGAAAACCAAGACAATATGAATATTTTATTTTATATGCAAAATACACTAAAGTTATTGTTATTTTTATAAACATATAATAAATCCTATAAAAGACACATTTTAGAAAAATAAAGAAATTGAATAGGGGACACATATGCTTCCCCATCTTCGGTGTTAACACAATGAACATGAAAAAATCCATTTGTCCCAATATTGGTAGTAATAATTGCTGCTATTTATTGGGAACCTTCTGTGCCTCTTCTCCCTATGTATGCATTTATATATTCACCATCTCACCTAACCAAATCTTTAAATTGGACCTATATAATAGTTATTATCATTTCAGAGCTGAGGAAACTGACATTTAGCAAGATTAACTCTTTCCTTGTCACAGAGTGGCAGATTTGAGCTTTCGTTCCAACACTGCATCATGGTTTTAACATACTCTGGCTTTTTCCCCTCTCAGACTAGCCTGCTGGGGTTCCATCTTCACTTGTGCTCCATCTTCTTTGTAGCCCATTTATTTAGTTATTCATTTGGCATACATTTTTTGAATACCTTCTACAAGCTAGGCATGGTTTTAGGAACTGGAGACAAAAAGTTAACAAGACAAAGTCCCTGCTCTTAAAATGTATAGACTCAGGGCAAAGTCAGGCAACAAGACAAGATAATTTCAGAAAGACATATTTGCTAGGAAGACAAACAGACTGAAGAGATAGAGAATGCTGGAAGAGGGGCTGATGGAAATGGAGTGTCCATTTTCAATTGGAAGACCTTTCTAAGGAGATGACATCTGAGCTGGACCATGAATGACCTGAAAAAGATACCAGGTGGTCTGGGGTTGGGCATTCCCAGCAGAGATAACACCAAGTGCAAAGGCCTAAGGCAGGAACAAGTTTAGCATGTTCAAGGAATAGCTGGGATGCCAGTGTGGCTGAAGTTTAGTGAGCTGAGAAGGCAGTCATGGGAGGTGGGGCTGAAGAAATAAACAGAAGTGTGATTCTGTAGAGCCTAAAGGTCTTGGTAAAGAGTATGGTTTTATTTTATGTGTCATAGAAGGCCACTGGGAATTTGTGAAAAAGTCCAGTCTTATCACAGATACTTATCACAGTAGTTCATACTGTGATGGGGCAGCTGCCTCAAACATCACTTACCTTTTTAGAACCACTTCTATTTCTTGTGGGTTTACCTGACAAATATTACCTCCTGATAGTGATGCCAGGGTCACATTCACTTGGTACGCATTTTAGGTGACTTGTCATTGTTCTGAGTCTGCTGTAGCATTTACTGATATTATCTGGACTTTCTCTGCCCCAGTGCTACTAACTTCAGCTAGATAGAGAAACATTGGGGTGGAAGTGGGGGCTTGAAGGTAGGAGGTAATTCTTTTAAAAGTGTGGAAAACTGACACCACTTACTAAACTCTAGAAGAAATATTCACATCTTTAAAGGAGAATTCTTGCTACCCCAAATGAATTTTTAATCTGTAGCACATCAAAAGTTTAATAAAGTGTGACTTGAAATATAATAAGGTGACTTGGGAATCACCACATATACAGATGTTCCCAGGATTAGCCCTTCTAAATTAATTTTGCTTTTCAAGTTCATACTTTCTAAATAGTTCTTTAAAAGTTCCAAAATTGTTCCTACACTCATTCTCTCAGTAGTGGTATTAGGGAGGAGGGAACCAATGGGAAGAAGAGAATGAGTCAGAGGTAACTGTTTGTAAATTAGCCGTTGTATATTTATGGATAGTAGGTACAAAAACAATTTCCAAAGAGAAGGAATTCTAATATATAATAACAAGCTTCAATATTAATAAAATCTGAATCCTAAGGTTATTAATAAAAGAGATTCCAAGTCATTTTTATGGTCTTGAAAAGTAGTTATAATCATTTCACTAGTACTCTGCCCATAATTCAGTCAAACTGGTTAAGGAAAAGGAGCTAGGAAAGAGAGTTATTTTATTATGCATGTATTTGAATGTAGTGACCCAGCAATTTCTTTAGACTTTATGTAAAGATTATCCTTTATAAATTTTCATTCATGTAAGAGCTCAGAAATTTTAATTCTCTTAAATCTGACATGAAGAAGTAGCCTTAGTGACGTCAGAAATCAAGAAAGAGAGAGAATGGAAGACAGGAGAACTGAATGCAGCCCAGGAGAATCTCCGGGCAGATGACCTGGAAATCGAGTCCCAACTGAAGCAGGAAAAATGGAAAGATGTATTTGGGGAAAAGGTTATTTGATAGAATTTCTGATATGACAGAGTTTGAAAAAGATATGACAATGGAATATAATGTAAGAAAAAAGAAATGCAAGAATTAACACCATGAAAATGTAAAAGTAAAATGATAAATGAAAAACAAATAAAACTGAAAAGCTTGGCTCCATAGTATACACTATATGTAGGCTTAATTATGAAAATGCTTTTCTTTGATTTAACTAAAATAGCTTTATAATTATGTAGGAGAATGGATAAGGCAAGGTGTTGAGGTCATATAATAGCTATATCATTCACTTATCTGTCTTCTCAGGAATTGAATACATGTTTCAAATAGTTAAATCAAGAAATGGTTTGCATATTAATAGAGATGTTAGAAATATTAAGAGCATTAAAAGTGATCCCAGCTCTGGTTATTATCACTAGACTGTCTCCCACTATTTCTTCTGATGTGCATGACTTGAATATGTACTGGAATGTATCCATATGGAATTTCTGACATCAGTCCTGTTTGTGGAACTTTAAAGAATTGTTGAGCTACAGCTTTATTACCATATTGTCTCATTCATTCAAGAAATATATTTAATGTTTACTATATACTAAGTGGGCTTCCCACATGGCAGTAATGGTAAAGAACCCACCTGCAAATGCAACAGATCTAAGAAGATGCTGGTTCGATCCCTAAGTTGGGAAGATTCCCCGGAGGAGGGCATGGCAACCCACTCCAGTATTCTTGGCTGGAGAATCCCATGGACAGAGGAGCCTGGCAGGCTATGGTCCACAGGGTTGCTAAAGTTAGACACGGCTGAAGTGACTTAGTGTGTACACATACGCTAGGTATTGTGGTACGTATTAAAACTATGAAGCAGTATCTCAATATTGAGAAATTGATTGTATTTCTTTAGTTAATTTTAGCCTTCAGTTCAGTTCAGTTCAGTCGCTCAGTCATGTCCGACTCTTTGAGACCCCATGAGTCACAGCACGCCAGACCTCCCTGTCCATCACCATCTCCTGGAGTTCACTCAGACTCACGCCCATCGAGTCAGTGATGCCATCCAGCCATCTCATCCTCTGTCAGCCCCTTCTCCTCCTGCCCCCAATCCCTCCCAGCATCAGAGTCTTTTCCAATGAGTCAACTTTTCGCATGAGCTGCCCAAAGTACTGGAGTTTCAGCTTTAGCATCATTCCTTCCAAAGAAATCCCAGGGCTGATCTCCTTCAGAATGGACTGGTTGGATCTCCTTGCAGTCCAAGGGACTCTCAAGAGTCTTCTCCAACACCACAGTTCAAAAGCATTATTTCTTCAGTGCTCAGCTTTCTTCACAGTCCAACGCTCACATCCATACATGACTACTGGAAAAACCATAGCCTTGACTAGACAGACTTTTGTTGGCAAAGTAATGTCTCTGCTTTGGACTATGCTATCTAGGTTGGTCATAACTTTTCTTCCAAGGAGTAAGCATCTTTTAATTTCATGGCTGCAACCACCATCTGCACTGATTTTGGAGTCCCCAAAAATAAAGTCTGACACTGTTTCCCCATCTATTTCCCATGAAGTGATAATCTTCGTTTTCTGAATGTTGAGCTTTAAACCAACTTTTTCACTCTCCTCTTTCACTTTCATCAAGAGGCTTTTTAGTTTCTCTTCAGTTTCTGCCATAAGGGTGGTGTCATCTGCATATCTGAGGTTACTGATATTTCTCCCGGCAATTTAGATTCCAGCTTGTGCCTTTTCTAGCCCAGCATTTCTCATGATGTACTCTGCATGTAAGTTAAATAAGCACGGTGACAACATACAGCCTTGACGTACTCCTTTTCCTATTTGGAAGCAGGCTGTTGTTCCATGTCCAGTTCTAACTCTTGCTTCCTGACCTGCATATAGGTTTCTCAAGAGGCAGGTCAGGTAGTCTGGTATTCCCATCTCTTTCAGAATTTTCCACAGTTTATTGTGATCCACACAGTCAAAGGCTTTGGCATAGTCAATAAAGCAGAAATAGATGTTTTTCTGGAACTCTCTTGCTTTTTCCATGATCCAGCGGATGTTGGCAATTTGATCTCTGGTTCCTCTGCCTTTTCTAAAACCATCTTGAACATCTGGAAGTTCACGGTTCACGTATTGCTGAAGCCTAGCTTGGAGAATTTTGAGCATTACTTTACTAACGTGTGAGATGAGTGCAATTGTGCAGTAGTTTGAGTATTCTTTGACAATGCCTTTCTTTGGGATTGGAATGAAAACTGACCTTTTCCAGTCCTGTGGCCACTGCTGAGTTTTCCAAATTTGCTGACATACTGAGTGCAGCACTTTCACAGCATCATCTTTCAGGATTTGAAATATCTCAACTGGAATTCCATCACCTCCACTAGCTTTGTTTGTAGTGATGCTTTCTAAGGCCCACTTGACTTCACATTCCAGGATGTCTGGCTCTAGGTGAGTGATCACCCCATCGTGATTACCTGGGTCATGAAGATCTTTTTTGTACAGTTCTTCTGTGTATTCTTGCCACCTCTTCTTAATATCTTCTGCTTCTGTTAGGTCCATACCATTTCTGTCCTTTATCAAGCCCATCTCTGCAAAAATGTTCCCTTGGTGTCTCTAATTTTCTTGAAGAGATCTCTAGTCTTTCCCATTCTGTTGTTTTCCTCTATTTCTTTGCATTGATCGCTGAAGAAGGCCCTTATCTATTCTTGCTATCCTTTGGAACTCTGCATTCAGATGCTATATCTTTCCTTTTCTCCTTTGCTTTTCGCTTCTCTTCTTTTCACAGCTATTTGTAAGGCCTCCCCAGACAGCCATTTTGCTTTTTTGAATTTCTTTTCCATGAGGATGATCTTGATCCCTGTCCCCTGTACAATGTCATGAACCTCCATCCATAGTTCATCAGGCACTCTATGTATCAGATCTAGTCCCTTCAATCTATTTCTCATTTCCACTGTATAATCATAAGGGATTTGAATTTGGTCATACCTGAATGGTTTAGTGGTTTTCCATACTTTCTTCAATTTGAGTCTGAATTTGGCAATAAGGAATTCATGATCTGAGCCACAGTCAGCTCCCAGTCTTGTTTTTGTTGACTGTATAGGGCTTCTCCATCTTTGGCTGCAAAGAATATAATCAGTCTGATTTCGGTGTTGACCATCTGGTGATGTCCATGTGTAGAGTCTTCTCTTGTGTTGTTACAAGAGGGTGTTTGCTATGACCAGTGCATTCTCTTGACAAAACTCTATTAGCCTCTGCCCTGCTTCATTCCGCATTCCAAGGCCAGATTTGCCTGTTACTCCGGGTGTTTCTTGACTTCCTACTTTTGCATTCCAGTCCCCTATAATGAAAAGGACATCTTTTTTGGGTGTTAGTTCTAAAAGGTCTTGTAGGTCTTCATAGAACTGTTCAGCTTCAGTTTCTTCAGCGTTCCTGGTTGGGGCATAGACTTAGATTACTATGATATTGAATGGTTTGCTGGGAGACGAACAGAGATCACTCTGTCGTTTTTGAGATTGCATCCAAGTACTGCATTTCGGACTCTTTTGTTGACCGTGATGGCTACTCCATTTCTTCTGAGGGATTCCTGCCCGCAGTAGTAGATGTAATGGTCATCTGAGTTAAATTCACCCATTCCAGTCCATTTTAGTTCGCTGATTCCTAGAATGTCGACATTCACTCTTGCCGTCTCCTGTTTGACTGCTTCCAATTTGCCCTGATTCATGGACCTGACATTCCAGGTTCCTATGCAGTATTGCTCTTTACAGCATTGGACCTTGCTTCTATCACCAGTCACATCCACAACTGGGTATTGTTTTTGCTTTCTGACAGAATGTGGTCCACTGGAGAAGGGAATGGCACCACTTCAATATTCTTGCCCCAAGAACCCCATGAACAATATGAAAAGGAAAATGATAGGATACTGAAATTGGAACTCCCCAGGTAGGTAGGTGCCCAATATGCTACTGGAGATTAGTGGAGAAATAACTCCAGAAAGAATTTTAGCCTTACATGTAGATAAATACAGAAAAAAGCAGCTAGAACTGTGGTATGTTGGGGTTTAGAGGTTTTCTTTTGATTTTGAACTTGATCCCACATGTGTATCTTTGAACAAAGTAAAAAAGCCAAAATAAATTGAGACAAATGAATAAAATATATTTCCTTCTTCTTTTCTATGAAGAAAATTTCTGACCTAGGTACCATAGTTTTAGTTATTGGTTCTATGATAATCTTTATCTGTTTCCATCAGTTACTCTATTCAGTAATTGATAAACATTTCATAAGAAAAAACAATTAACAGAAAACTGTTGGAAAATAGCTTTGCTGATATTTATTTTTTTTAATATAATTTGTTTATTTTGCATTTTGTATCTTGTCAGTCATCTTTTAAATTTTCAAGATTTTCATATGGTTCCTCTTCCATCTCTTTCCCTTTTTTTTCTTTTCTCTTCTTTTTCCTCTCTTTCCTTTCTCTTTTTTTCATTTCCTTCTCTTTCCTAAACTAGTCAATGATAATGCCATTGAATGGGACAGAGTAAGGCAGTCATCTTTGCGTAGGTGGAGAGTCAGAGACCAAGCAGGGTGAGTAAGGCATCTATTTACACAAAGGTGAGGGCAGTCTGGCATCAAGCATCTGAGTCCCATGAGCAGGAAAGAAGATCCATTTCAGGGTAGCAATGTCCGCATAGAATCAGGAGAGCATCTACATAAGAGAAGGGGCTAAAAGATCAGTTACATGCAGGAGGACTGATCAAACAACTGAAAATATTAAGGAAAATGAGAGTAGGTTTCCCAGTTTTTGAAAGGGGTCTACAGATTAGGAAAGGGAGATAACTAGAATGAATCCTGTGGTGTTGCATTATAATGGAAGTATGTGTTCTGGTTATCTATTAATGCATCACAAATTACCCCCAAATGCAGTGATGTAAAACATTACGGTCATATTATTTCTCATGATTTTTTTTGCATCAAGAACTTGAAAAGAGCACATGTGGACCATTTATATCCTGAAGCTCAGGTGCAAAGACTTGAAAGCTGGGGACAACTTGGCAGCTAGGAGCTAGAATCATCCAGAGGCTAGAGTTTGATGCTTGCTGTTAGCTGGGGTCTCCACTGGGGCTATAAGCTACAGCATGTACACCTGTGCTTTCCTTGTATCTGTATGGTTTTTCACAGGATGCTGACTGGATTCCAAGAGCAAGTATCCTAACAGGACTGGAGAGAAGTCGTATAATCTTTTAAGTCTCCAAACCTCATTCCATTATGGTCTTAAGTATTAATCAGCTTGGGATGCTATAACACAATGCCAAAGATGAGGTGGCTTAAATGACAGAGATTTATTTTCTTACAGCTTTGGAGGCTGGAAGACCAAGATGAAGGTGCCAGCATGGTTGGGATCTGCCTTCTTACTATATGGAAGAGTGAGCAAGACAGAGTACCCTCTCTGGTATCTCTCCAGATAAGACCACAAACCCCATCATGAGGCCTCACCTTCATGACCTCATTTAAACCTAACTCCTAAAAGCCTCATTTTAAATACTATGCCATGGCAGGTTGGGGCTTCAGCATATGATTTTGTGGGGACACATTTCAGTCCATAGCAACCACCAGTTCAAGGAAGGAGACAAGCATGGCTCTCACTTCTGGATGGGAGAAGCATTAATGCTATACTGTAAAAAAGATTATATGGATCATATGGGATGGGAGATTTTGTTATAGCTAGCTTGGAAAATACAATTTCCCACATTATATATGCTTGTATACACACTTAATGGGCTTCCCTGGTAGCTCAACTAGTAAACAATCCACCTTCAATACAGGAGACCCTGGTTCAATTCCTGGGGTGGGAAGATCTCCTGGAGAAGGGATAGGCTACCCACTCCAGGGTTCTTGGGCTTCCCTCATGGCTTAGATGGTAAATAATTTGCCTGCAATGCAGGAGACCTGGGTTTGATCCCTGGGTTGGGAATATCCCCTGGAGGAGGGCATGGCAACCCACTCCATTATTCTTGCTTGGAGAATCCTCATGGACAGAGGAGCCTGGGGTCACTTGGGGTCCATGGGGTCACAAAGAGTCGGATACAACTGAGCAACTAAGCAGAGCACAGCACAGCACTTTATGCATATATACACACATACACGTGTGTATGTTTGTGTGCACATTCCCTAACTGTGTCCAGTGAGAGCGCACAAAAGCAGCAACGGCACTCAACTCCAACAGCAGTGAGCAAACCTGGTGCCCGGATCTTGATTTGGGCACATGCCACTCTTCATTAGAAGGAACCAGGGCTCCTTTGAGAGATGGCTGATTCAAGAACTAGGGAAAAAGCAAGATGATTTTAGAACCACTTGTGACAGAAAATAAAGAATAATGAGAGGTGGCAAAAGGATACAGTGGAAAGCTTAAAGGGGCTCTATTGGCCAACTCAGGAACTATCTGAGCATCAAAATAAGGAAAGTAACTGCTTATAATCCATTGAATTAAGTAAACAAATAAAACCATTAGTGAGGAAACCATATACACACTTTCAAATTACTTCCCCATGCAAATATTTATTATTTACAAAAGTAGGAAAGGAACTTCACAGTCAGGAATCCTGGATGACACTATCTTAGTCAAGTGATCAAACTGAACATCATCATTGATGGGACAAATTAAAATTGCACATCACCTGACAGAATGCAGTGAGAAAAGCACAGCCCTCTTCTGCGATGTCCTGCAGAAGATGCCTGACTTGAAACAAGTCATGAGGAAGCATCAGGCACCAAATTGAGGAACAGTGACAAAATATCTGGCCTGTAATCTTTAATAATGCCAACTCATTGAAGTGAAAGACTGAAGAACTATTCCAGACTGGAAATGACTGAAAGGACTAAATAAAACATGTGATTCTGAACTGGATGTGTTTGCTGTAAAAAGCATCATCAAGACCATGAGAAAACTCAAATAGAGTCTAAAAATTACATGACATTAATGTATCAATGTTGATTTTCTGATTTCAAAATTGTAATATGGCTATTTAGGAGAATATCTTTGTTTTAGAAGACACACTGTAAATAATTAAGGGAAAGGGTGTATCAGATCAGCAGTGTACTCTCAAGTGGTTCAAGAGGAAAAGAGGCTTTTTTGTTCTATACTTGTGTTTTTTGGTAAGAGATTGTTTCAAATTGTATATTTTTAAATTATACAAAGCCTAGTAAACATTCAAGTTGCTTAGTGTAGAATTCAAGAAATTTCCAACTTTGTATCTTACCTTGCATCTTACCACTTCCCTGGCAATAACCACATGTTTTAGCTGCAGAGCTGATTAAGCCTTCACTCATCTTTTTCTAGGAAGACCTGTTTCTTGTCTCCTGGAAAGTCTTTTCCTATTCTTTACGACCCCTTGAGATGCTCACTTTCCTGTGGAACCTTTACAATTCTCCTGAACATATTTACTCAAGCCCTCTGTCTCCACCACTTTTGTACATTACTCTGTGTGTACTGTGGGGATTAGAGGGAAATTTTTAAATGAAGATTTAGCATTAAGCTTGGAATTTTATAAATGATTAGAAGGTGGAAATGATTATTTTCACTATCCTTAAAATTTTGGTGCTTTATATTCTCTGATTGTAAACTATCACTGTGTTATACTTTGCTATAATTATTTAATATAATTATAACCTTGTTATAATTATTTAATATACTAGAATAAATATTTAAATGTGTGGAGCAAAAAATCCAACTTCTGAAAAAATCCAGTGGTTTTTAATCTATATATATTTTTTATGATTGCAGGTTTTATTTTCAACTTGGTTATTTTCCAAGTTAGTTGTGTATTGAGAATAGAGAATTGGACATTTTGCACATATAAAGTACCTTCTTTGGTTTTGACAAGATGAGAGGTATATTGTGCTTAGTTCTTATACTCATTTTCTTACTTTTCAGACAAAAGATTTTCTGCTGCTAATCTGTCAGTCTTAAATCTCCTGGGATATACTTTCTTCAACCTTCCTCTTTCTTGTTTTTTGAGTAAATAATTATATTATATTTTCCAGCTAATGCATACGTTGCTCTAAATCAAAGTTCTCTAAAAGAAAAATTTACATGGGAGTGAATCGCATAGTAAATATTAATGGTGTTTTGAAATAATAAACAGCAGCTACAATGGCTTTAAGCCAAGTCAAGCCAAAGAAATAAAGTAGAGGTTACTGAGTTCAGGATGATGTTATTATTCACATTACTTCTCTTAGAGTTAGAAAATTCTTGAGGAATAACAATATAATCCCCCAAACTGGAGACACAATAGAATTAGAAGAGTAAACTCAAGACATCACACTTCTAACTTTAAAGTCAAGGAGAGAGAGAAACCTAAGCATGTAGATCCAGTCCAAGTCTTGTCTGCTTTCCTTTAACCCCCAATATTACATGTAACTTTCTGTGATGTTGATAGCCACATTCCTCACATAAATTGCTGAAGGAGTTTCTACACATCATCTCTCCTTCAGTATTCACTCCAAACAAGTCAGCAATCACTATTCACTCTTTTGAGCTTGAAGAATTTTCTTTTTATGTGCTTTGAAAAGTGTTATATGAAATTCGAAATTTCCAGGGTGTTGTTTATGTTCAAGGACAGATTTAAACAATGAGGAGACATCAGGCTTGGAAGAGTCTTTGAAAACAAAGACAACCTATATCTTATATGAAGGAAAAAAAGTATTATTTGGAAAATGCTGTGAGTGGATAAATGACAGAACACACATACACCCATCTAGTCACTGCTAAGTCCCTTTCCTCCGCTCTATGCCTGTATTGCTGGCTCTTTAACGGGACTCAAGAGCTGCACTCTGCACTGTGGATTTCAGAGGGCACCTAACAAGCCACCCATATTTTGAAAGCAGTGAGCAGGAGGATTAATGAGTTGTTTGGCCCCCTTCCTTTGAATGAGTATTTATTGATTCTGACAGAGGCGTAGGCAAGTGGATGATAGAGAGTAGAGTTGCATACCTCATCTGGATTTCTGCCTTAATTTGTTTGTTAAAATGAATTAAGACTGATGGCAAATAAAAATGGCAGGGAAGACAGGACACAGAAAACTATAATGGTCACAGAAAGACAGAGTATCAGCTAAAAAAAATCCAGTTCTTAGCTGGATGCTATTTTTATAATCTAGGATTTTAGACACAGATAAGCTATTTTAATGTCATGCATATGAATACATTCACAAAGTTATATGCAGTTTACAGCCTTGAAAACAAGATCCTCCTAACTTGCAGCACTGTATGCTCAATTTCATGTATCTAGGTCTGAAAAAAAATCAGATTGTGTTCTTTTAGTTGCATATATCATCACCAATAAAAGAGATTTCTGGGGTTCTACTGCAATGGCACCTTTGTTAAAGATGCATAAAGTCAGTGGAATAGACCTTATTTCTCTACAGCAGGCGAGGCTCTGGGAGTCCAGCAGTGATAAATATTTATCACTTAAAATGAGGCATAAGTGACTCAAAAGGGAAGATACAATAATTAATCTGCATGTGGAGGGGTGTTTGTTCGTTTGCTTGCTTTTTTGGTGGGATTCATTTTGGTTTTGCTAAGGCATGCTGTGGACCAGATGAAAATCAAAGTAAAGAATGTGTACCCTCTCATTCTATGTGGTCTTTAGCTTCCCTGGTTTGAGAGTAAAAACCTGTCATTGAAGTTTACAGTCATCTCAGTCTCTGTGCAGCTCTAGTCTCCTGTTGGTTTCCTAGGACAGTGGCAACAAAGTACCACAAAGGAGGAGGCTTAAAATAACTGAAAGTTATTGTCCTGTAGTTCTGGAAGCTAGAAGTCTGAAATCAAAGTGCCATCAAGGCCATCGTTTCCCTGAAATCTGTAGGGGAGGCTCCATCCGTGCCTCTTCCGACTATTGATATTTGCCAGTGGGCCATGGAATTCCTTGGCTTGTTAGACACACCACTCCCACCTCTGCCTCTGTTGTCATGAGGCCACTTTTCTGCAAAGACTGCTTCCAAATCAGTTCACTTTCTGATTTACTAAGGGGTTTGGACTTCTACAGGCTTCCTTGGTGGCTCAGATGGCAAAGAATCTGCCTATAATGCAGGGGACCCAGGTTCAATCCCTGGGTCAGGAAGATCCCCTGGAGAAGGGAATGGCTGCCAACTCCAATATTCTTGCCTAGAGAATTCCATGGACAGAGGAGCTGGGTAGGCTACAGTCCACTGGGTCACAAAGAGCAGACACAATTAAGCAACTAACACGTTGACTTTCACTTCAGGATTTTTGCATATCTGTGAAGGAATCAGTTTAACGCATACAATTCTCAATTATTTTTCTCCTAAACCTGATATATTTTGGATTATACATATAGATGAAAAGCACATTTCAGTAAGAAAAAAAAAAAAACTGTAAGAATACTTGAAGCTTGTTTGAATTTTACCACCTTTCTTATCTTCTCAATCCAATTACAGCATTCTTCTCACTTTGTTATAGTTTAAAAATTATAGCATATTTGAAGAACAGTTTCCTAGTTTATGATTTGTTTGATGAAATTTTTTAAATAACCTGAAAATTTTTAACATTATATGTTAATTATACATTCATGCTTAGTCGCTCAGTTATGTCTGACTCTCTGTGACCCTTTGGACTGCAGACCACAAGGCTCCTCTGTCCGTGGAATTTTCCAGACAAAAATACCAGAGCAGGTTGCCATATCCTACTCTAGGGGATCTTCTCAACCCAGGATTCAAACCCATGTTTCCTGTGTCTCCTGCATTGCAGACAGATTCTTCATGCACTGAACCATCAAGGAAGCCCATCTCTCTGTCAATTACACTTCAGTGAAAAAACAAAACCGAAGCATGCACACTTGATTCTGTGCTGCATAAATGAGATAAAGACACAAAGGTTGGATATAAAAGGCTGTAAATAGATATAACATTAGCCAAAAGTAAGCTAGTAGTTATATTAATGTCATACAAAGTAGATTTTTTTATTTTTAAAATTTATTTTAAATGTTTATTTATATCAGGATACTAATGAATTAGCATAGGCCTCGTAATCTCTAATTCTATCTGTCATTTAGATTCTCTTTAGATGGGCCTTTATCTCTGGTTATAAATGAAATGCCTACTGCGTGCCAGGCTCTGAGCAAGAAGCTTTTCATACAACTCTCCCAGAAGTCCCATTATATTGGTATTTTCTATCCATCTTACATATAAGTGAATGAAGTAATTGTAGTTACATGAGGACAACTGCCTCTTATAACATGTTAAATACAGAAAACCCACCCTTTTGAATTCTCCTTGAAGCTAAATAACTGGCTTTCTTAATTTTTCCTCAGTGACTAGACTGGCTGTTTGGCATTATGTACAGACTGACTAATTACTGTTCTATGCTTGGGCTGTGCTTATTATAAAGGGAAAAATTCATCCTTAATTTGTCTTTTGGAAGATTATTTCTCTCCTAGTCTTTTGGAAGATTAATACATTATTTTTCTGCTTTTTTAATTAAAAGAGATATTATTTTATTTTACTTAGTTTTAGAGCCCACACTCAGCATTTGAAACCATATGCAACAAACCATTATAATAATGACAACGCATGTGTTTATCTGTTATAACCAAAACTGAATTCAAGCTATACAAACCTTGAATTTTAGAATTAGTATGACAACCTGGTATTTTTAAGACAGTATCTCTATGCCTGATCCACTTACAGGAACCTGAGGAAATAATTTGTTTTAATGGTAAGATTTCGCTTTTATCTGCTGTACCATCCTCTTTGTTCTCCCCTTGTTCCTATTATTTCCATCCGTGAATTATCATTACACGGCAGCAAGGGACGGTTCTGTTGATCTCTACCTGACGCCCATTACACATTAGATGAGATTCAGCCTCCTCATTGTGGTTCATAAGAAGCTGCCTCGTCTTGATTCAGTTCTTTTGCCCTGCTGTCCAGCACATGCCTTACTGCCACACCAGCTACTTTGTAGTTATCAATAGTCCCTCAACAAAAGCAAGTTCTTTCCCTTCCTGGGTCCTCCACTCATGTTATTCCCTCTGCTCTTCCAGGGCTCTTCCTTCTGTTTACTGGCCTCAGCTCAAATTTGGAGGGATGCCTTCCTTGTTTACTCTTTTAAAATAGATTCCAACCATGTCATTCTCTAACCTTCTGCACTATTTCCTTAAGAAGACTTTACACCTTTTATTATTTATTCATTTACCTGTTATTATCAGTTCCCGCTTTAGACTGTAAGCCCTGTGAATACAGAGAATATATCCGTTTTGTTGACCACAGTATATAAAAGGTTCCTTCTCATTGCCTATATATATAAAAGATGTTTATTAACTATTTGTGGGAAAAATTAATAAGCACTTAACACTTGGTCTCCCTGTGAACTCCTGGTGCATTTTTAATACTACTTACGTTGTTGTCCGTCTGCTTACTAGCATGCGACAGAAGTCAAGGAACTAGCAAGATACTGAATGTTCTGCTTTTGTTTTTTGTTACATGGCTAAGGAACAACATTAAGATTTTAGGAATTCTATAGTTGACTGATAGCTCTTTTAAAAACAATATTTGACCATACCCCTCTTTCATTATATACTAAGAGTAACAAAAATCATCATTCTTCTGCATTTTACATAAGGTAGTGGAGAATATAAAAAACAAAACTACACTTAATAGTAAATTTCAAAGCACATTTTTTTAAAAGATAACTCTTAAGGTGAAAAAAAAAGTGTAACTATAAAAATTGTTTATACCTTTCATAGGTTGTTGGGGAATTTTAATGTTGATATAAGTACTACAAATAATGACTCAATTATATATATGAAATGTTGGAACTGGTGTCTATTACAATCAGAGTATCAAATGGCATTTATTTAAACTATGAATGTGATGGATTATTCTTTTAAAAAATCCCCCATGTTTATTGTTGGCTGTTTTTTGTATCTCTTCAGGATGCAGCCCATGACATACGTAAACATTTCCTACATGTTAAATAAGTGAGTGGTCATTGAATGTATGCTATTAAGTTGAGACTTAAAGTATACATAGTGGTTGTGTGACCTTTCCTGAACCTGACTTCACCCTGTCTGACAGTATAATGCCAAGGAACAGATACTTTGGGAATGTTTTCCAGCTTTGCAATGTAAATGCCACTTAACCATCTTTTCTATAATGTGTAAATATTATTTATCTCATTGGGAATTCTTCAGAATACATATGCTGGTTATTGAAATTAATTATCATGCTTTCGGATAAACCAGATGACTGTTTGTTATCTCTTTCAAATCCTTAATCAAGTAACAGTAAATAGCTTTTCTGTATTTGGACAAGGTTCTCTAGAAACTGTCATGATAGGCAAAATGTAAATGAGTTAAATAATAGCTAATAAAATACAAAAACGTATGCTTGGTTTATTCCACAGATTTAAAAATCTCCAATGGCAACTAGAAAATAATAATAACAAGTCTTATGGGGAGTTACTGGTAGATGTTATGCTTTGGCATTATCTTGCTACATTGAGATAGGCAGTAGTATCTTTTGTCCAATTACAGTGTACGTTTTTTCCTTAATTTTACCTGCAGGGGTCACTGGTGTCACAGGGCAATCTCTCTCTCTGTTTAGGTTTTGATGGATAATTACCTGCTGACAGGTAATGTGTTAGAGGAATAAGTTAATATATTCTTACCATTTACTATTCAGTAAGGAATTCATTAACATAAAGATTATGACCTAGAATATACCCTTGGGAAACTTTCATGTTGATGTGCTTTTATTTGGAAGGTGAGTCACTATGTTTGCTAGTGGAAAATAGTTGACAGAAATTAAATTTTTAACTTACTTCTTATTGGATATAACTGTGGGGTTCAGTCAAATGACAATGAAGCAAGAAAAAAATAAGTGAATCATTCATTTACATTGTATAAAGCAGATATATCCTTGAATATCATAAGAGGTATGGTTGTCAAAAGAAAAATGCATTATGTAAACCTAGTTAATAGAACTTACTTTACATATTTTATTGGCTATGTTAGTGAATTCTAAATAGTAGCCTTCATTCATTCAGGTGGTTAATATATTAGAGGCCACAAGAGATGTCTTCTATGAATTATTTAGTTGAGATGGTGACAATAAACCTTTGCATTTCACAATCTAACACAAATTCAATTTTTTAATTCATATAATTCTTATAATATATGACACTTGCCTAAGTACCAAATGTTGATTTTTAAATAATAAGTTTCTATTGATAATTGGTGAAAATGGCTCAATTAGACTTTTATTGATTTTGCTTCTTCTCTTTGAACAAATATTAAGACATGAGCATTAGAGACAAACCGGACTGAATTCAATTTTCTTCCTTTTCTAGAACAATAACAAATGGTGTCAGCAGAGACACCTCAAATGTTGAAAGTCCATGCAACTCTTGACTAGGGAGATGTGTCATTTACAGCCACTTCTGCCTCAGCTGGGATGGTCAGAAAATAATACAGGGAACATATTGCTGCTCTTTCTGTGGGGAAAAGTAATAAAAGTAACCAGAATAAAGAATGGTTAGTGATGATCCACTAAAGTTTAGATTGGCAATACTATCAGTTCAGAGAGTTTTTATGAAACATTTTAATGAACCTGATTTTGTTTTCTTCAAAGCCCAAATTGGCAATGAGATCATTCTAAATCTTTCAGATAATTGTGTAACTGTATGATGGTTAAGAGTGGGTCCATTAGGTTTTTGCAAAATTAAAATAGGGTATTAAGAGTTAATATTTTAATTCCTTGGAAGTTTCTTCACAACCTTTCTCTGTTTCACAGTGAAAGGCAAACATTATCCTGAGGTTGATATGCATTGATTCTGAAAAAGTATAAATGTATTTGTACTAGAAGTGCAAATGTTTGACAGAAATTGGAAAGTGACTCTTGAAGAAACTCTCAACAGAAGAACCATAATTAGTTTTAAGATTTGCTTCTTGTGGCTTCGGACCAACAGGACTTTGTTTGCGGTAGCATCTTAAAGTATCTAGGGGACATTCACACTTCAACTATGAAGGAAATACTATGTTTTACTCTAGTCCAAAGAGCAATGCGACTATATGGTCAATGTAAAAATCACAACAAAAGTTCCCAAATAGAAGCCATTTAACTTGAGGTCAGTTCTCCTTACTTGGAATAGATAAAATATTTAGACTTTTCAGAATCTTAAAAGTAACCTTTGTGTGGTTGTTTCTTACTCTGTGGATTTGTATATTTATTTTGAGGGAAAAAATCCTCTTCCACTCTTTTTTGTGGTACCTCTCCCAGTTTTGAAGATGAGATATAAAAATACACACAACAGAAATAATGGCAAATTTTTAGTTTACATAAGCAGTTATCACTGCTTATAAAATAAATTAACCTTTTAATTTCACATACAGAATTTGTTCTAAAAGCTTAATTTGGTAAATTTTTTGACTACTGGTAAAGGAATATAATCAAAACACAGAATATCATGTTGCCGTTAATCAACTGATCAAATCAATCAAATCAATCAAATAAAATTTATTTGAGCTTATATCATATGCTAATGTGTTCATATATAGGAGTATAAAATATGGTCTTTAATGAACTTTAGTTGAGAAGAAATGAAAATAAGGTAATAATACTATAGGGTTATGTGCTAAATGGATAGAAATATTAAATAAATCAGTATTTACTTAGAGAGGGAAGATATTCATATTTGTGACCACTATCATGAACCCTGAAAGCTCTGCAGATAAAAGAATCCACCTGCAATGCAGGAGACCCTGGTTCATGAGTCAGGAAGATCTCCTGGAGAAGGGATAGGCTACCCACTCCAGTATTCTTGGGCTTCCCTGGTGGCTCAGATGGTAAAGAATCCACCTGCAATGTGGGATACATGGGTTCGATCCCTGGATTGGGGAGACCCTCTGGAGGAGGACATGGTAATCCACTCCAGTATTTTTGCCTGGAGAATCCCTATGGACAGAGGAGCCTGGTGGGCCCCAGTCCATGGGGTTGCAAAGAGTTGGATATAACCTAACGACTAAGCACAGCACACATCATGAACAAAAATTACATGTGAAAGTATTTAGGCACAAAGTCAAGCATAGGGATCCATGACTTCTAGAAGCTAATGATCGTATATTTATCAATTTTTACTCCCTAATTCTGTAGGTGAGAAACTGAGGACCAAAATAGTAAGCAACTTGTCCAGCACACACACAAAATTAATCAAATTTTAGTTAGAATTATGAAGGTGGAATAAAATGGTGGCAGCAAGCCTGAATTAGTTTTCATGTCTATATTAGTAACCCTGCCCTCTCTTTATCTACTCTGTGTCTTGTTGCTAAAATGTGTTCCAGAAATGCCTTTGAACTGCTACTGCTTTGTTTAAAGACCTCTTCAGGGCTCCAGGAGACATGAATTTAAGGTTTGCTTTCCTGCCTTTGCACTCACTGCTCTCCTCTCCCTTAAAGTAAATATGAGTTAAGCTATTCTCCAAACACATTCTGAACATTTCTAAAACACTGTGCCTTTGTGCACAGGGTCCTCTCATCCTGTAAGCCTTCCCTCTTGTGTCGTCAACTGTAAGTATAACCATCCTATGTTCTGATCAGAAACCACCTCTGGGGTCTTCCTTAATCTCATCCAGTTGAAATTAATCTCCCCTATACTTAGCCTGTTATACTGCTGGGTTTATATCTGTTGCTCCCAGAAAACTGAAAGTTCATTGAAGACTAAGACTTTCAATCTGGCATGTTTGTATCATCTACAGTACATTGAATAACTTTCATATAGCCACAGAGAAGTAGCAATGACAGAGAAGTTCATTATTAATAACAATAAACATAATTAAAATAGTTAACATTTATCCAGGCTTCCCAGGTGGCTCAGTGGCAAAGAATCTGCCTGCCAAGCAGGAGACGCAGGTTCAATCCCTGAGTCAGGGAGATCCCTGCAGTAGGAAATGGCAACCCACTTCAATATTCTTACCTTTAATATCCCATGAACAGTGGAGCCTGGTGGGCTACAGTAGTACATCGGGTCGCAAAGAGTCTAACATGACTGAGCGACTAAACAACAGCAATCCAGGCACTTACCCAGGGGGGCCAGGAACTAACCGCATTGTTGTAGATGAAGCCAGAATGTGAAGCCAGGCTGTTGACTCCAGGATCCTCGTTTTTAACATTGTGGGCTCTGGAGCTGGCTGCTCTGAATTGAATCCTGATAGTACCACTTAATAGCTGAGTGATCTCTCTGTGCCTCAGGGCTCTATCTATAAAATGAAAATATTAATAGTGCCTAACACATGTATTTTTTAATAGATTAAACTAGATAATTCATGTTAAATATTTAGAGTAGTGCTAAGCACATAGCAGTGCTGATTAGAAGTTAACCCTATATATTATAGTTTGTTCTAATTACTTGTTGAGTTAAATTAATTCCACCCTCTTGGGTAAAACACTTCTTACTTTCTCACTTCCTATCAAAATCCTATTCTAGCTTTAAGAACTTGCTAATGAGCCATCTTCTCTGTGAAATCATTCCCAGTGCCCCCCGGATTATCATTTTCACAAAGTTGTGTACTTGTAAACTTACATAGCAATTAACTAAAATCTATTACTTTTAGGAAATAGTTATGGTCAGTTATAGTTGCAATAGTGTGAGAAATAGCTATAGAATTACTAACTTTTTCTCATAATAAAACATATGGTTGTCTAAACTTTTGTGTTTTGAACTCAATCTTTCTACTGACTTTACCTAAATTATTCTAAAAACTATCCTTGTGGTAAGAAGGATACTTTGAAAGACCTGAGTGGGAATATACTCAGGAATATTCTCAGGAAATCTACTTGGTCACATCTACAGTAGAATTTTAACTTATAAGTTGGAAGGAAAAAATTCTCTGAAGGTCTTCAGGTAGCATTGACATATCAAAGATGAAGTATTTACTCAATATTCTAGTAAAATCCCAACTTAATTCAATCTTTTCCCATACATGAATTGTTTTGTTATCTGAGGAACCATACTCAATTTTCTAGGTAATATTACAGCATGTTTTTGATGAGGTAATCCATAAAAATGTGTTTTCCTGTAATGAAAAATAAATATACACCAGGCCTTCTCTGAATAAGATGAAAGCAATTTTATAATTGTCAGGACTGGATAACTTGTTAACTCTGCTGTACTCCACGGTGTGGTTCAGTAGAGTGGCATAAATACCCAACAGTGAGATTGCAATGAAGTATTTTGATGTGGTTCAATTTGGTCATGACTTTTGAAACTAAAATGTGAGAGTAGTCTAAATCAGTCTTTGGCTAATATGGGTTTAGCCACAGAAACAATTTTTTAATCTCTTTTCTCTAGTCATTTAATGAGAATAATCTATATAATATTAGGTGATATTTCATATTTCAGTGAGATTATACTTTAGTGGAACCATAGCAAACACTAATCTGCTTTGACCTAGTCCTTAAATTTACATGTATATATATTTTCATGTCTGAGGTCATCTTGATATGTAATATACTCAAAGGGGCGAAGATAGAAACAAAAAAGAGGAGAGTGGGATGTAATATGAAAGTGGTAAAGATAAAGCCTAAAAATCCAAAAGTTGAATTTTCTCTCTCAGGTTTCTCAATGACATTGTATTCTCTTGCACAACCCATGTTCAATTTCCCTGCTACAAGAAGGAGGAATATGAGAAAAACTAGTATCAACTAATTCAAACACATGAACTTGAATTTCAGGACAAACGGTGTGTGATTGCACCAGTAATTTGGCCATGTACCTTTCAAACCCTAGAGGATACTTAGGTCATAGTGAAACCAGTATTTTATCAAATGTCTAAGACCCTCTAGTAATAGATCATTTCCTTCCCTTTCAAACATGATCATTTTTAAATATAAGCTCTACACATTTTGAAATCTACAAAAGGATATATGTGTGATTTATGGATCCATCATAAATATTCAAGAAATTAACTTGGCATAACAGTTCAGTTCAGTTCAGTCACTCAGTCATATCAGACTCTAGGCAACCCCATGGACTGCAGCACACCAGGCCTCCCTGTCTATCACCAACTCCTGGAGCTAGCTCAAACTCATGGCCATCAAATTGGTGATGCCATCCAACCATCTCATCCTCTGTCGTCCCCTTCTCTTGCCTTCAATCTTCCCCAACATCAGGGTCTTTTCCAATGAGTCAGTTCTTCGCATCAGGTGGCCAAAGTATTGGAATTTCAGCTTCAGCATCAGTCCTTCCAATGAATATTCAGGACTTGCATCCTTGCAGTCCAAAGGACTCTTGAGAATCTTCTCCTACACCACAGTTCAAAAGCATCAATTCTTCGTTGCTCAGTTTTCCTTATAGTCCAACTCTCACATCCATACATGACTACTGGCAAAACCATAGCTTTAACTAGATGGACCTTTGTCAACAAAGTAATATCTCTGTTTTTAAATATGCTGTCTAGGGTGGTCATAGTTTTTCTTCCAAGGAGCAAGTGTCTTTTAATTTCATGGCTGCAGTCACCATCTGCAGTGATTTTAGAGTCTCCCGAAATAAAGTCTGTCACAGTTTCCATTGTTTCCCATCTATTGGCCATGAAGTGATGGGACCGGATGCCATGATCTAGTATTCCCATCTCTTGAATTTTCCACAGTTTGTTGTGATCTACACAGTCAAAGACTTTGGTTTAATCAATAAAACAGATATTTTTCTGGAACTCTGTTCCTTTTTCAATGATCCAGTAGACACTGGCAATTTGATCTCTGGTTTCTCTGCCTTGTCTAAATCCAGCTTGGACATCTGGAAGTTCACGGTTCATGTACTGTTGAAGCCTGGCTTGGAGAATTTTGAGCATTACCTTACTAGCATGTGAGATGAGTGCAATTGTGAGGTAGTTTGAACATTCTTTTACAATATTTTCTAATTTGCAATACTGATTTAGTTTCAGGTGTACAGAATTATTTTTTGAAGAAGAATAAATGAAAATGGCTAAGTATGAAAAAGAACAAATTCTATATGTTTAAATAAAAATCATTGTTATTAAAATGAAAAATAACTCCTATTAGACAAAGCAGAAGACACAACTACTGAATTAAAAGGGTAATTCAAGAAATTCATTAAGAATACAGGGCAGAAGGAAAAGAAAAATTTTAAATAGAAACTCGAAATAACATGGTAAAGATAAGTCCAAATGTATTACCTAATCAAAATACCATGAATGGCTCAAACTCCTGTGTTAATAGACAGATTATAGGTTGTATTTTTAAAGTATAACTGCAAGAGATATAAAGTGATGAGGAAAACTGCACTAATCATAAGAAACCCAGTATATCAATATTAATATCTGATGGCATATAATTTAAGGCAATTATTAATAAGAATGCCATGTACAATAATACAGGAAAAAGTCACTAAAAATGGTAAAATTTGCATTTTATTTGCAACTGAAAGCTAAGAGTGTTAAATATTTAAAGCAAAACTAGCACAATTACAAGAAGAATTGGATAATTTCATAGTATTAGGAAAAATTGAAATAATGATTGTCAAAGTAGGCTAAATATTAGTTAGAATCAAACTATACTTTTATTGAAGTACAGTTGATTTACAGTGTTGTGTTAGATTCTGCTACAATGAATCAGCTACAGCACAATGAAATAGACAAACACGTGACCTTTCTTTTTAGATTCTATTACCATGTAGGTCATTATAGAGTCTTGAGTAGAGTTACCTGTCATATAACAGGTTCTTATTACTTACCTATTTCATATATAGTTGTGTGTGCCTCAATCCCAATTTCCCAATGTATTCCTCCCGCCTTACCCCTTGGTAACTGTAGGTTTGTATTATACATGTGTGACTCTATTTTTGTTTTGTAAATAGGCTTAGTTGGACCATTTGTCTAGATTCCACACGTAAGCTATATTGTATGATGTTTGTCTTTCTCTGTCTGACTTACTTCACTCGGTATGACAATCTCTAGGTGCATCCATATCATTGCAAATGACATCATTTTGTTCTCTAATGGCTATGTTCCATTGCGTATATGTACCACACATTCTTTTTTTTTAAATAATTTTTATGTATTTATTTGTGGCTGTGCTGGGTCTTTGTTGTTGCATAGGCTTTTCTCTAGCTGCAGCAAGCAGGGGCTACTCTCTACGTGTGGTGCTTGGGCTTCTAACTGTGATGGCTCTTGTTGCAGAACATGAGCTCTAGGGCACGTGGGCTTCAGTAATTGCAGCAAGTGGACTCAGTAGTTGTGGCTCCTGGACTCCAGAGCACAGGCTCAATAGATGTGGCACATGAGCTTAGTTGCTCTGCGGCACGTGGGATCTTCCCAGAGGGCTCAGTCCCGCGTCTCCTGCATTTGGCGGGTGCATTCTTTACTGCTGGGCCACTAGGGAAGCCCCCACATCTTTTTCATTCCTCTATTGATAGACATTTAGATAGCTTCATTGTCCTAGCTATGGTAAATAGAGTTGCAATGAGCATGTATCTTTTCGAATTATGGCTTTCTTCAGATATATGCCCAGGAGTGGAATTACTGGATCAAATGGTAGCTCTGCTTTTATTTTTTTAAGGAACCTCCATACTGTTCTCCATACTGACTGTACCGATTTATATTTCCACCAACAGTGTAGGAGGGTTCCCTTTTCCGCACTCCCTCTCCAGTATTTATTGTTTGTAGATATTTTGATGATGTTTCCTGACTGGTATGAGGTAATATCTCATTGTTTTTCTGACTTGCATTTCTCTAGTAATTAGTGATATTGAGCATCTTTCAATTATTTCAGCCATTTGTATGTCTTTTTTGGAAGATGTCTATACATACATACTGTAGTGTTAGTCACTCAGTCACATCCAACTCTTTGTGACCGCATGGATTGTTGCCTGCAAGGCTCCTCTGTCCCTGGAATTCTCCAGGCAAGAATACTGGACTGGGTTGCCATTTCCTTCTCCAGGGGATCTTCTTGACCCAGGGATCAACCCAGGCCTCCTGCACTGCAGACAGATTCTTTACTGTCCAAGCCACTAGGAAAGCTCAAATATAATTTAGTGCTATGTAAATAGTTGAAGATAGGTAGCAAATTCTAGTTTTGTTTTCTGGCATTTCATGGAATTTTTTTTCAATTATTTTCCATCCTTTGGTTGAATCCATGGATATGCAGATACAAAGGGCTGACTGTATTTTCTTCTTTCCAAATATCAAATTTGTAGCAAATAGAGAATACCATATACGGTTTTAAATTAAAGTAAGTCACAGGTTTTTCTTGGTTGTTGCTTGATTTGCTTTAACCTGTCACATACATATAGATATCTGTTTAGATCTTCCACCCTTTTTTTTTTATTGGATTGTTTGCATTTCTGATGTTGAGCTGCATGAGCTGTTTGTATATATTGGAGATTAATCCCTTGTCAGTCACTTTCTTTGCAAATATTTTCTCTTTCTGTGGGTTGTCTTTTCATTTTGTTTATGGCTTTCTTTGCTGTGCAAAAGCATTTAATTTTAATTAAATCCTATTTGTTTATTTTTGTTTTTATTTTCATTACTCTAGGAGATGGGTCAAAAAAGATCTTGCTGCCGTGTATGTCACAGTGTTCTGTTTTCCTGTAAGAGTTTTATAGTGTCCCATCTTGCATTTAGGTCTTTAATCTATTTTGAGTTTATTTTTCTGTATAGTGTCAGAGAATGTTCTGATTTCATTCTTTTGCTGGTAGCTGTCCAATTTACCCAGCACCACTTTTGAAGAGACTGTCTTTTCTTTAGGGTATATTCTTGCCTCCTCTGTCATAAATTAGTTGACAATAGGTGCATGAGATATTTTCTGGACTTTGAATATATTTTGAACAACAGATTTATGAAACATGACCTAATAAATACATAGAGAACTCTACCCAAAAAAGAATGTGTACATAGGCTAATTACACTGACAATGCAGTAGATCACAAAGAAAATATCACTTCAAACAGTGGCTGTCAACCACGTTCTATGACAGTAGTGTAATGTAATTTGTACCAATTATAAAAGATCATAAAAAATTAAATGTCTTGTTAGATAACTAAGGTGTTAAATTTTACACTGGAAATTATGGGAAACAGGAAATAAAAGGGAATTAAAATGTTTAAATATTGTATATATGTATATACACACACATATATGTTTTTAAGATATAGGTAATTATCTCAAAATCAACTGAACATGGTTAAAAATATTTGGTTTATATGAACTTTTTTAAGGGAAAGGATTAAAAATAAATAGGATATGCATTTATCTCAAGACAAGAAAAAGAAAATAGAAGTAAATGAATTAAACAACACAAACTAGTTGTACTAATGATAGAATTTGGCAAGAGGCATAACATAAAAGGACATATAAAACTCAATAGTGTTTTATGCATTATTGCCATAATAACCAAAATATTAAACTAATAACTAGTAGAACTAGTGAGAAACTTTGGTAAAGTAGTTGAATAAGTGACAAATAAAAATCCAGCGTTACGAAATATCAATAATTTCCCCAAGGAAGATATTATAGGGAAAATGGTTCATTCAAAATAATAATTTAAAAAATCCATAAGGTATTTATGGAGTGTGGTGGTCAGTCACTCAGTCGTGGTCTGACTCTTTGTGACCCTATGGACTGTAGCCCTCCAGACTTCTCTCTCCATGGGATTTTCTGGACAAGAATACTGGAATGGGTCACCATTTCTTCCTCCAAGATTTAGGAGTATATCTAATAGTAAACATGCAATGTATTTATGGAGAATATTTTGAAATCATAATTGAAAGAACAGAAATGAATAAGAAATATATTATTCTTTTGGATGGAAAAACAATATTTTCATTTAAAAAATATTTTTAATGTCAATTCTCCTCAAATTAATGTATGTGCTGTGCTTAGTCGCTCAGTCATGTCCAACTCTTTGTGATCCCATGGAGTATAGTCCACCAGGCTCCTCTGTCTCTGGGGATTCTCCAGGCAAGAATACTGGAGTGGGTTGCCTTGCCCTCCTCCAGAGGATCTTCCCAACCCAGGGTTCGAACACAGGTATCCCACATGGTAGGCGGATTCTTTACCATCTGAGTCACCAGGGAAGCCCAAATTAATATGTACATTCAGTAAAATTCCATTAAAAATTAAGTTTTTCATGAAACTTTGATAAGCTGATCCTACAATTTATGTGGAAGCACGGCAAAGGGCAAGAGTTACAGAGTTTTAAAGAACAATGTATAGGAGTTTGCCTTACCTGTTATCAATATCTACTATAAATCTATAGAAATTTGGGCCATGTAAATCCACAAAATGAAAAAAGAGGCAAAAATATATCTATAAAACATAAAAATTGGCACTTTAGAAACACACATTACAAATTCCATATTCCTACCTACCCTTCAAGAACCTACAAACATTTCCTTTACAGAGTCCATCACCCTCTGCCTCTAGTTACTGGAAACAATGGATTGCATCTAGAACGAACATCTGAATAAATTTCTCTCTTCTAGGAGTTAAGAACTGAGATCCAGGGAACTCTAACAGTTAACTTGTGGATATATATATTCAGGATGCAAGACTACCTTTGGAGAATTCTATTTTAGGGACTATGCATCTTGCTAGCTGTCTTGGTGATAAAGAATCCACCTGCCAATGCAGGGGACACAGGAGATGTGGGTTCAATCCCTGGGTCAGGAAGATCCCCTGGAGGATAAAATGATAACCCACTTCAGTACTCTTGCCTGGGAAATCTCATGAACAGAGAATGTGGTGGGCTCCAGGCCATGGGATTGCAAAGAGTTGGACACAACTTAGTGACTAAATAACAACATCAAGGACAACTTTGCTAGCTTTTGCCATTCATTCATTATGAATATATTTTGCAGTCTTAAATTATGATAATTGTTCTTTGGATAAGGTTCCAATGCACACCCTTTAAGCAGAAGTGAAAGAAATGCTGATCCAATATCATTCACAATGTTAGCACAGCGCCCCTGTGTGAAGTGAGGCCAAAAGTGAAGGTTATTGTAAAGACCAAAACTAGATGGAGTGACAATCATTCTGCCTTAAAATGTCTTTGTCTCTTATTGGATATTTGTGATTATTTGTTTATATTTTAATTATTTTGCTGTTAAAATACTACTGTCTTGCCTCATGATTATTAAATATCAGTAGTATGTAGTTTATATACAAAAATTTTGTTCCTCTTACAAATTATGAACAACACATATATTCATAATACAGTTTCCAGCAACATATGCCATTATAATTTTGAGTAACATGCAATGGCTTCCACAACTTTGGCGTAAGTGTCTTCCATCTTGTTCTACTTTAACTATACTGAATGATGGAATTATCATATCCTGAGCCGTCTCACTAGGCTTTAGGCTATAGTATCAGATTCCAAAGTGTTATGATTATCCAGTGTCAGTAATGTAAATGACTTCTCTCTAATGGATTTTGACCAGCACGTTCTTTACAAAACGTCCCTACTTTTTTTTTTTAATTGCCCTCTGCAATACTGAATCTGCAGAAATGTTGTTCTTCTTTACCTAGGCTGACCAGGGAAGAGTATATCTGAATTATACTATATAAACCTAAGGACAGGCATTCTGCCAGTAGGTTATAGATGACATTCATATGGGAAGTTCCCCCTTCATTCCTGGACACAGAGTGAAATACACCTATTAGCAGAATATTTTCTTGGACTTTTAGGTTGACCTTCTCATTTTTCATCCAAATCACATTGCTTTTGAAAGTGAAAGGGATGCTGGTAATAATTACACTGAGACAGCAATCATAAATAAGCACTATACCAGTCACATCAATATGTATCTTCATTGTAGTTGTTATGTAGTACACCAGTTACAATGGGACATTTGGAAGGTTTTATTGTGATTTCCTTGATACCAAAAATTATAGTGGTGTAAAGATAATACATTTATGAAATATTGAATATAAGAAGCAGAGTCCTCACAGGACCAAATAGTCCTTCCTTTGTTCCACTTCTGTTCTTAGATCTTAACTCTACTGTTGAACTGGCAACAAGATATTGCAATTAATTATTGAACTCTATCTTCACTATACTCAAACTAGGCAAGATTTGGGACCGGCACAAAGCTTGCAGCTTAGAAGGACGTCAATGTGTATTTTGTAAGGTTATTTGAATAAATTGATGAGAACAGAATATTTTTAGGAACTTTCTTTATAAGAGCATTACAAAGATATGATCATCTGTGGGAGAGATATCTCGCAGTATGTAATATATTTATATACTAGTATGGCACCATGCAGCATGGTAACATATAACTACAGTTTCTAAGATAACTTGGTATATCTAAATTGAAGGAACAACATGGTATCATGTTCAAGAGGATCAATTCTGGGGAAAGACTGTTGGAGTCTTAATCTGTGCCAGCATATGACCTTGGGAAAACTAGCATTTGTGCATTTATTTCTGTCTATAAAATGGAAAAGTAACAGTAACTTCTCTCATGACATTGTAAAACATGAATGAGTTTTTCACATAAAGAACTTAAATCAGTGCCCAATTATATTTAACACTCAAGAGGTGGCTATTATAGTGTAATAATAATAGTCATTATAACTATTACCACCTATTATCATTAAAAGTTGAACCTCACATGCATAGATCAATAAAGATACAGATATAGATGTTATACTCAAAGATTCAGGCTACAACTGACTTGTTTACTTATTCATGTAATAAAACATTAACATGCTGCATTTAAATACTAATTTAAACATGGGAGTAAGATCATGTAGGCCAAAGAATTCAAATGGGAGGAAAAAAAGCTTAAAATATGCCTGATCTCAAACACTAAAGACTATGAAATAAATATAAATGACATTTATAATCTCTTATCTTATTTTTCTTTCCAATTTTCAAAGAGTAAAGATGTATTTAAAATATATCTGCCCATATCTGTGAAGATAGGAAATAAATTATCTTTTCTTTAGCTTTTATTCTCTTTCGTAGGTAGCGCTTAGAATTGTTTCATTAAACACAGAAAGTTCAGGTGCATAATGAAAAATGACAACTGAATTCCCAAAGATTTATGGATAAACTGTGAAGAATTACTTAATATGTAGTAGCAAATATCATTTGTAGACTATATGTGTAAAAATGGTTTAGATGTATCATATATTCATAAATACTCTATGCTAAAAATTTTTATTAACTGTACATAAAAGCTACCTACATAGAATTATTAAAAGTGGGTTATGGGTTAAGTGTTTACAAAGAGAATTTCTAACCCTGTATAGTGATTTTTTTAAACCCGCTGTCTCTGTTGTTTGAAATTATGTTTTATAGAGTGTATCTTTAGGGAATTTTAAATCTGCTTCCATTCAAAACCAAGCCAACTGATACATAATAGTGATGAATTCTACAATAGACTAGACATGTATCTGGCTTTTTTTTTTTAATCTTGAGTTTAAAGAATGGTCTAATGGTCTTAAGCTGCTAAATGCCTTGCTACTACATTTCTAGGCCATATACTGCTTTCCTTTAGACTCTACCTGCTAATTTCATATTTAGGAACTTCCCTGATGGTCTAGTGTTAAGACTCCACATTTCAATACAAGGGGTAGAGATTCAATCCCTGGTTGGGAAACTAAGATTTTATATACTGTGTACTGTGGCCAAAAATCAATCAATCAATAAATAAAATTAACTTCATATCTAAATATAATAGAATGAGTCTGTTCAAAGGAAAGATAAACCTTTTATATATTATATTATATTCACTACTATATCACTCCATATGATATTAGTAGACTGTTTACTAGTTTACTATCATTACTGTCATTTGTTAGATCTTAGAATATGTGTATTTATGTGTGTATATGTGTGCATGCATATGGTGCATGTTTGAGTTATATGTAGATAATCTCATGTGCTAATCAGGCAAATATTTCCATTTAAAAAAATCCACTTACTATCTTTGCTGGTTGTTCTGTTTGTGTATCCTAAAAGTTGACATGCAGAACAGGTGTGAAATTGAGAGATCAGCCATTTTTGAAGGGCATGGCAGCAGTTGGGAAGATTGGGTTTCTTACACTTTATACCTTGTGATGTCTGTTGATTTTTAATCTACTAAGCTTCTTTATTTGAAGACATGCCTTGTTCTATTAGTTTTCATATTAGCCAGTGAATTAAGGTATTCATTATTATTCTTTTAACAAATAATCGATATAATATTTCCCATGAAATAGAATGAAGGGAATGTTTCCTGTGGCAGGAAGAATTAATATAAAATACAATTTAATTGCTAAGACGTATGAGAGAAAAGATTTTTTTTTTTCTCTTTCCCACATCCCAAATCCACTGCACTACTCTGTCTTGTAGATACATTTTCTTTGCCTTTTTCTGTATTGTGTTTGGTAGCTTATTAATACAAAAACATTTTAGGTTTGCTAATCAGATCTCAGAATATCCTGCCTGCATTTCAGGGATAGGATAAGAAAAAGATATTGCTACAATTCTATTCTATCCACAAGTATTGACTATGGATTCCTACAAACTAGACCTTGTGAAATGATAGGATGGAAGAAGTCATGTTCCTCTCCTAAATAAACAGGCAGTCCAGTTAGGATAATTAGTCAAATTACTGGTGTCTGCACAACAGTTAGTGTCATAAGAGACCTGAACATGAAGAGACACCACCAACTGAAATAGTAGAAGACTTCACAAGGATTAAAGTGGTCCATAGAAAAATGTACAGAGTTGGGAAGGAGGAGAGGAGGAACGGTAACTGAAATCTTCCAGACAAAGACGTGTACATGAGCAGACACAGAGGAACAGATGAACATGGCATGTTCTTGGGACCGTGTGAGCTGCTTAACTGACAGAAGAGCGATGGAAATTAGGGGTGCATGGTTCAGATGAGGTGATAAGGACAACGCACTGACTCCAGCTAAGAGCAGAAACTTGATTAGACATTGAATTATGCTGCAAAAGCGGGTCTTGGCATCGTCTCAGCCAAACAGAAATGATTTCTCTGTAACCCACTTTTGACTTACCCACACTACTCTTTGCTATCTTGAATAAAAGAATTGAATATATTAGGAAAAGACTTAGCTCATTTTTTCTTAAATTTTCATATAATACATTGATTCATATCTGACAAATGAAGGTGGTATGTAGGTATCTAACAAATATAGAATTGACACAAAATAAAAATACTGAACTTTTTAAAGAGTTTGTTTGCTTAATAAGGTTTTAGCACGGTATAGTAAGGACATTCCTTATAAAAATGTTCAAAGCTAGTAAAAATTTGATTAGCTCTTTAAAGAGGTTTGGGTGAAATTATGGAAATATATTTTATTAGTGACTGAATCCATTTTTAAAAGATGAATAGTAACTTACATTTCTGTGAGTTTTATTATGAATTATTTCTGAAATAGAAAAATATTAAGCAAATTAATTAAATAAATAAAAGTAACTTTTTAAGCTGTTCTCTTCATGCAGGAGTACAGCTGCGTAGATGTTGGAAGAGCATGTCCTTCCCTATTCTTTTCTTACCTTGTTGCAGAACCACAGTAGATCCTATTCCTCAGTTCCACAGAATCAGCTAAGACAGAACTTAATTAGCAAACCACAATCTTTATTGCCTAGTTCAATGTCTGTATTCACTCTGAAAAGTTTAAAGGTTTCAGAGTTCAGTAGATGAACTGACTCCAGTGGCTGCTCTCTTGCCTGCATCTTCACTAGTTCCCCTGCTCGTTTTTTGTTTTGTTTTGTTTGCTTTTTTCACCAAAATTTATATGGAAAAATTGAGCCTAATAAAGATAGCAGGCCTGGCAATATAAAATAATATTCCACGACTAAAAAATTATTAAGAAAGTATCATGAGTGCTATCTGGGAAAAATTTACTTATTTCCCTGTATCTACTCTGGATATTTTTAGGTTTTCCATTTAACCAGAAGATTGGCTTATGATGACATATAAAATATGATCCTATCTCTTTTACAAAATGATGATAGTATATATATATAGCATTAAGCCAATATTCTTAAAGGTTGAGAGATGAATGTCATCTCATTGGCTCATTTATTCTTACATTGAAAAATTTGTTGAGATGTTGGTGGCTTATGTAGATATGATTTTTAAAAGATATTTGATTGTACTACCTACACCTGCTTGACTCATCAATTAATTTTTAGAACTTTGTTTCTAATAGTCAGAAGCCCAGCAAGATAAAAGGTGATGGTTATTATATCACATTTCTTACCCACTATAGAAACAGATGTGCAATAATACACTTCTTTTTGTTTATTCTCATGCCACATCCTCTTTTGGCTCTTAACCAATACTTGAGGGGACATGATGAAGGCAGCTAAGCTTATAAAGGTGACCCTAGTTATGATGGTTTAGAGTAAAATCTTTATTAACCAGGGGCTGCCAGTTCTTCCTGAGATCTACTTTTCTTGTTCAACATAGTGATGTGACCAAAATTGGTTGCAAAAATGTACCTCCCCTCCACCTAGCAATAGTTTCATAAGTCTTATGATTTTATTTCCAATTCTTCACAAGTGGTCATTGGAAAATCAGTTAAACCACTGATTATTTCTTTTTTGCCTGCATTGAAGTACACATGACGTATTTTAAGCCCTTTGAAACTTCTTTGTAGTATTGCAAGTATGCATGAGAAGGTTTGGTAAGTTAATGTTAAAGTCAAATAAAAGAGATTAAAGACATTACATTCTTTTATGTACAAGAAAATAGTTATAGTTCAGACACCTGTGTTCATAAGTAATATAGTGTTCTTTGCGTTAATAAGACATTGCATATTGACTGAAACTCTTGAAGGTAGAATGCAAAAACCAAGTCATTCAGAACTGAAGAAATGCTAACCTTAACTTTGTTGTAATATAGACCTGTCAACAAAATTATCAAGATAGCAATTTTAGAGATAATATTCTAAGTACAGCCTACAGTATCCCACTTGTATTTAATGAAAATATGCTTTCTCAAACAATCAAATATTTGCTCTCAGTTCTACTTCAGGATGTTTGTATTTGTTCAACTAAAAAGTTAAAAAGCATTCAGTTTCAGTGGGACTTGAGTCAAGCATGCAATTAAGGGATTTGGAAATAGTTGTGTACCTAATTAAGAAATTAAGAAAATTATCTTAAACCTAAGAAAATTAAGGAAATTATCCACTACCACATGAAAGTCAGTTTGAATGCTTCATTCTCATGTTGTCTTCCCATACATGCATGTTTCTTAGGAGTGTAGGATGGTATATACAAGTGTTAGTCATTGAATTTACCTTTATATATTAATAAACAGATTAACTTTTCTCTCTGAAGATCAGTGTTACCTTCTCTATGAAAGAAGTTCCTGTTAAAAAGAAATCACCCAAATGGGCTCCCTCAGTGTGACTCTGTCCCATATTTCTGACCAAGTCAAAAGCATCAGATTATTTATTGATGCCTCCTCCCTGAGGATTAGCAGTTTGGGGTATCAAAGGAAGTGCTCTGCTGGAGAACAAAGCACAAGATTTTGCATACTTTAGTCATTTAATAAATAGTTGTTGAAATTGATTGTATAGTAATTTTTCATTATACCTATGTGACTAAAATGATTAGTTCCATTATTTCACATACTTAGCCATAGCTAATAGCAGCAAGCAGTCACTGGTATATTGGATATTCATTTCTCTATCAGAAGATCTCCTTGTCTGCCTATTTGACTTTTTAAAATTTGAGTTATCATTTAACAACTTGGTAACTATATAATGACTATCACCAACGATTAGTTGTTTATTCTCTTAAAGCACCTTGGGGAATAATTTATTGTTTTATAGTGAGGAAAGTTAAAAATTTGCTTGAAGACAAAAAAAAAAAATACCGAGTAGTTCGTTTGTAAATCTTTTTTTAATTATTATCATTTAATGCTTTATAGGTGCAAATTCATTCTGAAGCAACGCTTGTGGAACTTTTCATTTAAATTTCCAGCTCTGAATAATAGTTGACGTCAAAGTTGTTCAACTGTGTTATACAATCTTCCTTTAAAAGAGAAAAAATATTGCTTAAAGAAAGGCCATCCCCCAGATTTTGTAAAACTGAAAGATCATCTCATAATTGTTTCGGTCTTTGTCAAATTTGGCTTACAAATGCCCTGACTTTGTAGGTATGCAGGAGGTAAAACGTATATATGTGTATTGTTATTCAGGTACACAATGTGTTTCTTCAACTTAAATCTACGCTTGGATGTTGTTCTTAAAAATATGAACTTAAAGTTGAAAGATTTGATTTATCAAAATGTGCTGATAAGTGATACAGTGGTAAATGCAAATTTCATAGTCAATATTCAAAGACCAAAAAAAGTCCTCTGTCATTGTCCATGTTTTATCTATTTTTAAAAACCACAGAGGGAAAAATACTCTCAGGGAAAAAAATGAAGCTTTACTGCAAAAGAAATGAATGCAAGAAATGGCACTTTAAGTAGTGAAGAGACATGAAGCATTGAAACTTCATAGCCTGCTAAGGAGCAACAGCTGTACCTAATTTCAACTTGACGTGCTTCAGATCTCATATTCATATAGGTATTTAATGATCCAAATATAATGGTCCTATATAGAATAATTACTTATATGAAGGAGCAAACTTCATACGCATTCCTTTTTAAATGATCCTTCAAGAGAAAAACTGCACTGGCTCTTTGAACAATGAATAGTCTCTTTCACCAATCCAAATGTTTGGGGCTAAATAGCTTATCTTTTAAGGGAGAGTAATAATAGTGCTGAGGTTACTTCTTTTTGACAGACTCTTTTTGTCTTCCCCCTTCCCAGGATAGCCAGTACAATGAAAAAAGGTAGAATGCCAAGCCAATCATTAAGTCATACTGATAGATGGTTACAAGAAATATCAGAAACAAAAGGAAGTAAGGTACTTTAGAGTTGATGTATTTTGAAAGCAGAGATTCACTTTGAGATTGACTTTCCTGGGCAGGGAGACTATCAGAAACAGGGCTGTCAGATTCCTTGTCTCCTGAAGAGTACAGTGATTGTCCAGAGTTTATTAATCCTTCATTTTCATGCCTTACCCCTTCTATGTTCTCAGAAGCTCCACTGATTAAAATTGTTGGCCCTAGAGGTTTCTCCACACTGTGTTCCCCTTGTTTGACAATCTGGCCTATATATCTTTCCTTTGTACTATCTGACGTCACTATTCCTGAACTTTTGGAAACTTCTTCCAGTGGAGATGCAGGATGAGAGTGCTTTTCAGTACCCTGGATTTCACTTGTTGGATTACAATTATATTCTGATTTAGAAGAAATAGATTGGAGAGGCATGGTAGTAACTGCATGCTCTGTAGTAGTGGCCTGTTCGTGAGAGGACACTGAACTTTTGGCATGGTGATTGGAAACCTGAGAGCCATTCTGAGAAGTTCTATTAGTGTCTGAGTTTAAAGAAGAATGAATAATGACATCTATAATTGTTTTCTTTGATAATTCTTGGGCCTGCTCATGATCTCTATTTTCTGGAAATATTTTTTTGTCTGTTGGTAACATTCCCAAATGTAAATCTAGTTTTGAGGCTGCTTTTTGATCATCTGTAATGACCTGTGAGGATTCTTCTACAGCTGTTGTATTCCCAGTGACACATTTCTTCCTGTCCTGTGTCTTCCCAGGATTGTATATAGCTATGGTTTCTTCCTTCTCCTTTTCATCTACGTGTACATTACAAATACCTGAACATGACTCCTTTTCAAAATCATTGTCATAGATTACACCTACTGTATCTCGTTGACAAAGGGTATCATGTGAATCATCATTTCTCCCTTCATGTGGATCAAACGCTGTTTCCTTTACTTCGATGGGCCTGTCACTTTGTGCTGTCTCCTGAGGTAGCTCAGCAATTATTGCTTTTTCTCTAGCAGACATGCATTCTAGAGTACTTTCCAATGTTGTCTTAATTATATAAGCTGTACCTGCTTCTGCTTTCTTAGTAATACCATGATCAGCTAGAGAAGACAGTTCACAGCTTGCTGTTTCTTGGCAGGTAAACAATTCTTCTGTAAGATTAGCTTTCAAGCTCCTTGTATCATCTCTTTTCCCCCACATGTCTTCACAATCTGCTTTTTCTATGGACTGCTCTGTTATAGTTGTCTTACTCCCTCTTGCTCTTTCCTGACTTTCCAGAACATTCCAACTTTGTTTATGCTGTGTGTTCTTATTCTGATCTTCAGGATTAATCCAAACTGATTTTTCTTCTTCAGCTTGGAAAAGGTACTTATTCCTCAAAACATTTCCATTTCTTGGTGAACCAGCTTGACCAGGCATCCCTCCTAGAGTAGTGACTTTGCTAGCCAAGAGATCACAGTCTGAGGTTGCTGACACAGTTTCCTCCAGGCTTAGATTTGTCCTTGGTGAATGAAACGTATCTGCTCTGATTGACTGGTCATGAGTTGCCGTGTCTTTACTCGGCAGAGCAGTTAGGTCTCTGTTACTGGCTCCCATCCCTTCCAGACTTATTTCAGAGTGGCTCGTCTTTCTTTCTCGGTCATGTAAGATGGATTGAAAACGTTTGCTTTGTTTTTCATTAACACCTAAGAATATTCTTCGCTCCTCCTCCTCATTCTTACCATTGCCATAATCTTTCTTGGAAGATCCTTTTTCTGTCAATTTTTCTGAATGGAAATCCAAGTGAAAGTCACCTCTTAAACATTCCCAATCTTTTACTGCAATTTCTTTAGCTTCTCCTTCAGGTTTTTTGTTAAGGTTGTCTGCCATTAGTTGGTCTGCAGAGGGACAAGACATTTGCACTCTGCCTCTCACTTTGGCTGGGTTAGCATTATCATCCAGTTCTTCTTTGCTGCCAATATGTAACTGTACTGCTTCATCACTACTAGTATTTCCCAGTGACAGCTTGACTTCTCCTGTATCTGAAGTAAATTCTTCTGAAGGTGGGTAAGTGTGCTCATTTCCTGAGAAATACTTTTCCTTGTGGTAAAAATCTCCCTTTAAAGATCTTTCTGCTGATGAACTTGAAGACAAAGGCCTTTTAAACAAGTCAGTGTATACATCATCATGGATTTGCTTCTTCTCTAACCTCTCAGCATTATTTGGAAAATTGACTGTATTCTTTTCATCTCCAGAAGCAGTACTTCTTAGCAAGTGTTGGTTTATCTTAAGGGGTAAAAACAACAAAAATAATGATTTTTATTGTTTTTAAATTTACAAAGCAAGTTAGATAGGATTCATTAACTTGGCTAGTGATTATCTGGTAGATTTCCTCGATTCATTACATTTGTAGATTTTGTACAAATTCTGAAAGATGAACGTTTGGGGGAGATTCTTGTAGGCTATGACTTAGGAATGAGATTAATAAGAAAAGGGGCCAAAATTAATAACTCTCCTTCCTAGCTTCCAAATATCACATTGTATTATTCAACTATTCTTGCTTGTCATTGCACTTTCTCCTCACTTAGGATATACACATTGATAGCTCCATGCTAATCAATTAGAGAGCAGCTTCCTGGATGCCCCTTGCTGCATTTACACTTGCTGTAGGTGCCCCTATTATAGTTTCTCTTATTAATATGTTTTCTGCAAAGCCTCTGCAAACTATTAATAGCAAAACGTCACTCAAAGAAAAGTGAGGGAGTTAATGTCTCTGCAAATTCTGTTTTAATGACCCTCTGCCAACTGGTACTCAAATGTATTTGAGCTCTTCAGTGATGCCAACTGTCAGGATTTAACAGTGAGATGCCTGTGTTTTTTTTTTCTCCTCATAACTGACATTTGCATGATCTCAATAATTATATGCAAATCTTACGTTTTCCCCTTCTTCTCACATAAGGCTCATGTTACTTGTCAACTGCACAGCTGTCTTGTAAGCCAATGCCTGTGGGTTCCACAGATTTGGTTGTATTTCCATCTATTATAGAGCTTCATTGTTTTATGCATTAACGTCAGCATGGAGCAAATTAGCATCTAAATTACAGCTCCCTGTTCATTTATTGGACGTACAATCTCAGTAACTTCTAAACAAACTTTATATTTGAGCCTGCTCATTGTAATGAGGTGTATTGGTGAAGTATGTGATTTTTCAGAGTCCTTTCATTATATTCTGTGGTTTGAAAAAAATGGCTGTGTTAACTTTCAGCTGGTGAGAATTCACACAGTGGGTGACAACTTTGTAGTTTCTTAAAGTTGGAGCAAAGTAAATTGCATACTTTAGTGATGCAGCTTCCATATCGCTATAGAAAGGGTGGAATGTGTGGGGAAAGAGATGAGCTCTATTTCTTTTCTGTTTCAGCACTGACACTTGAAGAGGCAAATGTCATTTTAATCTTCGATGATTATGAATCCATGTATCCTGATGATATGAGCTCCAACCAAATACAGTAAAGGATAAATTGCATTATGTGACTCATTTACTCCTATTTCTTCCTTTGTGATAAAAATGCTATCTAAACCATCCCCCTAAAAATCCCAAATAGATTGAATTTTCACAAAGTGTGAAATTTATGATAACAAATTTAATACTAAATTGTACAGTTCTAAATTTGTTTCCTGTTTTAAAATTATGGCACAAGCTATTTTATCCTCATTTGGTAATTTAATACTTTCAATGATATATAACTTAGAGATTCTCACAAAGATGGAAGTAAGTTAAAAAAAAAAGCTGCTAAATGCGAGAATCAGACTTGTAGAGCTGGACGGAACCCTAACAATCATCCAGTCTAGCCCTCTCATTTTACAGACGAGTTTATAAGTGTACACTTGTCACAAAGATTAGAAATGCACATCAGGATAGCGCTACTTCTTCTGTAATTCCTACAAACTGTTAACTCAGAGCCGCTGGTAAAGAGATAGGAAATGAATGTCATTAATTTGCCACTGCAGAGACCTGAAGTAACATAACTGAAATCAGATCACTAGCCTTGTTGATGAAGCCAGAGACGCAAAGACAGAATAGGCTATGCTCTCACATTTGCAAATTATATTAGTTGAAGCTGTTGAAAAGCAGACATTGCAGCGTCTTTGAAGCATAAATGGATTCATCTTCTCTAATACCTTGGCAGCCAGAATACTTACCATCGGCTCTAATTCTTTTTCATTATGTTCATCCTGTTCCCTGTTTACATGTTTTACATTTTGATTACTGGTTTCCAAATCTTCCTTGTCCTCATGAGAACAAACAATTGTTGGGATATAGGTATCTGAAAAGTTAAGATAATTGTACCTATGTAAGATTGTTCCAGTTGTAGGCTTTAACAAAAGAAATATATTCTGTTTAAAAATTAAAGAAATATTACCTGTAACCTTTGAATTCTCAAAGTTATTCTCATCTGATGTTACCGATGATTCTTCTTTACTGTTAAATTTACAACAAAATGTTATGCTTTTTCAGGGACTATAAATGTATAGCATTTTTATTATAGGAAATTCAAATGAGTTACAAGTTAAACAAATATTATTTAACTTTTCACATTTTCTTGCATTACTTTGTATGTTTTTTCATTAACATGATTTCTTAGAATGATGCAATAATGTATATTAGTTGTAGAAAAATGTAAAAATTATTTACACAATACTGTAATTCTAAATAAAATTATTTTACTCATATTAAAACATACACCCAAAGGAAAAATATATATAAATCTAGATTATCCCATAATTCTCACTTTGAAAGTCCAAATATTTCTCTCTTGTTTTAAATGATGAAGTTTTATGAACTAACAGTCCATTGTGGTCATTGAAATTACTTCTAATGTTCCAATTATTAATTTTTTGTGTTCCTTTTTACTCAAAATTCTTCCAGTTGAACTGACATAATATTAACTCTCTCTCTCCAGAAAAGGAGAAAACAAACAAATTTAATAGAAACTAAAATGCAGCTAAATTTATACCCAGTTTAAAGACTTCACATGTGTATTGCCAAAGGCCAGTTTTACAGCCAAGACTTTGGCCATTCATATGGAAGCATATTTTTTTTTTCTTTAAAATAATTCAGATTATACTTGCTTTTCTCTCATTTTCTGCATACTTTTTGAGAAAGCTAAATACTTTTTCCTTTCAAATGTATTCTGTTTATAGGTGTATTTGTGGAATTATAAGAATTTAGATTTGCCCATGACAATAGCAAGAAAATAGTTAGTGAAAAGCTCACTATGTATATAGTTATGTCACAAGTCAGTCTGTCAGAAATTATTGGACCAATATTCACATTTTCTTGTACTGTCTCAGCTGAATTTTCTCCTACTGACTTTTCTCAATGATTTTTCTGCAATAAAAGAAATCCAGAGAGTTCACAATGACTGATGAATTTGTATAATAGAACCTAGTTTTCATTGCATGGACAGTGTTGATTCAAATCCCCAGAGGGCTAATCTTGTTTTGACAAATCACAAGAAAATTACAAATTCTTCCATCTTGACATGTAAGAAGTAATTCAGCTTTGTATACATTTATGATGCTCAATTTTAGCTTTGCCAAAACTATTTGCTACCTTGCAGTGGGCCCAGAAATGACAATAGTTTTTACATAGACAATTTCATTAGAAAATATTATATTACCATAAGTAATACTGTTTTAATCTATAATCTATATTGTTTGTCAGGCCTATAATTATACAAAGATTCATTTTTGTGAACTCCAACTGCAAGTTAACACATTTTTCTTTCTCTATGTCCAGAAAATCTATGTACTCTTAAAAATATATAAACCATTAAACAGCATTTAGGTATTCTTTCTTTATGTTTCATCTGATAACAATATTGAAAATCTCCTTTGTAGAGGAAAATATCATTAAAGCTTTATGTTTTTGCCTAAACAAAGTGTTATTAATCATTTTTCTTATTAAATTCTTTAGAATGCTTTAATTTTTAAAATAATTTCATCAAAAGGAAAGGAACTTGCTTTTAATTCACAGTGAGGACAAATAGGTATCAAACTGGATATTACTATTTTGATATCTTACAAAACCATTTGATATCTTACAAAAACATTACATACAGACAGAAATATAGGAGGGAAATCTTAGATTTATAGGTAAAAACAAGAAAAAGAATCCAAAATAGATGACATTTAAGTATTATATCAAATATTTGTTTAAAAAACTAATAGAAAATGTGTTAAACTCCTACAGGGAAAAGAATATGATTGCATCAATAAGTATTAAAAACCTAGAAAATATTGAGAGATATACCATGTTCATAGATAGGAAAATTATGAAGATAGTATCTCCAAATTTGATTTACAAATTCACTTCTAATCAACATTTCAAAACATGTTTTCACAAAATTTGAAGATATGATTCTAAAGAGAAGAATAAAGGACTAAAAATAGCTGGTCTACTTCTGAGAAATAGTAGAGGAAGCACCTCTGTGTAGTTTCAATACTTCTTATGAGGATATAGTCATTAAAACAATTATATTGGCACTGAGACAGGAAAGTATTGAGAGCTTAGAAACAGATCCACACATATCTAGAACTTTGGTATTTGATAAAAGTAGCATGTCAGACATCAGTGAAATAAGGGACTTCTCAGTAAATGGAGATAGGGAAAATGACTACCCTCAGGGGGAAAAAGTGAAATTAGCACAACAAATATTCAGTAATCAATTCCAGATGGATTAAGATTTTATATGTCAAAAACCTTGAAATTCTTAGTAGAATATATGAATATTTTTCAGACCTCAGAGTAGAAAATGTTTTCTTAAAGAGGGGGAAAAAAAACTATAAAAAAAAAGATTATCAGTTTAGCTCTATTAAAATTTAAAACTTCTGTTCATTGAAAGACCTCTTTATAACAGAAAAATATAACTAAACTGGGAGAAGATGCTTACATTATACAGCATCAACACAAAATAAATGTCAAGAAATATAAAGAACTTCTACAATTCAATAAGAAAACACAAACATTTCAATAGAATCAGGGGAGAGGGGCAGACGTTTCACAGGAGAGACAATGCACAGAGTCAATTAGCATATAAAGGATGGTCAGCGTTATTAAAAAACAGAGAAATGCAAATCAAGACCACAAGCAGATGCTATTTTACACTTATTCAACTGATAAAACTGACCATCAATTTTATCAGTTGATAGTTGATCGCCATCAACTACATAAAACTGAACCAATCTAAATGTTTGTCAATGGAAGATTGGATGCAAAACTTGGTATATCACAAGAGAAATATATATAGCACTCAAAACTGATTTAAAATACACAGAGACACACAATAATATGGATAAATCTTAGCAACATATAATATTAAATGAACAGTGCTAAAACATTGCATCAGAGTAGGTTCTTTTTTATTGCTATAAAAGCTATTGAAAGAATCTAAATATATTTATTAAAGAATACATAGGATATAATTCATGTAAACAAGAAAGCTTGATTTTCAAGATTATGATTACATATAAGTGGGGTGAATCAGAGGAAAGGAATGAGGAAATGATAAGTTGTTTTGTTTTACAGGTGTTTATTGTATCATTTAAAATATTTAAATTGTTAAATTCTAGTTTCAGGTAATATAGTCAGACAAATGGATTGCTCTCTGGTCTAAATTACAGGGTGTGTATAGATAAAATCCCACTCCAAAACCCAAAGTATCTGTTATATGACCAATTACATTTAAAGGGTTTCATTAAAACAACTTTAGAAAATTTGAAAATAAAGGCAAAGAACGTTATGGTTGATGATGATAGGCCCCAGAACTATATACAGTCATGGTAGAAATGAAATATGTTAGAGAAAATTTCTAGTCTCCCCTTTATATTCTGAGTCTGTTTTTTAAAAAGGTAATTTATTTATTTTAATTGGAGGATAGTTACTTTACAATATTGTGGTGATTTTTGCCATACATCGCCTTGAATCAGCCACAGGCATACATGTGTCCCCCTATCCTGGACACCCCTTCCACCTCCCTCCCCACCCCATCCCTCTGGGTTGTTCCAGAGCACCGGCTTTGAGTGCCCTACTTCATGCATTGAACTTACACTGGTTTTCTGTTTTACATATGGTAACATATATGTTTTAATGCTATTCTCTCAAATCATCTCACCCTCACCTTCTCCTACATAATCCAAAAGTCTGTTCTTTACATCTGTGTCTCTTTTGCTGCCTTGCATATAGGATCATCATTACCATCTTTCTAAATTCCATATATATGCATTAATATACTGTATTGCTGTTTCTGTTTAATAGACTCCAGTTTCATCCCCCTCATTAGAACAGACTCAAAAGTGTTCCTTTTTATAGCTGACTAATATTCCATTGTGTATATGTGCCACAACTTCTTTATCCATTTGTCTGCTAATGGACATCTGGATTGCTTTCATGTCCTAGCTATTGTAAACAGTGGTGTGGTGAACACTGGGGTACATGTGTCTCTTTCAACTCTAGTTTCTTTGCTGTGTGTGCCCAGCAGTGGGATTGCTGAGTCATATTACAGTTCTATTTCATTTTTTAAGGAATCTCTGCACTGTTCTCCAAGTGGCTGTACCAGTTTGCATTCCAACAAACAGTGTAAGAGGGTTCCCTTTTCTTCACACCCTCTCCAGCATTTATTGTTTGTAGACTTTTTGACAGCAGCCATTCTGACCAGCATGAGATGATACTTCATTGTGGTTTTGATTTGCACTTCTCTAATAATGAGAGGTGTTGAACATCTTTTCATGTGTTTGTTAGCCATCTGTATGTCTTCTTTGGAGAAATGTCTTTTAGTTCTTTGACCTACTTTTGATTGGGTTGTTCATTTTTCTGGTATTGAACTTCATGAGCTGCTTTTATATTTTGGAGAATTAATTCTTCGTCAGTAGTTTCATTTGCTATTTTTTTTTTTTCTGTTCTAAAGGCTGCCTTTTCACCTTGCTTATAGTTTCCTTCATTGTGCAAGAGATTTTACATTTAATTAGGCCCCGTTGGTTTATTGTTTTTATTTTCATTACTCTGGGAAATGGGTCATAGAGGTTCTTGCTGTGATTTATGTCAGAGAGTGTTCTGCCTATGTTTTCCTATAAGAGTTTTATAGTTTCTGGTCTTACATTTAGATCTTTAATCCATTTTGAGTTTATTCTTGTGTATGGTGCTAGAAAGAGTTCTAGTTTCAATCTTTTACACATGGTTGACCAGTTTTCCCAGCGCCACTTGTTAAAGAGATTTTCTTTTCCCTGAGTCCTTTTTGAGCAGGGGGGTTTCTTACTGGTCTTCCTAGTGGTTAACAGTGTCTGACATCGTGCTGAATAAATGCACAGTGTCTTTTCTACTCTTCCTTTCTGTCTACCTCTTATCAGCATTATCATAACATTGTTCTTCTTTTCTTTCCTCATTAAATGTTAGTGTCATAAATAAAGCATGCGTATTTTTGTGTCTTACAATGTTTGAAGTACCTCCCCCTCCAAAGTTAAAAGGCAAAGTTTTTAACTATGGGCTTAAATAATTAAATTTTTTTAAATCTAGTATAAATTTAGAAATTAAAAAGTCAAAAAGATATGTCATTTGTGGAGGGATACTTCATTGCTAGTGTACCTTAAATACATACTGTGTCAGTCATTAATATTATTTAATCATAAGACAGGTCATTATTGAGCACCCACTCTATGCCCTAAGTTCTAATAACCATTGGGAAATCTATATGCCATACATTTTAATAAACACTGAGAAATCCAAGATGAATTATATATGTATATATATAATTACCTCAAGGAAGCTCTAATGTAATGATAGAAATAGATATATCAGCACGCAATTATTATAATGTGATAAATTTTATAATAAATAATGGGATATGATATTTTCCAGAGAACAAAGAACAGAAATGAGGAGAGCACTCAGTTGGAGGAATCAGGGAATTTTTCACAAAGGAAAATTTATGTTTATGGGAAGTAGGACTTTCTCAACTAGAGAAAAAAGATAAAGTCATTCCAGGCAGAAAAAATAAGAAGTGGTCAAATAATTAAAGGTAAGAAAGCACAAAAAGATGAGAACCATCCAGAAACAAAGAGATGTTCAGAGGGTTTGGGCTGTTTTGTGTTTTTTTCTTTAATGCCAAGGAATAGTACTGGGGTTAGTTTAAGTCAGCTTTAAAGGACTTAGTATGCCAGGAAAAATGGGACTGAACGTCTGAATTCTTTATTTACTTTTAAATCAATGCTTGAGAAGGGGTGGCAGTGACAAGGGGGCAGTGGAGGAGTTAAATGGGGAGAGACAGGGTAGGTTTTACCTTTAGGGACCAATCTCTGGAAGTACACTTAAGGATCGCTCTTTAGGAGAGCCTGAATAGGATAAGCCATAGTGAAGCAGGAAGGTAAGTCATGAGACTCCTGCAGTATTTCAGGCACAAATGATGATAAAGGTGATGGCAATTAGGAGGGTGAAGAGGAATCAAATTTGCAGCATCAGTGTGATTTGTTGACTGATTCCTTGGATATGGGGTTTCCCTGGTATCACAGAGGGTGAAAAATCTGCCTTCAGTGTGGGAGACCCATATTCGATCTCTGAGCCAGCAGGTCCCCTGGAGAAGGGAATGGGTACCCACTCCAGTATTCTTGCCTGGAGAATTCCTTGGACAGAGGAGCCTGACAGGTTACAGTTCATAGGATTGCAGAGTCAGCCACACTAAGCAACTAATACACACATACTTGCCTGGATGTAGATTTTAAAGATGCCTTCTTTCTGCCTAACTTTGGTTGTATTCATGAGATTTAGAAATCAAGTGTTGCCCTTTCCAAGACCTAAGCAAGGGAGAATTAAGTCAGTGGTCATCTGCGGCTCCTGTCCTATAAATCAGCAGTCTTGAATTAGTCTGCTGGCTGATTTCTGATGTCTTCCAGGCTGGGTAATCTGCTTCTCGGGTGCTCATGTCGACACTTTTCAGCCTTCCTTTCTACTCTCGGGTATGTGTGCCTGAACAGTGCATCAGTAGGTTATGCCTAGTCTCCTGGCTTTTATTTTAGTCAGTTCATAGTGAAAAAGAGCAGAAAGACCTGGATTCAAATCTGTCTTTCCTGTTACTTAACCAATTACTAAGTCACTTACTAGCCATGCAACCTCCAACAAGCCTTAACCTCAACACAACACTTAACCTCTCTGTGTATCATTTTTCTCCAATTATTGCCTAGTCCTTATACACAGGGCAATTATTTAACATAATTCTCAATATGTGGAAATGTTTAATACATGCATTATTATTATTATCACTATTGTGATTATCATTATTAGTGACATGTAGTAAATAGCATGCTGATCACTAGTTCTCCACTGCTGCAGTAACCAATTCCCGTGCTTCTCCTTTTACTTGCAATTATCTATATATTTTTTAAGGTTTACTCCATTCTCTCATGTCTTTAATCCACAAGTTACCTTTTTTTCCCACAAGTTACTTTCAAGTGTAAAACTGGCAGCCCATGATAACACACTTGCTTAGTTTTTTTAAAAAATAGACCTTTACTATCAGAAGGCCACCCCCCAAAGAAAGATCACTAGATCATCAGTGAAAGTACCTTTCTATTTAAAAATGTCTTCACCAAATACAGTTTGCATGGGAATGCTAATTCACACTTTCTATTATTACCCAACTGATTTATTCAGTGTCAGAATCTATGCACCCTGTTAATATTCCTGCATTTCTAGGTATGTGGCACTTAGGCTTTTAGAGTTATGGTTAATTTTAACACTGCCAAAATGTAGTAGTTTTAGTATAAGTAAGTAATATCATTTTTCCTGAGTTTCTGTAATGCTATTGTGCTAAAAGCTCATATATCTCTTAAAATATGAGTGAAACCTGTTCCACACAATCTGTCTAATGTGATGGAATTACCCAGCCAGTCAGGGTAAATGTCAGGATTAGGTTGTAGTTAGTAGAAGTGTAACTCTGTTCCAAGAGGAATCAAAAAGTTGGCATAAAAAAAGGATCATTTCCAAAATGAGTCATGAATGTTGCATTTGTGTCTCTTTAACAACTCTGCTTGAAAGCACTCAGCATTGACTAAAGATAACCAACTTGGAATTCTTAGGCATCACCTCTTGTTCTGATAAGCAGCTAAAAAGTCAATATTGAACTCCTCAAAAAGTATGTTAAGTCTGCCCTCTTTGTTCAAAGCTGGTGCTCTCATTTGATTTCCTTTACCTTCCTTCCCTAAAGGAAGAAAGGAAAATAAATGAATGAAGAGCTTTTAAGTTAGAAATAATATGTGCCTCGTTTAAGAGTTTTTAAAAGACACTTAAGAATTATTTAGTATTAGAATTGGTGTTGCTAAGTAGATACTTATACTGAAAAGGCTTTCCTGAAATAAATAATTATGTATTATATGTTGTTTATTTTCATAATCTTATTGTGATATTTCTCTAAAAATGGACTTTCTTATGTTCTGACATTTTACAGCCATTTATGATTTGGAGGAGGGAGGAGAGCAGAAACTTGTACTTAATGAGAAGTGAAGTTCATAATACATTAACCAACTACAAGGGCTCAGTATCTAATCCTTTGGTGTTAAAACACCAGTAGTCTTCTTTTGATCAGGAATAAAACTGAAAACAGAAAAGAAATATTTGATCAAAAGAAAGACAATTAGAGCAATAAATGTCTAATTGTGAACAAAAGTGTCTAAGGAAAAAAAGTTTAAAGGCACAATGCCAGAAGGAGTTCAGGATGAAAACATGCATTAAAATTCAGTTCCTTGACAATAATGCTGGAAAGGAAAACAAAATGAAGACAGTTCTGCATCAATAAAGGATTGAATGAAGCAAAAATAATCTCAAAGAGAAAACATAAACATTTTTAAATGACTTTGTATTTCCTTAAGATGCTGAATCTGTGGACTAATAATTAATATGCTGAAGAATATGTTTTTTGTGGGTATCACATTCCTTATCTTCAAAGTGAAAGCTCCAGATTAGATTAGGGATATCAAATAGAATACTCTCATGCTGGCCTCCCTCTCTAGCATCCATGGCAAGCACTGATAACAGATCAAGGGGTTTCCTTGCTGAGTCCAGATTGAGCCTGGTGACCGTTCTCTATGCAGCCTGGCAGCCACTACCTATCAACTCCTTTATTGTTCAAAATAGAAAAAATTTGCCTTTCTCAGTTTTGATATTAAATAGCATGCCTTCTGCTTTAAGATTACATATTTATATAACTAATAGCATCCCATAAATATAATTTTGAAATATGATTTGGAATTTTTAAAAATTTATTGTCAAAAGACATATAAATGCTAGAAGGATCAATAGAAATAACTATTAACATTGCAATACAAAGATAAATTCTCAATTAAATCTTATAGTTAGCATTTCAAATTTAATACCTACAGAAATCCTACCACTGCAATTTGTCAACTAGTACTTATAATGCAGATTATACAATAATTTGTTCCCCCATTATTTTACTATGTCCAGATAAAACTTCTCAAATAATGAAAAAACATTACCAATATCTACAAGTGATTGAGATGAGCAAGTATATTGTGTAACACATATGATATAAGTTAATTTATTACTTTTAAAATGTAAGCATAAGCCATTGCAAACCATAAGACCCTTGAGTAAACTCTAGTGAATTGCTTAAGTATTGGTAACTAAGTATATACTACCACATTAGTGACCAGATGGTTTTATTGAGTCACTTTCCTGTTTTCCATAAAGCTGAATTGCTATGTTCCCAAAAATCTTCTGTATTTCTTCTACTAAATTTAGCACATTGCCTATTGCTTCAGTCCTTGATCTTGAAAACATACTGACAATAATGGTGCCATGCTGCCTTTTTGATGCAAGAAATTTCAATAGCAGAGAAAGAAGCAGCTGAAAAACATAACCTGTTGAAGAATTCTTTGGTAAGTTTCTTTTCCAAAGTTGCTTTATCTCCTAATTCTGTTTTCTGCCAAGGATTGCTATTTTCAAATCTGCTTTGTCATGTCAAAGTGGTGGGTACTGTTTCTTTCTTGCTCACCCCATCCCATAGGAATTAAAGTGAAAAAAATTTTGGATTTAATTCTGTGATGAAATCTGGGCATCATGTGCAATTTTGTAGAGATGAGATCTCCTTAGAGTGTCTTCTAAAGGAATACAAAAATGTGAGAATCTAGTCTGTAATTAAGTCAAATCTTGGAAGTTCACATGTGAACAATAAAAATATTGTAGGTTGCTTTGGGAGCAATGCAATTACAACCAGAATCCATGAATTTTAACTGGGAAAAAAAAAAAAAAGAACCTTATAGATAAACCTGGCCCAAGGGACTATTCTGCCACAATCTGCCAATTATATTCTAGCAAGAGAGAAATTTAAATGTTTTTAAGTGATGGAGGAAAAAACTAAAGAATGTATATCAGAGAGATACCAGAAAAAATTCTTAATTTTATTGGGTCTAAAGTCCTTATTTCACCTCAGCTTTTAATGGAAGTAATTGTCATCCATGGATGACAAAAAATTAATGATTGTCCAGCTGAGACTCTTGCTACTTTAGAATTCTGACATTCTGATTCTCCATGTTCCCCTACAAAGTGATTTCTAAGAACTTTATACTTCATCTATCTTTCAAATATTATCAGAGAATTATTAATATCTGTTTTTTCCTAAGGATACTAATTCTCAGGCTTTATTTATTACTGATTTGTTTGTGGTTGTGTAAAATGTCATCACAGGGCCATGACTGTGAGCCAACTAATTGCAATTAAAGAACTCCTGATTAAACCTGTTTTCTCTGTGAAATCTACATATAAGTATCACTAAGATACTTGGTTTGTTCAATACTGAGCTTTGACATCCAAGCTCTACAGAACTTGTGTTACATATTGCTTTGAAAACTGTTTTAAGAAAAAGGCAATTTAAAATGTAAATTGATATTCCCAGTGTGTATGTGGAAAGGTTGTATTTGGAAGGGCTGAGAGCAGGAAAGAAAACAAAGGAGCAGGAGACTTCCAGGCTGTGAAATCAAATCTTTCGGAAGTGACACCTCACCTCCCAAAAGGATCTGCTGCCCAACTTCGGGTGGCAGCCACCCCCCTGAGCATCTGTGCCCTGTATTGTTTCCCAAGATAGTATACTTTGCATGTGATTGTTCTTTTCTTTTTAATGGGGGGCAAAGTGGCAAGCTTCTACAACTCTTCCCCCAGCCTTTGTCCCATTCCTGTCTCTTGAGAGTTTCAATCATATATCAATACTTTTCCCTTTATCAGTAGAGTAAATCAGGGGAAATGATGTGTAATTCAATATAAGTACTAATAGAGCAGTTCTAGAGTATTTCATACAGGAGATTATACCTTTTATGTTTGTAAAAAAATCACCAGATATCTTAAATATAATAATTCAGTTCAGTTCAGTCACTCAGTCATGTCTGACTCTTTGCCACCTCATAGACTACAGCATGCCAGGCTTCCCTGTCCACCACCAACTACCAGAGCATGCTGAAACTCGTGTCCACTGAGTTGGTGATGCCATCCAACCACGTCATCTTCTGTCGTCCCCTTCTCCTCCTGCCTTCAATCTTTCCCAGCATCAGGGTCTTTTCCAGCGAGTCAGTTCTTCACATCAGGCCAAAGTATTGGAGCTTCAGCTTCAGTATCAATCCTTCCAATGAATATTCAGGACTGATTTCCTTTAGGATTGACTGGTTTGATCTCCTTGCAGTCCAAGGGACTTTCGAGAGTCTTCTCCAACACCACAGTTCAAAAGCATCAATTCTTCAGCACTCAGCTTTATTTACGGTCCAACTCTCACATCCATACATGACCACTGGAAAAACCATAGCTTTCACTAGACAGACTTTTGTCAGCAAAGTAATGTCTCTGTTTTTTTAATATACTGTCTAGGTTGGTCATAGCTTTTCTTCCAAGGAGCAAGTTTAGTGTCTTTTAATTTCATGGCTGCAATCACCATCTGCAGTGACTTTGGAGCCCAAGAAAGTAAATTCTGTCACTGTTTCCATTGTTTCTCCATCTGTTTGCCATCAAGTGATGGGACCGGATGCCATGATCTTAGTTTTTTGAATGTTGAGTTTTACTTTTTCACTCTCCTCTTTCACTTTCATCAAGAGGCCCTTAGTTCCTCTTCACTTTCTGCCATAAGAGTGGCATCATCTGCGTGTATGAGGTTATTGATATTTCTCCTGGCAATCTTGATTCCAGCTTGTGCTTCATCCAGCCCGGCATTTCATATATAATAATATAATAGTTAGGACCAACAAAAGTCAGAGCAAGCCAAATCAAGTTAGAAATATTAAAGTACTGCCTTTCTGTGATTGCTTTTAACTAAAGGTTAAACTTATAAGTTATGAAATATTTTTTTTAGATCCTAGGACCATTTATTTATTGTCTTATTTTTTCTCTTAATTTAAAATTCATTTATATTTTAAAATTCTATATCTTAGCAGTTTCTACTTTTTAGTTTTATAGTTTTAGTAAGTGTTTAGTAATCTTTATGATATGAAATCCATTGAAATTCATTTCCATTTTCAAGAAATTCAGTTTCACAAACATTTTTAAACTAGCTATTCTACTTATGCTAATCACAGCATAAATTGATATATCAGTGAAAAGAGAAATATGATAAATTAGATTGGATGGTTTGTGTTAAAATCCAAATAATAATGCTATTATCAAACTGGATTTGTATGTAATTGCTTTTGAAAAGTTTTGTAGGCAGACTCAGAAAGTCTTAACGTATTATTTCTAAATTTAATGCTTTTGTGAACTTACATCACATTAAAATCATCTTAATGCACCTTTTTGTCAATTCTTCACAATAGATTACAAAAGGAAGGGAGGAGAAGGTACATTTAAAAAGCAAATGGATAAGAACTCAATGGAAGTCTATGAGGCTACCTGTTGATGCGCCTGTAAGGGAGTCATTAATATGCGGCTCAGTGACATGATGGGCCATAATGGCTCCTCCAGGGACGCTCAGTCTATTGTGTCGGAGACTAGTTAGGGATTCATTAACATGAAGACTTGAGACTTCTTAATATGCAAATTATTAATGCAACGCACTGAGGCATACTCACAAATGTCCACATCTTCTGTTACAGGTTTGCTTTGCCAGTCCTTCACCCACACCTTTTGTGAACTAGCATTTTCTTTCTTTTGTCCTTTGTTGCAGATTTTTTCACAAAAGATTCTACTCTCCCGTGGAATCTACCACTTCACTTTCAAAGACCTCCTCCCCTTCAAGCCCACCTTTCTTTGATTTAAGGCAGGTTTATATAAACAAACCAGTTGAACATTTTGACTAAATCAATCAAACTTAAGCACAAAATCTGATTTGCTATTTTTCTGTAATATCAAATTGGTCTTTGGGCAAAGGCAGAGCAATGTGAACAAAACACTTGCTTTTAAAAAGTGAAACTCTGAAACAAATAGTGTAGCCAACAGTTGAATAATTTGCTCTAAAGGTGGGTGGGGAAAGAGTAGCATAGTAGAAGAAAGAAAAAGAGAGCAGAGAAAGGCCATGAAAGAGGACATAAGAAAAAGAGTGCAGTTAAGTAAGCCAAGTAAGTGTTTGTGCCAATATAACACATGAGTGAAGAAATGGATTTGAATTGCTCAGTGTCTGGCATACAGCAAGCAATCAATAAGTATTAGCTATTATTATTACATCAACACTTTACACTTTGCAAAAAAGATGAAATTAATATCTGCATTCCCTGTTGAAACAATAAGAAAAATGTTATAGAGTGAAAGCTGTTCAGTTCTTGAATTAACATACTGTGAAAAGGGGAATCAAACTTATATTCCTATTCCCACAGCAGAATTAGCTATAGAAGTCATGGAAAGGTATTCAAATATCTTTTAAAGCTTATACACATACCATGTATGGGAAATACAGTTTTTCTTCTGGGACTTTATATGCTAACCTATATTCATTTTCTTCTCATTTTATTCTAGCTTTATCTAAAAAACAAAACAAGCTTTTATTACTGTTTCTCTACTAAATTTTAGAAGAAACAGACCCTTATTTCTAAACTTATAAACCCTAAATTCTGCAGTGCAGCTCAGAAATCAAGATTTGTTTATCATAAAATATTTGTGTCTCTACACAAAATTAGTAATATATTTTTTAAGGTAACAGCTTTATTGAACTAAAATTTACATATCACAAAATCTACCCATTTTAAATGTTTAATTCAGATTTGTTCAATTTACAGAATTGTGCTGTTAGCACCCAAATCTAATTTTAGAACACTTCCAGAACCCCCCAAAAGGATGTGACTGTTAGAATCACTCTTTACTCCTCTCCCCAGTTCTAGGCAACCACTAATCTTATTTCTGTCTTAATATATTTGCCTGTTCTGCACTTCTCATACTAAAGAGAATCATGCAATATGTGTTTTTTGCTTCTTCCCTGTTTTATGGAGGAAAATGTTTTTGAGTTCATCAGTGTTGTAGGATGTATCAATACTTCATTTTTTATTAGTGAATAGTATTCCATTGTATAGATACACTGACTTTATGCATTCACCAGTTGATAGGTATTTGAGTTGTTTCCACCTTTTGGCTCTTGTAGGCATTGCTTCTGTGAACAATTTACATAGTGTTTACATGGACATGTGTCTTCATTTCCCCTGGTTAGATACCTAGAGGTGAAATGGCTGGGTTTATGATAATCCTATAATTTCAGTTTCTCCACATTCTCACCAACACTTATTATTATCTCTCTTATTTATTGTTGTCATTATAGTGGGCATAAAGTGGCATCTCATTGTGGTTTTGATTTGCATTTTCATAGTAACTGGGTTTCCCCTGTGGCTCAGCTGGTAAAGAATCCACCTGCAATGTGGGAGACCTGGGTTTGATCCCTGGGTTGGGAAGATTCCCTGGAGAAGGGAAAAGTTACCCACTCCAGTATTCTGGCCTGGAAAATTCCATGGAGTACAGTCCATAGGGTTGCAAAGAGTTGGATGTGACTGAGTGACTTTCACTTCACTTACTTCATAGTAGCTAATGATGGTGAGTTCTTCTTCATGCTCTTTGTTGTTGTTATTCCATTGCTAAGTTGTTTTCAACTCTTTTGCTACCCCATAGACTGCAGCTTATTGATCATTACTGTATCTTCTCCAGAGAAATGTCTATTTAAATCCTTTGCTCATTTCAGATTAGGCTGTCTTTTATTATTGATCTGTAAGAGTTCTTTTGGGTAAGACACTTATTAGATACATGATTTGTAAGTTTTTTCTCTGTCCTGACTGTGTCTTTTGGAGTGCAGAGTGCTTAACTTTGATAATGTCTAAGCAGTAGAATTTTTAAATTAGCTTTAAGATCTTTGCTAACTTGCTGATACACTACATAGAATCTATTTGATTAAAATTCTTTAAATAGTAAGCAATATTATTTTTAAAATAGTCTCTATAAGTGTAGTTATCACATGCAATTATCTACATCTCATATTCTTGTTCATGTTAATTTCAATACTGTGATGCTAGAAAACATACACTAGTTATTGGTCCTAGCTAATTTCTAGACTGGGGTAGATGTAAGCAGATTCAGAAATGATGCAAACAAACCTACAGGTTCAAGAAAAGAAATCCAGCTTATTTAAGAAGCTTAGAGTACAAACACCGTATTATTCCTCTGATGCCTTTCACTGGAGGAGATGGAGTAGGCAGGTGGAGCTCATGATGTTTGGGAAGGACAAGATGAGAACCAATATGAACTAAAAGACAAAGAACAGATGACTGAAGAAGTTGGGACACAGGCTGGAATTGCTGAAGGTGTCAGACACAAGAGCTAAATCCTGCAGGGATGCAGTTATGCTGCCAAAGATGGTGATCTCTGCCACACTTTTAACATGATGGCACAGGGCTTTACACTTAACATTCTGAAGAATACAGCTATCGAGTGGCTTTAAAAGGATTCTGTCCTTCTATATTATTATAACTTAGATTGGAAATCAGGCTAAGTCAGAATAATGTTGGACAAAATTTAATGTTTATTCATTCAACAAATAGTTAACTTGTGCTAGGCATCATGCTAGATCATGCTAGAAATTAAACCACTAGCACAAGCTGTGACTGAATCAACTCTGCCTTCATAAACCTTACTGTCTGAGGAATGATAAATGAAAACTGGCCACTTAAAATCACAGCCATACCTTTTAGGATTGGGGAAGTATGGAATCCTATAGAAGAAAATACAGTTAACCATTGAACAACACAGGCTTGAACTGCATGAGTCCATTTATATGCCAATTTTTTTTTCAATAGTAAATTCTATAGTACTGCCTGAACTGCAGTTGGTTAACTCTGATGATGCAGAACTATGGATACGGAGGAACTGAGTGTATGTAAGGCCAACTATAAGTTATACTCAGATTTTCAGCTACAAAGAGGGTCAGCACCCCTGGTATCCTCATTGTATTAAGATCCATAACAAGGTTCATACAGGATCCATACAGGGTCAACTATAATAAGATCCATAACTCAAACTCAAGGAAGATAATAGCAACTGTGCATGTGCATGGGCTTACAAAGAGATCAGACTGAAAGAAGATCATATCCTTTAATAAGATTACACACCATATTTAAAAGCTTGATTTTTCTGAATTGTAAAATATATACTTTTCAAAAAGTAAATACTTTCTGAAAGCTTATTTCATTCTAAATGGAAAACTTTACCATGCTATTTAATGATCTTTTTTCTCTTTCCCAAGTCATCTTGAATGATAGGACAAAATTTCTTTAATAAATGCCCTGTTTGTAAAGCTTAAGTTTGGTATCTTAATTCCCACAGTCCTTAATGTTGCTGTTAATGCTTAAAAATCCCCCATGCCACGTTTGCAACAGAATTATTTTATTTGCTAATTTTTTCTTTGTTTAATAGTGTTATTTTTTTGGTGGATATTGAGACTAAGTGATTTTCAAAAATTTTTTTTAAGTTACAACTTAAAATATCTGTGTTTCATCTTTTGTTTATACTGTTCACAATTTGTTGCATATCAGAATCAGCTGAGATTTTTTAAAATCTGTGCTTGCAACCCAACCCTGACCAATGAAAGTGTGGTCCTATAGGAGGATCTGGGCAAGAGTGCCTTAGTTTTCCCCTTCCGATGTGCACCCAAGCTTAAAAAACACCGCTTTACACTACTGTTCTACACTGGCTTTTACTATATCAAAGTATGGATAGTGAGAAAATGTATCCTTCAGTAACAATACTCTGCTATTAAGATGGACAGAGAGGCCTGGAATGCTGCAGTGCATGGGATCACAGAGTCGGACACGACTGAGCAACTGAACTGAACCGAAGATTTTCTCTGGGGTGGGAGGAGGAGAGGGTATGCATAATCAAGTAGGTTAGCATTAATGTAAATTTTATAAAGATTTTACTTCTGCTCCTGTTAGGTCTATAAAACAATTAATTTGTATTCATCACGGATATTACCAATTCATACATCAATGAATTTAAATTTACTGATTTTTTTTTAACTGAAAGGAAATCTAGATGCTATTTAGGGTAAGAGACATTAATCTTCTCTACCTTAACAACTGTATTGTTGATTATAAAACTGATGGTGTTTATTAAGACTTAAACTTGGAATGGTAAAATGTTTTCCAATTGCACTATGTGGCAAATTGCCCCAACAATTATTGTAAATGCAAGAACAATAAACTGCATTGCCAAGGACACTAGTTGGTTAGATCCCATAAAAGAGACAATAGGTCTTGAGATGAAAATGGTAGTGTGAGGTGACAGTTATGGAAAAAAACAGAATATGCAATGTAATGACTTAAATATATCTGTGGATAATACTGATAGTTTAATGTGTTTGGAGTTTATAATATGTAAAATAAGGTTTTATAAAGAAAGACCAAAACTGCATACATTCAGGTCTTTTTTCCTTATTTGCTACAAAAGTAAAGTAACCTGCAAGATTACATTTACTGTCTTTCCAAATCATCAGTGTAAAATGGTTTTGTATAAATATGGCATTGATTTTATGAATAATATTTTCTTCTCACAGATATCAATTTACATAAACTTATTCAGTATTACAATACTCATAATCTATTGTTGGGGCTTCCCTGGTAGCTCAGCTGGTAAAGAATCCACCTGCAATGCCGGAGACCCTGGTTCAATTCTTGGGTCAGGAAGTTTCCCTGGAGAAGGGGTAGCCTACCCACTCCAGTATTCTTAGGCTTCCCTGGTGGCTCAGGAGGTAAAAAAATCTGCCTAAAATGTGGGAGACCTGGGTTCGATCCCTAGGTCGGGAAGATCCCCTGGAGGAGGGCATGGCAACCCACTCCAGTATTCTTGCCTAGAGAAGCCTGGCAGGCTACAATCCCGGGGGTTGCAAAGTGTTGGACATGACTGAGTGATTAAGCACAGCACAGCACAGTCAATTGTTAGGATAATTGGAACATTTTGAAAATAAAATCATGATAGATACAATAACACAACTGCACCTTCACCAAGACAAAATTGCAACTCAGTCCTTCAGTAGCAAAGATGGATCTAAAAGATAGGATACAGAGATTTGGACAGCCAGAGGAAGCAGAAAAGGGACCCTAAAAGAGCTGATGCCAAAGATAAACTGCCAGTGATGTGTTTTCATCTGTACCTATGCTGTACTCCCTCCTTCTCTCAGAGACCTTGTGAGTAGCGATGGATCCTGAGGGAAATAAGCCCAAGAATGTATTGGAGACCTGAAAAGCACGAAACCCTAATGCAAACAGAAGGGGAGATCTTGAATTTCCTTAGAATATTTGCAGTGGTTGCTTTGTTCAGCATGGAGCTCTCTCCCCCCAGATTTCTTCATGACTGACTCTCTTCAAGTCTTTGATCACTTGTCATCTTCTCAAGGAAGTAGTCTTTATTTCTTATCCTTCTTGTTCTGCTCTGCTCTTTATATTCTCAATTGCATATATCATCTTTCAAGATAATTTACTTAATATTTATGTTTATTACCTATTAGTTTTCCTTCCATTAGAATGTAAGCTACATGAGGACAGGGATTGTCTTTTTTTTTTCCATTGATGTGTCTCTAGTACTCAGAACAGTACCTGGCACATAGTAGGTGTTCAATAAATATTTGTCGAATGTATGAAGATCATTTATTCCAGTTACTAATCTTTTTTTACTCCCTTTTAATATGCAAGCTGAAAAGCAAAGTTAGAACTTTGCTAGTAATACTTTGATCATTTTTTTTCATCTGAACCAAGATCAATACCCTCTCAATCTTGGTATTATAGAAAAACCATACTGGTGTGATTTCCATGTATCCATCCAAGAGGATAAAGACTGAAATACCTGGACTAACATTTTTCATGAAATCAAAACATACACATTAGATTTTGAAGGGAGAATTTGGGTGAAAAAACAATTATAGCAGTAAATTTTCCCTAAGTATCACCAGAAAAGTAAAATAAATCAGCCAGGAAATAGTGTAGAAATGCCTAAATAAAAAATACTTAGTAGCATAATATATATATATATATATATATGTTTATTTACACTAAAGATGACCCATAGCAGAATTCAATTATTGATATTAAAATGAGAAAGGATAAAATCTATGTTTTAAACATTCTATACATATAAAACAGTAATAAACAATTATGAATGTAGAAAATCTATGTCCCTTCTTATGGACAGTGACCTAGTTCATGCTTTTCTCTCCACTTTTCTCTGATTTATTCTGCATGCACTTTCTGAATTGATATAGCTAAAATAATACTTTGTCCCTGAGCATAGGAACTAAATTCAAAATCCTTGGTCTAACAAGACTGTGCAGTTCTTTCTCTACATTGTTCTTCAAGTTTGACTCTCACACTTCTTTCCATTTCAGGCAGTCAAATTGACTAACAAAACCACCTACTTATCTATTTGCTGCTGTGTCCACAAGTATATTTTATTCTGTATAAACAGTCTCTTAACTCTTCTACCTCCCCATTTCAAGATCAAGTTCAATTCCTCTGTGATACTGTTTCTAATCAGGGCAGCCTGCAGTGTATCATTTCTCTAATGCCTGTGTTCATATCTCCTATGATCTGTTTCATTCCATTTGGCACATACAGTGTTGATAGCTAACTTCTTGTGTTCATAAATATTATCTGTTAACCAAACTAATACTTGAAAATAGAAGCTAACTAGAAGAAAACAAGGGCTCCATAATTTCTTTATGATTAATTGGCTTAATGGAGCACAAGGAATTAGAAACCTTAGTCACAAAATAACTTAAATCACAAAACAACTTTCCATCTTATGTATTTCCTGAACTTGATCAAACAAATCCCTTGTTGCCTAAATTTCTTCTTATGTAAATGGAGCAGGCCTTATTGATTACAATGTATAAAAGTGTTCTAGTGGGAGATAATTTTATATCACTTAAGAAATACTCGGAGAGACATTTAAAACATGCATTCCTTAAGTTTATATAATTAGATATTTCTGAATAAAAGAACAAGCTAACATGTTAAAGTAGTAAAATATCATAAATTTAAAGCTGTTGATGGGCTACAGTCCATGAATAAGATGAGAGTCCCACTTGGGTTTGTACACAAGTTCTAATAAATGTTATAGACGCTCAGATATAAACTGAAAGAATGAGAACAAACTGGTCCAAAGTTACCATAAGTGGTCAAGAGGTTCTCCCGAAATTGAAGAATAACAGAAAAAAAAAAAAGACTCTTATAATCACACCAACATAACTTTGAGGGTTTTTGAAAAATTAATTTCCTCAGAGGATACAACTAGTCACAGACAAGTATATTCTGTTGTACTAAGAAAGAATACCCCTCCAGACTGCTCAATCAATCGCTAAGCTATCCCCCAGAATTCTTCAATTCAGTCTCACAAATGTCATTTTCAGTAGGAACCCATCCACACTTGCATACTGAAAGTTAATTGGACAACAAATGTAAATAATAAAACTTTAATTTTCAGCATTTCATTAAAACACTTCTTATGAGAAAATGAAATATAACTACTTACAAATACCATGCATTACCTACTTCAATAATACATTTATACTTGGGATGGAAACTTCATGTTTAATACAGTAAAGCTCTTTAGAATATTAGGAAAATTATAGTAAGACTTAGGAAAACTATGAGATGACAGTTGAGGATAGTGATGTCAGAGATGATTAATATATCATTATACATGGGGTTTATTATTATTTTGCCATATAAAATATGTAATTATTTATGCTAATTTCCTAAAAATATATGTTTCCTAATTCTTATATCATAAAGAGAAAAATACTATAATTAAAAATTGAAAGCATTATAATATAGTGATAACTACTATTTCCATCTGAGCTTGTTGTTTTCACAAAAAATTTTAAATGTACTTTATATTGTGCAAAAATCAGTAATTAGCTACACATCAGAAAGTTACCATTGCTTATGATTTTCAATGATAAATGCTTTTACATACAAGAATCAATGCAACTGGACTATTATATAGCTTACAAGAATATGGGACATCTTCCTATTATTCCTATAACTTTTCTTTCAGTGTAAAATATATAAAGTAATTGTTTAAAGTACTCAACAGAATGTAGCAGATTCCTTATTCTATCTTTAGGTAGGTTTTAAGGTTAACCATTTCATACACTGCATTATTTCTCTTTAATTACTTTTGTTTTTATGGTTTCATATAAACAAAGACGAAGAATCTGCAGTCTCAAGACAGGGAGGACATGGTTTAAGTGTTTAGGTTTAGGTACACAGGAGGAATCTGGTAGAGGCAAAAGGCCCATTCAAAAGAAGTCATTCAGGTAAAGAAAAGGAGACAGAACAACAGCCAGATCGGAATCCACAGGTGTCAGAATCAGTGAGTGCAGCAAGCAGCAGCAGTAGAACTAACATGAATAATCAGTATTGGCCATGGTCCTGGCAAAAAGAAAGAATGAATGACTCAGTTCTGATCAGTGGACATACAGTATCTGTTTTTGGTCTTTTGTTACTCAACCTGTTGGGTTTTTCTATTTTCCCACTGGTCTGGATTGTGGCATGTGTGTGTGTGTTTTAAGTTGCTTCCGTCATGTCTGAGTTTTTGCAACCCTTTTGGTATGAAGGAAGCCAAAAGCTGACCAATGGATATTTGTTTGGGATATTAAGATTACATGACATTACAGAATAGTAACGTTGTAGTGACTCAGTGGGCTTCCTCGATGACTCAGAGGGTAAAGAATCTGCCTGCATTGCAGGAGGCACGGGACACAGGTTTGATCCCTGGGTGGGGAAGATCCCTTAGCGGAAGGAGGGCATAGCAACCCTCTCCAGCGATCATGCCTGGAGAATCCCATAGACTGAGGGTCCAGGCAGACTACAGTCTAAAGGGTCCCAAAGAAAATGAGTCAGCTCTTTAGAAGACAAGAAAGGGAAGACTGAATGACCCTTTAGTATCCGATGCTGCCTAAGAAATAATAAGTCACTTCAGTCGTGTCCGACTCTGTGAGACTCCATAGACGGCAGCCCACCAGGCTCCCCCATCCCTGGGATTCTCCGGGCAAGAACACTGGAGTGGGTTGCCATTTCCTTCTCCAATGCAAGAAAGTGAAAAGTGAAAGTGAAGTCGCTCAGTCGTGTCCAACTCTTAGCGACCCCATGGACCTCAGCCTACCAGGCTCCTCCGTCAGATTTTCCAGGCAAGCATACTGGAGTGGGGTGCCATTGACTATATTAACTTATTTTTCAATTTGATCTTTCTTTGATATCCTGGTACCTGAAAGTAAATTTAGACTGACTACAAGATGTTAATATGGGTGATATGCTCAATTCTAAATTCAATTTTGAGTTAATTTAGGCAACAAATATGCAAATATTCAGGGATAAATTACCCTCTTATCTGTTGTTTTTATATGTAACTATGGTTTTTGTATACTTTATTCTTTATTTTAAAAATAATGTTTATTTTTAATCAAATGCACAATCATTACTTCTGTGGCAATGGTATAGAATATGAGTGCAGAATTAATATGAGTTGGCAAAAGAGAAATCACGTTATCATTTCTTACGCTGACAATTCTTATTTGCATGACTGGAATGATGTTTATGATTTTAAACAAAATATAGAATAAAGAAAGAGGGACTAGGATTGAAAGGGAAATGTAACTTTGGTTTTGGACATAAGGAAGTTAATTTCCCACCTGGGTACCCAGATGGAGATGACCAGAAGGCCCCTGAGTTTTAAAGATTGTGAAACCAATAAAACCACTCATCATTAATGTTATAATAAGCATAATTCATTTCTTAATTATTCAGAATGAATACTTTAGGATTTTATCAGACTTTATGGCTATCAGCTTTAATCAATATTTTTCTTAGAGCTTTTCTACATGACAGTCACAGTGGGGAATAATGCTTAAACTAATATAACATCACTGACGTCAAGGACCTTGCAGTCCGATCAGGAAGATGGTACACACATAAAAGCTTCTGAAACTTTTGAAAGTGCAGGGAAAGGCCACTGTTGTAAAGGTAGTATTGACAACACTGTGACTAAACATATGTAAAGGGGTATATGACAACAGTCTTCTTCCTTAAAATAAAGATATTTGATAAACAGTAAAGTTTCACTGCATGTTAATTTCTTTGCCTATAAGTTGCATCAGATGCAAACATGGCAAACATCAACCCTTTTATTTAAGGAGTTTTTTTATTTTGCATCATGGGAGTAGCTACTCTATGGGAAAATATTGCCAGAAATGCAGGTAGTTTTAAGGAAGCTTGTCAAAACCATGAAAGGGCAAAAGCAAGTTGCCTAACATGAATAAACTGGCCATAGGAGTAGTCCTGAACTGCATGAGTTTTATGATATTTGTAAATAAATGCCTTGAATATTTGTATAACTGCCATGGTCTCAAACTTAACTTGATTTACCAAAGTTAGCTTTGAATGAGGTATTACTACTAATACAAACAGTATAAAATACTGGAAAATTACTATCTTTGTGAAAAGTAAAAAGCTCATGTGTACATATATGTGTACTTTCCACCAAAAAAACACTGCATCAAGGATGACTTGAACGCAGGTGGGCACAATTACTTCTTCTTTCTCCCATGTTACAAGTTCAGCACAGATATTGAATGTATAGATGAATATGAAGGAAGCTCAAGAATTTCATGCTGAAGTGATTATTTTTATTCATTCATTTTACGTATATATTGACATGTTTAGAATTTTTGAAACCCAGGTGGTGTTAGTGGTAAAGAATCCTCCTGCCAATGTAGGAGACATGAGAGATGCAGGTTCGATCCTTGGCTTGGGAAGACCCCCTGGAGGAAGGCAAGACAACCCACTCCAATATTCTTGCCTGGAGAATCCCATGGACAGTGGAGCCTGAGAGGTTACAGTCCATAGAGTCACAAAGAGTCTGACATGACTGACACAACTTAGCACACACATGTTTAATTTAATAAATACATTATCCACTAGATTGACTATACCAATACTCTGTACATATTAATTCCTTCAAACAATACCTTTTAGTTAACATTGTAACACTCTTGGAGAGAGTAGCATGGAAATGTATACACTGCCATATGTAAAACAGATAACCAGTGGGAATTTGCTGTATGACTCAGGGAACTCAAACTGGAGCTCTGTGACAACCTAGAGAGGTGGAATGTGGTGGGAACTAAGAGGGAAGTTCAAGACGGAGGGGACATACGTATACCTATAGCTGATTCATGCTGATGTATGGCAGAAACCAACACAACATTGTAAAGCAATTATCCTTCAATTAAAAATCATATATGGGAAAAAATTGTAAACGTACATAGACACAGAATCAATAATTTTAACATATATTCAAATGACTTCTGTTTGTAGACTCAGTATTAACCTTTCTACAAAATGATGCTTAAATTTAATCATTGAAATTTAAGATAGCTTAAATTTCAGTTGGTCAGTATTATATTTGATTTTTATAAATCTATTCAAAATTTATTTTCAATGAACTCATGAAATTATATTATTGAATGAAATTGTATTAAAGATTAGATTTCTAGAAAATAGTAACGATTATTCAAAATTATTCATTATTTGTCTAAGAGAGCTTCAACAAATCTAATACAGCTAACTTTCTATGTAGGATTGAGGAATAAATGTAATGATCTTCTGAAGTACTTTTAATTTTGTAATTTAGTAAGATAAAGTCTATTCCCTTCTCTGACTTCAACAGGAGTTCAATAATCAGGACTCAAAGGTAAAGAAGGTAGGATTGGGAGCTCTTCTTAGCTAGCCTACTAATCCATTCAGCTTCCCCTGATAACCGTGCTTCTGGCAGTGCACAGTCCTTATAACAGTGCTGTCATTCACTGCTTGGTGATGATCTTTTTCTTCTCTGACTTTTGCATTGAAATACTACAAACTAGCTTATTAGTTTAATAGTTAGGAACTCGAGGGGAGATCTAAGTTTATTGAGCTTATTTGACATAGCAAATAGAAATCAGTCACATAAACAGTGTAATTCTAACTTTAAGTATAAGTATAGAAACTCCAACATTTATTTCAATTGAGAATCAGCATTAAAAAGGACAAGATTAAAGACATAGAACAACAGGAATGACTACATGAAAGATATAGAATTTCCTGATAGACTACTTTACTAAAGAATACAATCTCTCCAGGAGATGTTTAAGAAGAAAATATTATAAGCATTTGGTTTCAGTAGTTTTCAGAGTAATTTTGCCTGAAAGCAAAGGATAGAATTAGATGGCCTCTCCTACAATACAATTCAAGGAAGACTGTTCAGATCAAGTGCTGTATTAGCATTGGGAAAAACGATTATAATTTCATTTACACTAAAACATCATAGTCTTATATACATACTCAAGATTACATCTGAGGATCTTTTTTTTTTTTCTGCTTGTGCCTGAATGTAACTTTAAAATTTGGTGAGACTTTTCTATTGATAAAATACTCAAGATATTTAAGTAGTAACAATACATTAAGATTAATCACCGGAAGATCTTATTAAAATGAAAAAATACTGTTTTATTTCCTATACGGCTTATGAAGCTGAAAGTTACCCAAGCAGTTCCGTGTAATTTGTAATTGTGTGACGACATCTATAATAATTTTTAAAAGTGAAAACCAGTTTGGGGTTTTTCTTATAATTTCATCATCAATAGGTTAGCTTTGTATCATGGTTTAATTCTGTAAAATAAGCAGAGTACCATCAGTGTTAAGTGGGCTATAAAATCTGCTTCACATAATTAGTAAAAGCATCTAGTTTGGCATGCTTTATAGATTTAAACCTTGGGGATATTTTGATCATTTTTACTTCCCAAATTTCAAAAGAGGTGAATGGTGAAATTCAGATCCACAGCTGCACACAGGACAAATCATTGTCTTATGATGTTTGAATCCCATTTCTAGTTGTAATTTGAATAGCACTGGTATGCAACACAGACAGACTGTTTTCAGAGTAACTATAAGGGGAGGGAACAATGAAATTTCCTAAGACAGGTTTTTTTTTAATGAACCGTTGGTCTCTCTTACTAAACAGTGCTGTGTAACAGTCCAGTGTGGCAATTTATTTCTATTTGTCATAAAATCTTTAAACAGCAGGATGGTCTGATTAAGGTTTCAAAACCAGTTATTATTTATATGAGTGTGAAAGTGTTAGTTGCTCAGTCGTGTCTGACTCTTTGTGACCCCATAAACCATAGCCCTCCAGACCCCTCCATTCATGGAATTCTCCAGGGAAGAATACTGGAGTGGGTTGCCATGTCCTTTTCCACAGGATCTTCCCAACCCAGGGATTGAACCTGAGTCTCCCAATTGCAGGCAGGCTCTTAACCGTCTGAGCCACCAGAGAAGCCCAAAATGTTTCCAATGCTTTCCCGTTGGGGAATCGAACCCTGGTCTCCAGAGTGACAGGTGGGGATATTCACCACTATACTAACAGGAAATTGCAGTATTATTTATATAATAGACAATAATACTACCGTGCCAGTTACCCAAGAAAAGTTATTAGAGAAGCAGAATAAAAACCTCAAAAAATTTGAGAGTTATGTCCTCAGGACCCTTTTCTTTTTATACAGTTGTGGGGTTCAGAAAAGGCTTTAAAAGCAGAGGAATGATTAAAATTCAAAGGTGCACAATATATCCTCTTAGAGGAAAAAATTATATCAAATTAAATTTCACTCTCTATTCATGTATTTATACAGAGATGATAAGATGAAACTGTGTATAGCCAACTCAGTTTTTAATCCAAAAGAACCATCTTAAGAACTACCTTAAGGAAAACACATGTTGTAGTTCATTAAAAAAAATACCTAGTTTCTGATTGATGTTCCAAAAATTTTTTGTAGCCCAGAAGTTTCTGGAATTTGAGAATCATTTTCCCCCCATAGTAGCAATGCTATGAAATATTAGTTTCCCTAGTTAGTGCCCCCAAACTTATTGAAAAATCCATAATTCTAAAACGTGTGCGTGTGTTAGTCAATCTGTTGTGCCTGACTCTTTGTGACCCCATGAACTGTAGCCCACCAGGCTCCTCTGTCGGTGAGGTTCTCCTGGCAAGATTACTGGAATGCGTAACCATTTCCTTCTCCAGGGGAACTTTCCCACCCAGGGATTGAACCTGAGTCTCCTGCATCACAGGCAGATTCTTTACCAACTGAGCTACAAAACTATGGATTTGTACTAACCTGGGTCTAGGTAGCAGGAATGATATTGAGGGAAAAAAACATTTCTTCATTAATTTTGGTCATAGGACTAGCCATATACAAGATTTTAAAATATGGAATATATCACCAATGCCATTTTGAATATCTACAAAGTGTCAGCAACTGGGATAAATGTTTATATATGTTAGCTAATGAATTTCTCATAGCAACTCTGCCAACTAGAAATTATATCCCTATTTTACATCTAAATAAAATGGATACAAAGTGTAATTTATCCAAGTTCATACAGCTACTAATTAGTAAGAATGAAAGCCCAAATATGCCCTACTTTACTGCTTACACTGTTTCCAATATGCCTTATTGTTTTTGGAATCCTCCTTCCCTCCGAAATATAAACACATACTCCAGACCCCCTGGGCCCTCCTGCTTCTGTGGAGCTCTTACCACAGCTCTGTACTCAAATCTGCCTTGTAGCCCATAGTGCTCTCTGCTCTAAAATTATCCATTTCCATTGTCTCAATCCAAACTCAAAGCCCATTTGTGCAGTTGGGTACGTATAGTCCCTTCCATCCTGGAGGTGTCTGCATTTAAGAAGAGGAGTTTTGTGTGTGTGTATTGTGTAAATGTGTGCATACACATATAAACACATATATACCTATATCTGTATGATCTTTTAAGTCTGACAACATAGTGGGCAATCAGGCCCACTTCAGGTGTCTGCCCTTGAGGTAACTTCCCTTACACTATTCCTGTTGGCCTGTTGGGGTGAAACCTTGGAACAAGGACAGGAGTCACAGTCGGCAGAATTGGAAGAAGGTGAAAAACTTGTGTCCCACTTCACAATCATCTTTTGCCTGGAGCTTTATCGGCCCCATGTTCTTGGCCCCCGCTCCATTTTTACAGGCTGCAGATGGGCTTCAGGTGGGAAATTAGGCTCATAGAGATCCCAGAGGACCCATTTGAGGCCTGGTATCTATAGTGAGTCCCTTCAGCTAGGGTTTGAGAGAAACTCTTGAGTGATGAGACCCTCTTCTTCTCTCAGAAAAGGTTCAAAACTACTCTAGGGAAAGTCAAGACTTATAGGAGTATGGATTTCCCACAAGACCAGGAAGCCACAAAGCCCTGGTAGATCTCCAAGGAAACTCTAAGCTAGTTGGCTCCTTGTTGTCAACCAGCCAGCAGTTTCCAAACAGTCCTCTTGACGGGTCCTGTGCAGCTGTGTTTTATGTTTCCATGTGGCCTTGCCAGAGGTCCCTCCCTTAAACAGACCGGGCTTCCACAATTAGTTAGGACTCAAAACAGGTTAGTTATGGAATATATTAAGTCCTAAAGGCTTCATGGGGCTATTTACACTTCTTTGGACTATTTCCAGGACTCCAGATTATACTGTAAGTGTAAATTAAGGAAGTCTCACAATGCTATAGCTCTGACTGGAACATGCAATGTGAGCATATATTAGGCACCATTTTCCAATGTTTTTCTTGGCCTCATTTTAACAATTTACCACCCTGAAAGATAAACTCTCTGTAATCTTCAAGTCATACTTTAGAAAGCCTCTCTCATTCCCATTCTTGAATGTGCCTGTTTCTATTATTCCTCAGGTACAGAAACTGAAGAGTAATCTTTTTTTTTTTTCCTTTGGCATTGAAATCGTTCAGGAATTTATTTGCATTCACCTGGCCAAGTTATAAATACCATCCAACACCTATATCATGCCATTTCATTACTTAAAATAATAAATTGGTTTCACTTAATAAAATACAAGACCATATGAAGTCAGTCTGTGTACCCAACAGTTGGGAACATTTAGCAGCTGTTGGTAGGGAAAAGGATATGCTGAAAAGGTCAGTCCCCTGGCCAGTACTCAAGATCAGTTATTGATCACAGATTTGAGAAAACTAAAAATGTAATGCAAGTGGTTCTTATTTTTCATCTGTGGCTTCCCTTGTTTACCTGAAGAATCTGAGCTTGGCTTTAATGTTCTCGCCCCTCACCCACTCCGCTCTCAGCCCTCACTTTCCCTGGGGCCTCTGGTCTTCACTGAGTCATGTTTCCAACCTTGTACCTAACAACACAGTACCTGACACACAGGCCCTTAATAAACACTTATGGAATGAATTTTGAAACCCTAACAAGAAGACTATGATGTCAGAAGAAATAACACAAGTCCAAGAACCAAGAAATTAGCTGAACACAGTTTGATAATAATGATGGCAATTATATTTGAGTTTTGATGGCTATATATGTGCCCAACACTTTACTAGAAGCCTTAAAAATATAATCTCATTTTATGTTAACTTAATCATCACAAGACTGGACAAGCACCATTGCCCCTATTTTACATATAAATAAATAGCGGCTTAGAGAAGTAAAATAATATGTCCGTAGCCACATAGTTATTAAGTGAATATCAACTGGTATAAATATGTATTATATTATAAATATTTATTATGTATTATGAATATTATAAATATGAATATGAACTGGGATAAATAATATCTGTTCAATGCCACAATCAAGCCTTTTTTAACCCTTTTGATCTAGTCCTTAATTTTTTAATTTATTAAGCATGAAAATTTTAATAGTCATTAAGATCTTTTCCAACTTTAAGATGTTCCAGATATCAGGTAACACACATCTTAAGAAAACTGACAATTCAGTGGGTTTCCCTGGTTGATTAAAATCCTGAAAAAAACAAAGAAAATTTCTCTCCAAAATGGAAATTTCAGAAACTCTGAAAAGAAAGAAAAGAGAAACTTTTGGATAGTTTGGGCCTCTCTAGGGTTTTTCAGATCCACCTAAAGCTAGAGTTAGCCTTGGCTTTTTACAGGAGTTATTATTTTCTGATAACTTACTATGTGCCATATACTAGGCCAAAACTTTGTATGTATTATCTTATGGAAATCTCTAGCAATCTCTATGAGATTGTACCATTGTTGTTCACAATTAACAGAAGGGATATTGAGTTTAACTTGCAGAAGGTCACACAGCTAGCATGTGGTGCAGCTTAGACTCAAACCCAGATATGTTTATCTCTGAAACCCAAATTTTAACTTTGAAGGTATATTGCTTCTGCCTGTTATTTTTAGTTTATTTATCTAATATACCTAATATTACTTATGTCAATGTTATTTAATTCTTTTGGTCACTTATTTTGAAATGATGTCCATGGGACGTAGATCAGCAGTCTGCTTAGTTTGTTTGCTAACACATACTCCAGTACTACATACGTGGTGACACTTATCAAGTATCTCATGATGCATGCCTTTCAGTGCAATTAAATACCTCTGGGTCACTCTCGGTCACATGCTTATGAGTTACAATTCTCTTTTCCTCCCCCACTAGATATTTCTTTCTATCCAAAGGGGATAGATTAATAAGAATGAAGAAAAACCATAAACAAAAAAATCAGACAACCACATCAATGTGGAAGTTTGCAAACTCTGGCCTGAAAAAATCTTTCATAGAGAAAACATCATGCCTAGGGTGACTATCATAACAGAAATCCTACCTCACTAAATGTGTTCCCACAGTTCATTCTGTACCTGTTTAGAAGGGATTCTTGACACTTTTAGAAGATACACTCTCTGAGACCCTGATAGCAAATTAACTTTGGAATCAAGAGGAATTCACATTAGTTGCTATTCTCTACGTTAAGACAGACTTATTTTCAGTCTAACTCTGACTTATATTACATACTATTATTAATCTACCTTGCATATATGAAGTAAAAATGACATATATTTCTCTTCTGCATTTATCTTCTCAAATAACTGACCACTAAATTAAATTACAAAATTCTGTAACTTTTGAAGGGAGGAAGATATTTTAGAAGCTGTAACTTTTTTGATCAAATAAGTGTTAGTGAATTTTTGCTTTAGCCGAGTACACATTTCATAAAGGAACACTAATAAGATGTGCTATTTTTCCTTAACCAAATTCTTCACAATGAAATCCAACTGCAATATTCATTTAGAAATTCGATAATGCTCTCTTGTGTGAGTTTTAGGAATATTTGAAACCCCATTGCATATAAATTATATCATGGAAAAGCTGTATAAATATTCTATTATGGCACATGCTGTTCTAAGGATCTGTCAGGATTTCCTTTATACACTCCATTTTGAGTGGTATATAAATCAGATGTAAAAATTCATGTTGGACTGAAACTTAGCACAAAAGGCCTTCTCCAGAGGCAAATGCATTTTTTTTTTCAAAATGTGGTTTGAATTATGTTGGTCATTTTTAAGTTATAGAAGTGCAGAAAATGTATTTGTGGTTTTGAAGGAGAGAGATTTTTTCCATTTTTATAACTCATTAGGAAACTTTACAGGCCTTTAGACCATTTTGTGGTTTAGTTCTTCTCAAGTTTTTCCCCAAAGCAATATTAAAACTTGAATGGTGTCCGCTATGAACCTAACAATTACTGTTCTGAATATAAATGTGGGTATGGATACATATCCAGTTATACATATCTTAGACTAGGAGAAGTTTCAATAATATCAAGACTGGGGTAGATTAGGCCTAGCAGTTATCCATTTTTGTTCTTATTTTCAAGTCAAGTTTGGACTATCAAAGGAATCCTCTATCTTTACCATAGTTCAGCTTGTAATGCTTATAATTTTAAACTGCATTTCTAACTTGCAGAAAAATCCAGAGCTAAACACTCCTTCTTTTATGAGATCTTTGACAATATGGCTGTGCCTTTTTTAAATTTTGCTTTTCTCTAGTATATAGACCAAGTTGCAGCCTGTACATTACTCACTGATGATGATCTTATTTGTAAAGTATTTAATATGTGTATGTTTATTAGTACACAAATTAGTTTATTAAATAGTGTTGAACATATTTTGTCTACATAGCTAACATGTTGCTGCTGAGTAATCTCATAAACATAAATTATTTTAGCACACAGATTATGATTTTATTATTTCTCAATAGCATCAGTTAAAACCTAAAAAAGTTTATTTGGACTAAGAAAGACAGCATAACTCACAAAGTCAGGTAAGCCAATCTTTAAATTACTTTAAAGAATAATGAAAACAGAAATATTTTATATGATTGAATTGTTTCACTTACATTATATTTAGTTCATTAATGCATTAGAATAGCACATTTAGTGGTTATTATTTACTATCATCATAAGAAATTAAAAATTTTCTAATGTAATTCTTTATGTTTTTATTTAATTCCACTTAGAATCTGGATGTCTTGATTCCTAATACAGTTCCCTTTTTGTCATATTACACTATTTCTGGTGCAATTACTAGAATCTTTGGGTCTAATGACAGTTAGGATGGACCATCCAGAAAATAATCAAGCTTTTGCCCGTGGCTGGTACAGCAATGTGATTTTCCTCTGGGACACTCTGAGGAGGAGAAGACATCCATCTCCTCCTGGATGTTTTATCTACTCACCTGCTGTCATGGAAATGAGCCAACTCTACAATAGAGAGAACTGAATACCCATTTATTTTTATTTTTATTATTTTTTTTTACGTTAACAGGAGAGCAAGGTTACTAATGAAGGGTCATATCCCAAATCTCTAATCTGTAAAGCTAATATCCTTATTTATACTTGGGTCATTTTTTTTATTCTGCTCCATTTACTCTTACTAAATTATACTACTTTGTGTTCTATAATGTTACATTTGGTTATAATTATAAATTTTTATAGATAATTCATATACCACTCATATACTACTTTCTCTTAGCTTATCACTAAAGTCATCATAGCTCTTAAAATGTAACTAAATATGTGTCACTCCAGACATCCCTTTACAACTAAATGTCATTGAAAAGTTTGAGGGGAAGTCTGTGAATTTCTGAGCACTAGGTACATATTGAAACACAGTTTTATGCTCATCAGAAATGTTTTTAAGTATGGCAAAAGTATTTAAAATATTAAACATAAATATACTTTAAATGTAAAATAAAGTTTTACATGTTAAGAATCTAGATTCCATGGTTTGAATTTAAGCAATTTATAGCTCATTAGGTAGGAAATATACATATTGCACTCCCCGTGATATCTGTTACATTATACCCATATTTTCCTTACATCTGGAGGAGAGATGACACAGTGCTATTATTCAAATATCACTGACCTTGTTAAAGCCTAGCACCATTGCTTTATACATAACAAGACTATATTTTTAAACAGCATGGCTATTTCTTAGTAGTGAAATAAAGAATGACTTTTAAAAACTTTAAAATTATGAAAAGTAATGATGTAAGATATATCCTCACCTTGATTTTACCTTTAAGCAGCCTTTTATTTGTTTATTAGGAACGTCTTCCTGTAGTTTTTCAGGCTCCGGCTCTTGTTCTTTCTTTTGACAAACCAATACATAATTTGTGCCATTATTATTTGACCAAAATGTACCAACAGAAGTTTCATAACGTATACAAAACTCAACTTTACTGCCATCTTTTTGATAAGGAGGAACCAATGAGATCTTAAAGGAGAACTGGTCAGTTTCACCATCACATGAATTTGGGATGTATTCTGCTAATATATCATAATATGACTGCCAGTCATCCAAGGACATTCTCACATATACTAACTTCTCAAAAGAAATATTCAAAACTCGAATAATGCCCTTCATACTTGTAGATCCGGGAGGATACTCGGTTGATTCCAGTATCGCTTTCTGTACTTGAAGTTGTTGCATAAGATCTTCTTTTGAAGAAGGCAAGCCAAATTGTGGGGATAAAACATATTCTTCTGTGTGGAAAACGTCCTTCCTTAAGTCAAAATCAGTTGAACCACTCGGTAATTCCCAGGAATCAAATTCTTTAACAGACACAAGATTGAATCCAAAGGTGTCAGCAAATGAAACTCTTCTTGCACCTGATGGTGAAGAGTCCAGGTAAATGTCTTCAGATGAATCAGATCCTCGTCTGCTAGGTTGTGGGGAGAATCCAGGTCTGAAGGTAGTTTTAACTTCTTCATCTTCTGAAAGAGAATCAGATAAACTAGGAACTTCTAAAAAGTTATCTTTGCTAATCTGACTAGGTTCTTCAGAAGGCTCCATTGGGCTCTCTGATATCAAATAAGGGAGAACTGTACAACTAGTAGAGGCTGATATTTGAGACACTGAGGCTTAAAATAAGTATAAGGTTACAGTTGACATTGCAAAAAGGAGTCAGCTCTATAAATAGGTCCGATGGCGTGTAAACTATGCTTGCTTGCCTCCAAAGGCCTTTAATATGATAGCATCCACATTAACTCTCAGCAGCATGTTTCAGATTTAACTCTTAATTTTTAAAATTGAGTGTGTTTATGAGTTCTAAAGAAACATCTTAAATAATGTTCTGCTGTGTTTGAAAATCTGAAACTTTAGAATAAAAATGTTACTTTAACCTGTTGATATTAAAAATTAAAAATTGAACCATTTATTTTAAAAGAGAATAAAAATAGTATCATAATACTAAATATGTAGTTTGAGTTTGATCCATCCATTGAAGAAGGCAAAGGAAGGCAGGAGAGAATAAGAACATTTATAGAACTGGAAAGATCCAGTATTTAATAATAATGATAGCCACCATTGATCATGGACTTATATATAATGTAACTCTAAATGGTTAAATAAGATGCTGGGAGTTCTGAGGAAAGAAACAAGATTTAGATGGAGAAGGTATCATTTGAAAGAAATGATGAAGGGTAGATAAGACATAGACATGTAGGGTTAGAATGAGGTAGATTTTCCAGGTGGAAGAAATAGTGTAAGTTAAGGTGTAAGACAAATAATTAGTCAAATCTGTTATTTCAAACATTAGCAAGTTTCTTTTAATTAAGTCACAGAAAAATATAAACAAGTAATATGATAATGACTTGAAATACAAATAGGCAATGATAAACCTGGTCCAGGAATAAAATATTTATGTAGAATAAAATGTTTGGCAAAATGCCATTTTATGCTCACAAAGCAGAAGTTAATACCATGACATGTTGGGTTCTATGTGAATTTTAGAGTGTTAGCAGCCTGTTTAGACTCTCATATTTTTGTATTAATGTAAAATCTATTTTGTAGATAACAATTGGGAAAAACCTATAAAAATGTAAACATACATATGCTTTGACCTAGAAAATGCTCCAGCTACAAATTTGCCCTGTCAGTAAGGGAAAAGTCTGCAAAGATGAATGTAAATATATGTTCATAATAGGACTGATTATTTTAGAAGCTATCTAAACATCCATCAACAGGGAAATTGACAATGTTACACCCATTCAATAGAATATTTTACAGTCGTTAAAAAGGATAAAGTACCAATTTATGTGTTGATGTGGAAAGACAACCAAAATAACTTCTAAGTGAAGAAAAGAAAGTATGCACAGATATGTACATAGAAAATTCCTGGAAATACACAAAAGAAACTACTAGCAGCAGTAATCTCTAACCACAGAGGTTGAAGGTTTTAAGTGAAAAGGACTCATTCATTTCACTTTATGGTCTCTGTACTATTTGAAATATTAGCCATGACCAAGGTTTTCTTTCAATGTATTTTCAACTCAAATAAATTGTGAGAGGTGATTATTTTTTTAAGAGAACTCAATAGCATATTTTCTTAAATTTAAACTTTATAAATAATTATGACTTACCAAATAACTTTAATTGTGTATGTACAATAGTGAATTAGGAATTATTTTGCAAGATTAAAAATGTTTTATCTATCTAGGAAGGAAATGAAAACTACTTTAGGCTTTATCACATAGCTAGAATGGATGATGACCACATGGATTGTTCAAGAATGGAGAATTGTTGTGGAAATGATATAATAATGTAATAAAGTAGTTTAACTATTCAGGGATGATAAGCAGAGACATGGAGATAAAGACTCCTGGGTTTGTACTCTGGCTGTGATACTTACTAGCTGGGTAACCTTCAGAACATTGCTTAAATTTTCTTACCCTAAGTTTCGCTGATTGCTAAAATGTAATGTTAACAATTAAATGAGATGCTTACTAAATAAATATTTATTTAATATATTGCTAAATAAATAGCTATATGTATATTTGTGAAAGGTTGATTTCTGAGATACACCAATAGTTAGATCAGCTAGTTAGGTGGATAGGATAGATAGAAATAGATTGTAAATAATCTACATATATAATAATAAGTAATGGTTTGTAATTTGCTTCATTTTTGTCTTTTTCAAAGGCTATATTATAGAACACTTAGCTTTAGAAGACATAAAATAGCTCTACATTAGGAAATGGTCCTGTTTTTTGAGTTAAAATCTCATTTTCTTAATTTATCTTTCTGCAGAGCACTACACCCTAGATTTGTAGTAATCGCTGCCTATCTGTTGGAGTTTATAACCTTCACATAATTATAGATGGTTGACATGTTCCCCCTTAGTCACTGCTTAGCTAAAGCAGAGTGATTTCCTCTTTTTAATCTCTTCTTATAGGTCAATCCTTCAGCACTTTTTATCATTTTGTTACTCTTCTATGAATCTTTCCAGCTCGCCTATATTATTCCAGTAATGAGCTGCCCCTAGATGAATGTAGTAGCACAGATCAGGTGTCTCTGGGGCATGGAGAAAGCTCTGTCAGTTTCAGCCTTGTGACTTGGTGTTTGTATCAATTAAATTCACATCTCCTTACTTTTTTTCAATATCAGGCCAACGTCTCATTTTCTTATATTCACTGCTACCTCAATTTTAATAATATGAATTTTATATTTTTCCTCAATTACTTAAGTATACTGTTTTTATCAGTTATGACTATTTATTTATTTAATCAAATTGCAGTTCAAGTTTCCATACATTTACTTCTTTTGTCTTAACCAAAGATTTTCAAAGGTACCTTTAACATAAAATACTGTTTCAATCAGGATCCCTGTAAATAGGAAATATAGACGTCATGCACAAAATTTGATAATTCCAGGAGGGCTTATTTACAAGCATCTATTTAAAAGTGTAAATGCAGAAAATCCACAGGAGTTTGTGCAGTAAACTGGGGCCAATTGCATCAGAACTGCTACAGTTTTTCAAGGAGTGAGGAAAGGGGCCAAGTATCAAAACTTCAAAGCACAGACTGTCATAAACTATTCACCAGGCTGAAGGGAATCAGTGATCTTTAGTCAATGGACACAGTCAGCTGCAGATGAGCAGGAGTGATCCATGGGCAAAAACACACTGAATTCACTCTTATCCTCTCATACAGTATCCTACCAGTTACCCGTTGGCCAAAGGCTATGGGTACTATCACAGTTCATTCAGGTCAGTCTCCCAGAGCACAAAGAAGGATGGAAAAGGGTGAAAAAAGTGGTGCATGAATTTGGAAGAGCAAACAAAAGATAATGGAAATTAAAAGTTTTGTATTTATGTATCTTTATGAGCTTATGTGGGCTTCCCTGGTGGCTCAGAGGTTAAAGCGTCTGCCTGCAATGCAGGAGACCTGGGTTCGATCCTTGGGTCGGGAAGATTCCCCTGGAGAAGGAAATGGCAACCCACTCCAGCTTATGTACTATGTTTAAGCATATGTGTGTGTATATATTTTCTGAATATTCCATCTCAATGCCAACTGAGTTTCTATTACTTGATCTTCTATTATCACAGCAAAAAAATAAGTTCAAGCATCTAAGATCTGTAAGCTCTGACACAGCACAAGTCACATAAGAAATATTGATCTTATCCACAGATGACTAAAAAATAGTCTTTTTTGAGATTAATTATAATGTTGCATTTGTTTCCCTTGTTAATATAAGTCTTTGTCTGCAACTTAAATTCAAGTAACATTTTGTCAAAAGAGAATCTGGATCAATGAATATTCACAAGTGAAAGTAAAGTTCGCTCAGTCATTTCCAACTCTTTGCGACCCCATGGATTATACAGTCCATGGAATTCTCCAGACCAGAATACTGGAGTGGGTAGCATTTCCCTTCTCCAGGCGATCTTCCCGACCCAGGAATCAAACCCAGGTCTCATGCATTGCAGGCAGATTCTTTACCAGCTGAACCACAAGGGAAGCCAATTGATACATAACAAAAATCACTGAGCGAGATGCTCAGACTACATAGGCTCAGGTGCACTGACAGACCTACTGAATGATAGCTTCCAGGTTGCTGGTGCCCCACAAGTGGTTCTGGTTTGCAGAATGGTTATAATGCATAATCTACTAGTCTGCTGGCCTTAGGGTCAAGGACTTAGGTCTTAGGTTCTAGTAAGAGTTGTAGCTATTATCCCTCAATTATCACATCTTTTTTTTTTTTTTTCTTATGCAGAGGCTACAAAATACTTTTACAAAAGACGACAAAAGTTTAGGTGAGTTATAGAGAAGCAGAACGCTAAGGCACTTAACAATCTTCTGGGCTATCCCTTCATTTTCACATAAGAAAACTGAAATCAAGAACAATGAAAGACCCCAACATTTGGTAACAGTGCTGGGACTTAAACTCAGATGTCTCTGCTTTCAGTGCAGTATTCTCCATAGTATACCACCCATACACCAACTTTTAGTTTTATAATGCATAATTAACAAAGTAATCATTCTTTGAAAGATAGTCATTAAAATTCATTTGTTCTAGATTTAGTTTACTTTTATAATCAATTAACTTTTGTGAACTTTCTTTTTTCCATTTGATGAACGATCTCCGAAGATGTCCAAATAATTTTTCTTTGTGACAGAGTCTCTCAACCTTTTTTAACCCATGCACCTTTGGTAACTATAATATCTTACACTGTTTTATTTCTCTCCCTCAGACTTTGTTATACTCCTATTTGGGAATTATTGGTCTCAGTTATAAAAATGAATTATATAATCTCTTTAGAGCTAATATGGATATTTATTATTTTAAAGAACTGTTAAAGGGTCCTACTTCAATCATGCTTTAAGGATTAAGCCATGCCCTCCTCTAGGGGATCTTCCTGACCCAGGAATCAAATCTGCACCTCTTATGTCTCCTGCATTGGCAGGTGGGTTCTTCACCACTAGCACCACCTGGGAAGCCTAGTGACAAGTCTATAAAAAGAATAAAAATTGTATATATTATTATTGTTATTCTTGGTGATGATAATATTGCCATATTGTTGATCATATTAACATACCTCTATTTGACAGGTAATAGAACTGTGGGATTTGAGAACAGTGTCTAGAGACACACTGTATATGCTTATATCCTGCTTCTATATTAGCTGAGGGGCTTTAGGTAATTACTTAAACTTTCTGTGCTTTTATTTCTGCAGCTGTACAGTAGCAATACTAGTAGTTCCTACCTCTAAGGTTGTTACAAGGATCAAATGAGTTAATAAATGGAAAGCTTATGAAGAAATAGAAACATACAATTATGGTGGTTTTAAAATTCACAAGGAAAAAGATCACTTGAAATTTCATCATCTAAATTATATGACGGGGGATTCCCTGGTAGCTCAGTCGGTAGCTCCTGCAGTGCAGGAGAGCTGGGTTCCATCCCTGGGTCAGAAAGATCCCTTGGAGAAGGAAATGGCAACCCACTCCAGTATTCTTGCCTGGAAAATCCTATGGACAGAGGAGCCTGGCAGGCTACAGTCCATGGGATCGCAAGAGTTGGACATGACTTAGCAACTAAACCACCACCACCAAATTATATTTCAAAATATAAATTTATGAACTCAACATGTTGTACACTTTAAACCGGAACAATTATCTAATAATCTTAAGGGTGCATGCAGTCACTCCACTGGGTTCGACTATTTGTGATCCCATGGACTGCAGCCCGCCAGGCTCCTCTGTACATGGAATATCTCAGGCAAGAATATTGGAGGGGCTTACCATTTCCTTCTCCAAGGGATCTTCTGAATCCAGGGATCAAGCCACATCTCCTGAGTCCCCTGCATTCATAGGTGAATTCTTTACCACTGAGGCACCTGGGAAGCCCCAAACTGGTATTATATGTCAATTATATTGCACTAATTTTTTTAATCCAATCATCTAGTATAGTCACTGTGCAATTTTCTTCATGAAAGAATAATTCTTCATGAGAAGAATTATTCATCTTGTTACCACTGTATTTCTGTTTATCCCATATTATACAAAATGGGTGTGTGCATGGATAGAAAGATAGATGGATAGACGAGTGGATGGGTGGATGAGTGGTAAGCATAATGAAGGACTTCAACATAAGCCATCATCTTCCTGGAATTCAAATATCCTTTTTATTGTTAATTCTGTACTTCTGCAATATAGTAAAGTCAATATTTATAATGTAAAATCCTGAAGTAACTTTTAAATTATTTTAAAAAATTATTATTCATATGTGGAATATGTGGCAATTCTCCCTCTGCCAAAATAATTTGTTAAGCAGAATACTCTATTCTTTGTTCAGGCTAAATATTTTCCATATTAAAGAAAATGTAAAGACCAATGCATGCAGTTGGGAAAACATAAGAAAGAACTCTATAAGTTTCAGATTCACTTCCTACTTCATTATTTTAGAGGCATAAATATATTTTCTTTGCACTGAGTCACCATAGGTTCAGACCACTAGAAGACTTTTGCCTTCTCCTCCACTTCATACTAGTCCTTCCTTATTGTTACAGAATTAAATAAATTGTTTAAGATAGAATGAAACAATATAAGACATGGAAGGATACAAAATTCAGTTTTGGAAAATTAAGAGTTTCTGAGATTTTACCATGAGATCCTACATAATTATGTAAGCATGCAGGTACTACAGTTTTTTCATCTACTTACAGGGTACAATTGTAATATATGTGACTTACTTTTTTATGTCATGTCATTTGAGTTACTATAGGCAAAAATTCAGCATTAACTATGGGTTTCTCTCAAAGTTTCAAAGACAGGTATATACTTTATGCAATGTTTGGCACAATTTTGGGTGATGATAAATACTTAATGCTTCTTCAACAACTTAAAGAATCTCAAACTGAATGTATCATGCAGAGTAGGATGCCTACTATTGTTTAATACTGTAACAAAGCCAACACCACTGCCAGTATTTGTCTCAAATATACATTATTTTACTTAACCAGGCCAGGACCTATGATATATGTTACACTGCTGGATATGTAGGTGGAAGGCAAAGGATCTGAAAATTCTCTAAAATTATATGTTAAATTTATTCATGTCTAAATTTTACTGTGTTGACTATACACAATTTTTATTGCAAGTCCTGAACGAAAAATTTAAGAATTTTTGATATCTGAAAATAATTATTTGACAACCAAGAGGAGTTGGTCCTATGAATTAAAAGTAGAATAATTGAAAGTCTCTTTCTCATGCACCTGAAGTTCATCCAAAACTGAATCAAAATCCTTTATAAGAAATCTCTTTGTTATGGGATATGAAAAATACATGATGATGTTTATATCAAAACATACACACATTATGTGTATCTCATCTGACTATTTAGGCAAGCAATAAACAGAACTTGCTTAATTTTTCATAAGGCATTCTTGATACAGTGAATATAGTTGACATCATTCTAAATTTTCCAATGGTAAATCATCTTTTACCAATAGAGTAGTCAACTGTCACTGGATTATTTTAGGTTTTTCTTAAAATATATTTTTAAAAATCTAGGCATAATCTATGGTTTAACTCAGTATCTTAATAACATATATATATACATATATATTAAATTATATAACAAAATATTGTTAAACTTAAAGGAAGTGAGAAATATATTTTTTAAGTGGAGTCAGCTTGATAGTTTAAACGATTTTCTCACTGATAAACAGTTGTTTGGCAAACTGTCTGGTATTACACTCTTGGGAGGTTGTGTTTCTTCACTGTAAGATTGACATTATTTTGTCTTAGAATTGGAAAGCTCCTTGGAGATCATTTTATCCAAAGCCAGCCCTTAAACAGGAATGCTTCTGTCTTTACATTGTATAAATCCAGTGACAGCAAACTCACTGCTTTGTGAGGCATCACATTCCACTTGAAAAAATTAATAAAAGCTCTATTATTTTGTGCTGTAGTTTAATTTACATTAGTTTTTGTGTTTTATTTTTATTGTTGTCTCAGAAGCAACATTTGATGTGCTCATAAGAACTTACTGCCTTAACCAAAGTCTTTTGTATCAACTGAAGCAAAACTTTTAAACTATTACATTTATACTAAAATTTCACAAATCATTAATGTACAGCTCACTGAATTTTTCCCAAAGTGATCTTAGCCATTTAACCACCTACTTTGAAAAATGGATTACCAACTCCAGCAAGAAATCCTCACACCCATTCTCAAACGGCTGTATTTAAAGGTAACCACTATCTTGACTTCCATCACCAGTGATTAGTTTTTATTCTTTTTAAGCTTAATTTTTCTGAAACCAACCTCTGGTCTAGTTTCTTTGCTTAATATAATATTTGTGAGATTCATCCATTCTCTTTGATGTGTCCTCTTCTATTTTACAAAAAGGTCATAACTTACTATTCATTCTCCTGTTGCAAGACCTTTGGTTTGTTAATATATGAACCCTAAAGACAGTTTAGGAACATATGTTCTAAACTGTATATGTATATTCTAAACATTTATTGGGCTTCCCTGGTGGCTCAGAGGTTAAAGCGTCTGCCTGGAATGAAGGAGACCCGGGTTTGATCCCTGGGTCAGGAAGATCCCCTGGAGAAGGAAAATGGCAACCCACTCCAGAGAATGCCTGGAAAATCCCATGGAGGGAAGCTACTCAGTTCAGTTCAGTTCAGTCACTCAGTCATGTCCGACTCTTTGCGAACCCATGAATCGCAGCGCAGCAGGCCAGGCCTCCCTGTCCATCACCAACTCCCGGAGTTCACTCAGACTCATGTCCATCGAGTCCGTGATGCCATCCAGCCATCTCATCCTCTGTCGTCCCCTTCTCCTCCTGCCCCCAATCCCTCCCAGCATCAGAGTCTTTTCCAATGAGTCAACTCTTCACATGAGGTGGCCAAAGTACTGGAGTTTCAGCTTTAGCATCATTCCTTCCAAAGAAATCCCAGGGCTGATCTCCTTCAGAATGCAGTTTATCAAAGTGGTGGGACAAATATACACTCCAAACAGCAATGTATGGGGATCTGAGTTACTATGAGTTCTTGCAGGCCCAGGGTGTTGTCAATAGTTTTATTTGTCACATTGGTCATTATGAAATGGTATCTTACCTTTGTTTCTTGATGTCTAATAAAGTTAAGCATCTTCTCACTTTTTGAACATATGCATGTCTTGTTCTGTGAAGTGACTGTTGAAGTCAGATAAATTGATCGATCAATAAATTGATATATAGATATTAATGTTTTTCCCAGAAATACATGTATGCATGTCGATATGTATATTATTTCTCCCGTTATGTGACCTGTCCTGCTACTCTTAATGGTATCTTTCAATGAATGGAATTTAAGAAGTAGAATTCGTTTGTTAGTCCTTCAGGTAAATTCTTTATGATTTATCTTTCACATTTAAATCTACAGTCTATCTGGCATTGATTTATGGATATAATATGAGGTAGGATAATCAAGATTTATTTTTGTTGCATAAAAATATCCAATGTGTGTAGCATAAATTATGGAAAATTGCTCTTTCTCTCTATATGTGCTTAGTTGCTCCATGGTGTCCAACTCTTTGCAACCCCATTTAAACTTTAGAATAAGTTTGTCAATTTCTACAAAAAACAAATTCTGCTAGGATTTTATTTGGCATGCATTGAGCCTATAGATTATTTGAATAGATTTTAAAGAGAAATGCCATTTTAAAAATACTGAGATTTCCAGTCTGCAAACATGGTATGGCCTATGGTTTTAGCTCTTTTAAAGTTTCTCTCAATAATACTTTGTAGTTTTCAGTGAGGAGCTTTTTCATATGTGTTAATAGATCCATTTGTTTATATTTAATTTTGTTTATATTTGTTTATATTTGATTTTGTTTATATTTGTTTATATTTAATTTGTTTATTTATATTTAATTGTTTATATTATATTTGTTTATATTTAATTTTCTGTGCTAGTGTTTATATTATCATTCTAAATGTTTCATTTTCCATTTTTTCATTTTCATTTTCTAGTTCCTTTTGTTGGTATATAGAAATGCAATTGACTTTGATAAGCTGACCTTGTAACTAGTGACCTTACTAAATTCATTTATTAATTGTAGTAATTAATTTAGGTCATTTTGTGCTTTTTGTGTACAGTATCATGTTACCTGTGAATAGTGGGAGTTTATTTCTTGGTTTCTCATCTTTTTATCTTTTGCTTTCTTGATTTATTGCACTAGCAAAAAAAAAAAAATCTCATACAATGTTCAGTAGTAGTGGCTGTAACAAGCATTCTTAATCCTTATCTATGTGGTCAAGATTGCAATATTTCACCATCGAGTGAGATTTAATCTTGGTCAAACTGGATATCCACATGCAGAAGAATTAAGCTGGACCCTGGCTCCCAATAAACAAAAATTAATTCAGAAACTAAGCCAAGACTTACATTTTTAAGAGTTTAGACTGGAAAACTTTTGCACAAAAGCATAGGCATAAATGTTAGTGAGCTTGGATTAGACAATAGTTTCTTAGCATGACACTAAAAGCACAAATGACAAAAGAAAAAAATAAATTGGACATCATAAAATTAAAAACTTTTTTGCTCCAAAAGACACTTTCAAGAAAATACAAAGACTGACTACAGAATAAGAGAAAATATTTGCATAAACATATAAAGAACTCATATGCAAAATACACAAAGAGACTTTACAACTCAGTAAAAAGACAGATAACCCCATTCAAAAATCAGCAAAGGATTTGAATAGGCATTTCTCCAAAGAAAATCTATTAATAGCTAATAAGTACATGAAAATATGCTCAGCCTCATTAGTAATTAAGGAAATATGAATCAAAACCACAATGTGGTACCACTTCATACCTACAAGGATGGCAATAATCAAAAAGCAGACAATAACAAGTGTTGTTGAGGATTTGGAGAAATACATAGTCTCATGCATTTCTGGTGGGAATGTAAAATGTTATGGCCACTTCGGAAAGCAGCTTGGCAGTTTCTCAAATGGCTAAATATGAGTTGCCATATTAACCAGCAATTTTACTCCTAGGTATATACCCAAGAGAAATGAAAACATCTATCTACACAAAAGCTTATACATAATAACCCAAAATTGAAAAGGAAAATGTTTATCAGCAGATGAATGGCTAAACAAACTGTGATATTTTAGTGAAATGTGGTATATACAATGAAATGTCATTCAACAATAGAAAAAGTGAAGTACATATTACAGTACAGATGAACCTTGAAAACATCATGCTAAGTGGAAGAAGGCAGACAGAAAAGACCACATATAGCATGATTCCATTTTTATGAAATGCTCAGAGTAGGCAAGTCCGTTGAGAGAGAAAATAGATTAGTGGTTGTCAGAGGCTGAGGGTAAGAGAATTGTGAAGTGATTGCCCATAGGTAATGGATTTCTTTTAGCAATGATGAAAATATTATGTAATGATGATGTTGTGCATATCTGTGAAAATACTAACAACTGTATCATATCTTTGAAGAGTGAATATTAAGATGTGTGAATTTTATCTGAATTTTTAAGATCAAATTCTCTGGGAAAATTTTCCATCTTGCACTATTTTCACAGCAATTTTTAAATCCATGCCTGATATCCATTTTTCTTTCTCTTAGGCCTTGGCAGAATAATTAGTGTGCCATAAATATGGCATCATAACAAAAAAGGAAGTTAATTTTACTGTCTTTCAAATATATCAATTCTCCCTCAATGTGTAATTTTGTGTAAATAAAAATAAGGTAATTTGTTGCTTTAAATTTGTGTAAAATATTACATTTTTAAAGTACAATATTCATTAGATATTATCATTTTATTCTATTCTATTTCTGTTTGTGTGACTTTCCTTTAAAGACAGTAACTTATAAGGCTCAGCTTGTACATAAGAACCATAGAAGATGAAGAGTTGTAATTACCATATCTGTTTCATTAAAGATGTTAACTCTCAGTCTTCCTGTTTCCCAGCCCCAAATCCCATCAGTTCATCTAAAAAACACACACCTACATATACTCTCAAACCACACTGAAATAGCCCAACAGAACACAAGAAGTTCCTACGGCCCTAAAGTATATAGGGGTAGGGATGGGAAGGATCTGATACTACCCTTTTTACACTTCTGGAATTTAAACTTATTTTAATTTATTAATTCCCTCAGAAAGGTTAAATATAAATTATTTCTCATCCTCAGCTTCCATGGAATGAGAATGTGATTCCTAGTTATATTCTCTTATTAAAACAAAATTTCACTATCGTAAAACAATTAGTTGATTTCCTAGGTCCTTTTTAATTTTCTGTTTCCGACTCTATGCCCCATGAAATTTATTGCAGTGTGCTTAAATTTGTATATTGAATTTTGACTATTTATTCATTGTATGTTTACATGCATGTGCTGGGACAGGCACTATTGACTGACCCTCCTAAAACTTCTCTTTCATAAGATTCACTTCAGTAAATATGTATCGATACTCTGTGCTTAGTCCCTCAGTCACGTCTGACCCTGTGACCCCATGGACTGTCGCCTGCCAGGCTTCTCTGTCCATGGGATTCTCCAGGCAAGAATACTGGAATGGGTTACCATGCCCTCCTCCAGGAGATCTTCCCAACCCAGGGATCAAACACAGGCCTCCCGCATTGCAGGCAGATTTTTTACCATCTGAGCCACCAGGGAAGCCCATCGATAGTCTAACGTTATGAAAGCATGAATAAGAATGTTCCCTTGCCTTCAGGGGGACCAAAATTTATCACAGAAAATGTAGCTTAACTTCTCTATTGTGAATTTAGACAAGCATTTTGTATGCAGTGATTAGAGTTCATCCTTTTAATTCTTTAAAAGTTTATCAGCCTGTGACTTCCTTCTAATTGTTAAAATCTTAGTCCATAGCTTTCAGCACATTATTTAGGTAAATCGCCTACATCAAATATGCATCAGGTTGAAGTACACTGGGTTGCTGTGCTGAATGGTGTTTTACTCTTAGGACATCTGCATGCCCAAGAAACAGACCATGAAGATAATATCATAGTTGTTACTAGATTCAGGTCAGACAGTATTATGAGCTCGTTTCCTTTTCTTGCATAGTAGACTCAGACAGTAAAGCATCCGCCTGCAATGCGGGAGACCCAGGTTCGATTCCTGGGTCGGGAAGATCCCCTGGAGAAGGAAACGGCAATCCACTCCAGCACTCTTGCCTGGAAAATCCCATGGACGGAGGAGCCTGATAGGCTACAGTCCATGGGGTCACAAAGAGTCGGACACGACTGAGCGACTTCACTTTCACTTTCCTTTCCTATTATAGGATTGGCTCAAATTTTCAGTTTAATTGTCTCAGTCATTTTCACGTATGATGGAGTGAGAGCTCGATATTGAAGGGCTAGAAAAGCATTTATATGCTCTCATGTCTCCCACAGCTCTAAGTACACAGGCTTCCCAGAAGATGTTTGTATACTAGAACATAATTAAATTGGAAGGGATTCTAGAGACATTTTGATCCTCTGCTTCAATTTATTGTGAAAAGAAGCAGGTCTATAGGAAAGAGGGTTTTCCCCCCTCCTTTTATGAGGGCGCTAGCAGCTTAGGCAAAGCCAGCACTTGGTTGGCTGGCTCACAAATCAGCGGTCTTTCCCCTCAAGCTTACTAAGTAGATCTGGTTTAATAATTAAGAGAATTGCTTGAAATGGGTCTCTCTGCCCTTCCTGAAGGTATTTCCTGATCAGTAGCAGCCGAACCCTTCTTTTCTAGACATTTTTACTGTATCTATACATAAGACAGGAATGTTCTATAAAATGCAACTCTGAGAATCAAGTGGTATCTATCCTCTTAATCAAAGGAAACCACACTGGGATACTTAGCATATTCCATGGCAATAGGAAAATCCAAAGATGATTCCACAATTGATAAAGGTTTTCTACAACAGTGATATGTCATTTTTCTGCTTATCCCCACTTGGAGGTGATTTTTCCACTGCCTATCTGGAGTCCAAAAAAGAGTACTTTTTATCTTCTGAAAAAACCCTTTAAAAAGAGTCAATAATAAACATATATTAAAGTATTAATCCTGTTGGAAAAGGAAATGTCAACCTACTCCAGTATCCTTGCCTGGAAAACTACATGGACAGAGGAGCCTGGCCAGCTACAGTTCATGGGGTCTCAGAGAGTCAGACATGGCACACAACGTACTAATCACTCATTTTAGACAGTCTCATATATATGAAGCTGTTCACCATACTTAGTTCTTCTGTGTATTCTTGCCACCTCTTCTTAATATCTTCTGCTTCTGTTAGGTCCATGCCATTTGTGTCCTTTTTCGAGCCCATCTTTGCATGAAATGTTCCTTTGGTATCTCTAATTTTCTTGAAGAGATCTCTAGTCTTTCTCATTCTGTTGTTTTCCTCTGTTTCTTTGTATTGATCCCTGAGGAAGGCTTTCTTATCTCTTCTTGCTATTCTTTGGAACTCTGCATTCAGATGCTTATATCTTTCCTTTTCTCCTTTGCTTTTTGCTTCTCTTCTTTTCTCAACTATTTCTAAGGCCTCCTCAGACAGCCATTTTGCTTTTTTGCATTTCTTTTCCATGGGGATGGTCTTGATCCCTGTCTCCTGTACCATGTCACGAACCTCAGTCCATAGTTCATCAGGCACTCTATGTATCAGATCTAGTCCCTTAAATCTATTTTTCACTTCCACCATATAATCATTAGCGATTTGATTTAGGTCATACTTGAATGGTCTAGTGGTTTTCCCTACTTTCTTCAATTTAAGTCTGAATTTGGCAATAAGGAGTTCATGATCTAAGCCACAGTCAGTTCCCAGTCTTGTTTTTGCTGACTGTATATAGCTTCTCCATCTTTGGCTGCAAAGAATATAATCAATCTGATTTTGGTGTTGACCATCTGGTGATGTCCATGCGTAGAGTCTTCCCTTGTGTTGTTGGAAGACGGTGCTTGCTATGACCAGTGCGTTCTCTTGGCAAAACTCTATTAGATTTTGCCTTGCTTCATTCCGTATTCCAAGGCCAAATTTGTCTGTTCCAAGGCCAAATTAGTCTGTTACTTTTTGACTTCCTACTTTTGCATGTCAGTCCCCTATAATGAAAAGGACATCTTTTTTTTTGGTGTTAGTTCTAGAAGGTCTTGTTGATCTTCATAAAACCATTCAACTTCAGCTTCTTCAGCATTACTAGTTGGGGCATAGACTTGGATTACTGTGATATCCAATGGTTTGCCTTGAAAACAAACAGAGATCATTCTGTCGTTTTTGAGATGGTATCCACCTACTGCATTTCGGACTCTTTTGTTGACCATGATGGCTACTCCATTTCTTCTAAGGGATTCCTGCCCACAGTAGTAGATATAATAGTCATCTGAGTTAAATTCACCCATTCCAGTCCATTTTAGCTCACTGATTCCTAGAATGTCGACATTCACCCTTGCCATCTCCTGTTTGACCACTTCATGGACCTAACACTCCAGGTTCCTATGCAATATTGCTCTTTACAACATCGGACCTTGCTTCTATCACCAGTCACATCCACAGCTGGGTATTGTTTTTGCTTTGGCTCCATCCTTTCATTCTTTCTGGAGTTTTTTTCTCCACTGATCTCCAGTAGCATATTGGGCACCTACCGACCTGGGGAGTTCCTCTTTCAGTATCCTATCATTTGGCCTTTTCATACTGTTTGTGGGGTTCTCAAGGCAAGAATACTAAAGTGGTTTTAGAGCCAAACATCCTGGAATGTGAAGTCAAGTGGGCCTTAGAAAGCATCACTACAAACAAAGCTAGTGGAGGTGATGGAATTCCAGTTGAGCTATTTCAAATCCTGAAAGATGATGCTGTGAAAGTACTGCTCTCAATATGCCAGCAAATTTGGAAAACTCAGCAGTGGCCACAGGACTGGAAAAGGTCAGTTTTCATTCCAATCTCAAAGAAAGGCAACGCCAAAGAATGCTCAAACTACTGCACAATTGCACTCATCTCACATGCTAGTAAAGTAATGCTCAAAATTCTCCAAGCCAGGTTTCAGCAATACATCAACCATAAACTTCCAGATGTTCAAGCTGATTTTAGAAAAGGCAGAGGAACCAGAGATCAAATTGCCAACATCTGCTGGATCACTGGAAAAACAAGAGAGTTCCAGAAAAACATCTATTTCTGCTTTATTGACTATGCCAAAGCCTTTGACTGTGTGGATCACAATAAACTGTGGAAAATTCTGAAAGAGATGGGAATACCAGACCACCTGAGCTGCCTCTTGAGAAACCTATATGCAGGTCAGGAAGCAACCGTTAGAACTGGACGTGGAACAACAGACTGGTTCCAAATAGGAAAAACAGTAAGTCAAGGCTGCTTATTTATTGTCACCCTGCTTATTTAACTTATATGTAGAGTACATCATGAGAAATGCTGGGCTGGAAGAAGCACAGGCTGGAATCAAGATTGCCGGGAGAAATATCAATAACCTCAGATATGCAGATGACACCACCCTTATGGCAGAAAGCGAAAAGGAACTAAAAAGCCTCTTGATGAAAGCTAAAGAGGAGAGTGGAAAAGTTGGCTTAACGCTCAACATTCAGAAAATGAAGATCATGGCATCTGGTCCCGTCACTTCATGGCAAATAGATGGGGAAACAGTGGAAGCAGTGCCAGACTTTATTTTGGGGGGCTCCAAAATCACTGCAGATGGTGATTGCAACCATGAAATTAAAAGACGCTTACTCCTTGGAAGGAAAGTTATGACCAACATAGATAGCATATTGAAAAGCAGAGACATTACTTTGCCAACAAAGGTCTGTATAGTCAAGGCTATGGTTTTTCCAGTAGTCATGTATGGATGTGAGAGTTGGACTCTGAAGAAAGCTGAGCGCCGAAGAATTGATGCTTTTGAACTGTGATATTGGAGAAGACTTGAGAGTCCCTTGGACTGCAAGGAGATCCAACCAGTCCATTTTGAAGGAGATCAGCCTTGGGATTTCTTTGGAAAGAATGATGCTAAAGCTGAAATTCCAGTACTATGGCCACTTCATGGAAAGAGTTGACTCATTGGAAAAGACTCTGATGCTGGGAGGGATTGGGGCAGGAGGAGAAGGGGACGACAGAGGACGAGATGGCTGGATGGCATTACTGACTAGATGAACGTGAGTTTGAGTGCACTCTGGGAGTTGGTGATGAACAGGGAGGCCTGGCGTGCTGCAATTCATGGGTTTGCAAAGAGTCAGACATGACTGAGCAACTGAACTGAACTGAACTGAACTGACTTGTGTAAGAGGCCCTAAGGGATAAAATTGCATCATATATAGATTTCTCAAAAGAAAAAAAAGAATCTTTATTTATTTATTTTTTTAACTTATATTTTCTTTTTTTAAAATTTTCATTTTTACTTTATTTTGCTTTACAATACTGTATTGATTTTGCCGTACATTGACATGAATCAGCCACAGGTGTACATGAGTTCCCAATCCTGAACCCCCCTCCCACCTCCCACCCCATATCATCTCTCTGGATCATCCCCGTGCACCAGCCCCAAGCATCCTGTGAGTGAGTGAAGTCGCTCAGTCGTGTCCGACTCTTTGTGACCCCATGGACTATAGCCTATTAGGCTCCTCCGTCCATGGGATTTTCCAGGCAAGAGTGCTGGAGTGGATTGCCATTTTCTTCTCCAGGGGATCTTCCCAACCCAGGAATTGAACCCGGGTCTCTCGCATTGCAGGCAGACGCTTTACTGTCTGAGCCAGCATCCTGTATCCTGTATCAAACATAGACTGGCGATTCGTTTCTTACCTGATAGTATACGTGTTTCAATGCCATTCTCCCAAATCATCCCACCCTCTCCCTCTCCCACAGAGTCTAAAAGTCCGTTCTATACATCTGTGTCTCTTTTGCTGTCTCGCATAGAGGGTTATCATTACCGTCTTTCTAAATTCCATATATATGTGTTAGTATACTGTATTGGTGTTTTTCTTTCTGGCTTACTTCACTCTGTATAATAGGCTTCAGTTTCATCCACCTCAATAGGACTGATTCAAATGTATTCTTTTTTATGGCTGAGTAATACTCCATTGTGTATATGTACCACAGCTTTCTTATCCATTCATCTGCTGATGGACATCTAGGTTGTTTCCATGTCCTGGCTATTATAAACAGTGCTGCAATGAACATTGCAGTACACGTGTCTCTTTCACTTCTGGTTTCCTCGGTATGTATGCCCAGCAGTGGGATTGCTGGGTCATAACGCAGTTCTATTTCCAGTTTTTTAAGGAATCTCCACACTGTTCTCCATAGTGGCTGTACTAGTTTGCATTCCTACCAACAGTGTAAGAGGGTTCCCTTTTCTCCACCCCCTCTCCAGCATTTACTGCTTGTAGACTTTGGGATTGCTGCCATTCTGACTGGTGTGAAATGGTACCTCATTGTGGTTTTGATTTGCATTTCTCTGATAATGAGTGATGTTGAGCATCTTTTCATGTGTTTGTTAACCATCTGTATGTCTTCTGTGGAGAAATGTCTATTTAGTTCTTTGGCCCATTTTTTGATTGGGTCATTTATTTTTCTGGACTTGAGCTGCATAAGTTGCTTGTGTATTTTTGAGATTAGTTGTTTGTCAGTTGCTTCATTTGCAATTATTTTCTCCCATTCTGAAGGCTGTCTTTTCACCTTGCTTATAGTTTCCTTTGTTGTGCAGAAGCTTTTAATTTTAATTAGGTCCCATTTGTTTATTTTTGCTTTTATTTCCAGTATTCTGGGAGGTGGATCATAGAGGATCCTGCTGTGATTTATGTCAGAGAGTGTTTTGCCTATGTTCTTCTCTAGGAGTTTTATAGTTTCTGGTCTTACGTTTAGATCTTTAATCCATTTTGAGTTTATTTTTGTGTATGGTGTTAGAAAGTTTAAAGAAACTTTAGAGAACAGTAGAGTACAAAAGAAAACAGTTATGAATCCATGGACAAGTATACTAACATTAGATCATTTTCAAGTATAATTTTAAACATAATATAAAGGCAGAAGGGGCTTCCCTGATAGCTCAGTTGGTAAAGAATATGCCTGCAATGTGGGAGACATGGGTTCTATCCCTGGGTTTGGAAGATCCCCTAGAGAAGGGAAAGGCGATGACTCCAGTATTCTGGCCTAAAAGAATTCCATGAACTGTATAGTCCGTAGAGTCGCAAAGAGTTGGATACTACTGAGCGACTTTCACTTTTCCCTTTCATAAAGGCGTAAGGGAAATGATCCATTAAAAATTGATATTATAGAGTTCGAATTGTTAGAAGAGATGTGATAAATACATACTGCCCCTACTTCCACCTGGTTGTAAAAATTTTAAATTTAGGGCTAGCCTACTTCCTTTCTCCAGGAGACTAATCAAAATTTAAATTGGGGGTTGGAGGTTTACAAGTTTCTGATCCAGATCTTTCCTAGACATGAAGAGAAGTTTGAATAAAAATGTCCTAGCCTGCTTGGAAGGTAATATTTTCTTCCACCCTTAAACAACTGAAATTAAACATCTTATATTGTAGCATTATAGGTTTAAGTCTTCTTAACATAGGTGAAGTGAAAATAGCATATAAATAAAGTTCATTTGCCCAGTCTAGAGAGGTGGCATAGCAATCTCTGTTTCCAAGGCTCAAATTACTACAGTCAGCGTACATGGCCTGTGGCCTGACTTTGTAAATTCCAAAAAGGAAATCAAAATACAGTCACTTTAATCCACTCTATGTGTCTAAGTGTCACTCACTCACCCTCTACTGAAAGTTGAGAAGTTTGGGAGCCAGGCGGGTGAATACACTTTCCATACCATCCCTGTGAGCTTTTGTCTAAATTATCTGGCTACACAAAAGATCAGCTTGAAACTTATTGCTCACCTCTTATCTATGCAGTGATTTGATGGAACAGCAAGGAATATCGTTAAAGACAATGAGGCATCAACTCCTTTAATTATTCTCTCTTAAGAATCTGCCATTTCAGACCATCTATTTCAGATTTGGAATCGTGACATTTTAACCTCTTCTTGATTAAAGGTTTCTATCTCCATCTCAAAGAATGCTTACTTATATGTGGTTTCTCACAAATGGCTTAACCTTTCTGCATCTCAGTTTCATCCGTTATAAAATAGAGATAATTACAGTGGGTTCTATTTGCCCAGCATGTGGAAGGCATGCTCCATGCCAGGACTCCCTGTAAGGTCTTCATATAGAGTTTGAAATATGTCCTAAGAACAAAGACAGAACTGAAAATAGGATGGGGACTAAAAACATGGCAGGGCTCAAGGCAGAGGAAAGTTTAATGTTGATGTTCTAGAGTCCTTAGGTAACTTTCTTCCATTTGCACCTTTAATTCATTTACCTAAAAAAAATCATAAAAATATCTTGTGCAACTTTACAGCTAGTATAGTTTAAATTTTTCATCAAGCTTACAAGGCATTTAGCACTTTTCTTTTTAGCAGTTATAAAAACACAAAGTTGAGAACTGATGTGATTTTAGTTTTCAAAGTTATTTTTTGCAAGGGAGATAAAAGATATGGGATACTGATATTTTAATAAAAAAGTGAATTATTATCCCATGATTTCTCCTTTAAGAATGAAAACAGCCTCCACTTGCAGAAGTGTTTGTATTAATTTTTCAGTAATTTTAAATTTGAATGTCACTTATGCTTCCATTTTTTAATTGTAGATTTTTTTGTCTTGTCATTAAAAAATGCTTTTAGGTAATCAGCTCCATAAATAATTAGTAATTAATGATTTTAGTCTATACTGGTGAGTATTTTTGAACTATTTCTCATGTAATATAGATAATAACTGCTAATAAATTCAATAACTATGAACATATCCTTGAAGCAATGTTTTAATTCCTTGTATTCAGTTCAGTTCAGTCTCTCAGTCATGTCCAACTCTTTGCAACCCCATGGACAGCAGCAAGCCAGGCTTCCCTGTCCATCACCAATTTCCAGAGCTTACTCAAACTCATGTCCTTAGAATCGGTGATGCCTTGTATTAGAACTCTGTACAGCTATTGCTAGTAACATACCATCAAAATATGATCCACAATCAGATGCTATTAATCCGGTGCTATTGATAAACTCCAAGATTTTTTGGCCACAGTATTTACTATACGCAAAATGTTGGTAGAATTAAAGTGTCCCTTTTGTGACTCTCTTTAGTTGACTAGAATTAATTAATTTAAAAATGGATGTACTTAAACCAAAATATTTTCACAAGGTAGTATCTACTTGCTTTAGATAAAACAGCAAGGCCAAGGCAAAACAGGAGACATTGATTCTATGTCAATAGATTACAACTTTATTTCTCTTTCAATAAGTAGTCAAATGGAATGTTCTCATTCATTTTACATGAAGGATGTTGAAGTAGAAAGAAGTTGTTCACTAAATTATTATTGATTTTCCTATTATTTTTAATAGGCTTAGAAAATCAGATCCTAATAGAATTTTGACAAGAAGAAACTATTTGCCAATAAATAAATCCTAGCATATGAAGTAAATTTATACTTCAGTTTGGTTGATGAGACAAAATTCTAATATCTTTAAATTTCCTTCTATAATACTAGTTCTTTGTGATAATATACATGTAAAGTTTATATGGTTATGAGTTTTGTAATATAAGAATGGATAAACTTTTTGTATAAGTCTCAGCTCTTTGAGGACATAGAGATATTTTCACATTGTCAGTCTTATACCATTCCCTGAACACTTGAAGAGCCTGCATATTTACTGAGTTAATTCAAATTTTAAAATCAAAATTTGGCAAGTTAGTTCAATGTAATTGAAACTTTTCTAAACTTCTATTTATTTGATAACAGTTCTATGAAATCTGGGCGCCCTTTGTGACTCAGCTGGTAAAGAATCCGCCTGCAAAGAGGGAGACCTGGGTTTGATCCCTGGGTTGGGAAGATCCCCTAGAGACGGGAAAAGCTACCCACTCCAGTATTCTGGCCTAGAGAATTCAACGGACTGTATAGTCCATGGGGTCACAAAGAGTCAGACATGACTGAGTGACTTTCACTATGACATCTAGATTTGATTTGTTTTTGTTTTTTATTCCTCAAACAACCTATAGCATGTTTTCTTTTCTTCCCCTTCTAAAATGGTAGATTTCCAGCAGACAACTAAGGGTTAAGGATTTAATTGATATCTTGAATCTGTCAAGAACCACTCACTTGGACTTCTGAGTCTCTTGGTCCTATTTTGAGAATGGCCTGCTCCATATAAGCCATAATACAGTTTGTAAATTGTCCAACTTAGCTGTTCAGCTGCTGTAGTCTAAAGTTTAAAAATATGTAAGTGGGTCAGTTCTAAAATTAATTCAGCCTAACTTTGCCTGAAAACACTAAGAATATTAGCCACCACAAGAGCCAAAATATTGCCCCCAAGCAGACAGCAACCATCCCTGGAGAACGGCAGCCCAGAATGATGGCTCCATGACATGCTCCCTCTACTGCTGTGCCTGCAGCTCTTGATTACAACCTAGGGTGCACTGATCCTGCTTCTCAGACAAGAAGGAGGTCAGTTTTGGCTGACATGCAAATGAAAAATAGGCTGATCAAATGAACCACGAATGATAACAGTCATAGCTAACATTTATTGAGCACTTACAACTTACCAGACATGCTCATTTAATATTGTAACAATTCAAGAGAGGCATTATTATTATTATGCCTATTTTACAGGTTTAAAAGCTAGGTTTGGATAAAAGATATAACTGGAATAAAAGTCTCAAAAGTCTGTGTCCTTAATCACCACATTATACTGCATTTTGTATGTATTACTTTCTTTTGTGTTTCTTTTTCAATCATTAAGTACTTTTTAACATCTTATTTATTTAATTGGAGGCTAATTACTTTACAATATTGTAGTCATTTTTGCCATAAATTGACATGAATCAGCTATGGGTGTACATGTGTCCCCCATCCTGAACCCCTCTCCCACCTTCCTCCCATCCCATCCCTCAGGGTTGTCCCAGTGCACTGGCTTTGAGTGCCCCATTTCATGCATCGAACTTGGACTGGTGATCTGTTTCACATATGGTAATATACATGTTTCAATGCTATTCTCTTAAATCATCCCACCCTCGCCTTCTCCCACAGAGTCCAAAAGTCTGTTCTTTATATCTGTGTCTTAAAATGTGTCAGTCACCATGCTAGGGATTAGGGATATAATGATAAGCTTCCTGTCTTCAGTTAATATATTAATAGACTGAATGTGTTCCTCCCAGGCATGCGTGCTAAGTCAGCTCAGTCGTGTCTGACTCTGTGACCCTGTGAACTGTAGCTCACCGGACTTCTCTGTCCACAGGATTTCCCAGGCAAGAATACTGGAGTGGATTGCCATTCTCTTCTCTCGGAGATCTTCCTGACCCGGGGATAGAACTCAGGTCTCCTATATTGCAGGCAGATTCTTTACTGTCTGAGCCACTAGGGAAGATGTGTTCCCCCTACCCCCTGCCAAATGCCTATGTCTAAGTCCAATTGTTCAGTGTGATTGTATTTAGATGAGAGCCCCACCCTTAGGAACTCATTTAATCTTTTTTTAATATAAATTTACTTATTTTAATTGGAGGCTAATTACTTTACAATATTGTAATGGTTTTAAGTGAAGTTGCTCAGTTGAGTCTGACTCTTTGGAACCTGACCCCATGGACTGCAGCCTACCAGGCTCCTCTGTCTATGGGATTTTCCAAGCTAGAGTACTAGAGTGGATTGCTATTTCCTTCTTCTTGAAGTCCATATCTCCAATGTTGTTATTCAGTCACTAAGTCGTTTTTGACTGCAGCTTCATAGATTGCCTGGCTTTGGAGATACGATCTTTAGGGAGTAATTAAGGTTAAATGGGAAATAGATGGGGAAACAGTGGAAACAGTGTCAGACTTTATTTTTGGGGCTCCAAAATCACTGCAGATGGTGATTGCAATCATGAAATTAAAAGACGCTTACTCCTTGGAAGAAAAGTTATGACCAACCTAGATAGCATATTGAAAAGCAGAGACCTTACTTTGCCAACAAAGGTCCATCTAGTCAAGGCTATGGTTTTTCCAGTGATCATGTATGGATGTGAGAGTTGGACTGTGAAGAAAGCTGAGCGCTGAAGAATTGATGCTTTTGAACTGTGGTGTTGGAGAAGACTCTTGAGAGAATCTTGGACTGCAAGGAGATCCAACCAGTCCATTCTGAAGGAGATCAGCCCTGGGATTTCTTTGGAGGGAATGATGCTAAAGCTGAAACTCCAGTACTTTGGCCACCTCATGCAAAGAGTTGACTAACTGGAAAAGACTCTGATGCTGGGAGGGATTGGGGGCAGGAGGAGAAGGGGACGACAGAGGATGAGATGGCTAGATGGCATCACGGATTCGATGGATGTGAGTCTGAGTGAACTCCGGGAGTTGGTGATGGACAGGGAGGCCTGGCATGCTGCAATTCATGGGGTCACAAAGAGTCGGGCATGACTGAGTGACTGAACTGAACTGAACTGAAGGTTAAATGAGGTCAAAATGGTGGGGCCCTCACCCAAAATGACTAGTGTCCTTATAAGTAGAGGAAGAGACACCAGAAGAGCCCATATACCAAGAAAAGTTCATTTGAAAATACAGTGAGAATTAACCAAAGAGAGACGTCTAACCAGAAACCAATTCTGCTAACACCTTGATCTTAGACTTCTAGGCTCTAGAACTATGCAAAAGTAAATTTCTGTTCCTGAAGCCACTCAGTTTGTGGTACTTGCAGCCTTGAAGACTAGTACAAACACAGATATAGATAGATAGATGGATAGATAGATAGATAGATAGATGTACAATTAAATAGATGTACAATTAAATATTGGGGGAGAATAAATTTCCTTTTTTTCTAATAAAAATATGAAGCTGGGTTACAAAATTTAATTCCTAGAGAGCATACAATTTCTTTACTTTTTATGTAGTTGATCTGGTCTTCTTTAAGAGGTCCCTCCTCTGGTTTATTCAGAGAACATTAACTAAAACTTAATCCAGTAGGACAATTGAAATAATATATTGGGTAATATTCAGAAAGTGCAGGAAACTATCATTTCTCTCAGATTCTTACTCTTTTTCTGCCTCCCAGTTTCCTCTCCAACAGGGCATCTGGGTATGTGGTCAGGGTGACAGGGGGGGAAAGCTCCTTTGGTGAAGTAGTCTGGCTCTGCCAGCTTTCTGGTTGTGTTCCTTTGGCTTAGTTTCTGGATCCTCTGTGGTCCTCCAGTGCTGAGAATTGAATAACAAAACTGTGAACCTTTTTTTTTTTTTGCCTCTATGATGTGTAGATTTCTCCCCTAGTGGGTTCAGCCTCACTTTTGCTCATATTGCTGCTATAAACAGTAAGCTGACTGCCCCATTCCATACAAGCCTAGGTGATCCACTCACAGAAATACACCACACTGCCAAGTCTTGACACATTGTCAGTCAGATGCTTAGCTACTCAGGGGCCTATAATGTACAGGAAAGAGCAAGAGTGAACTGGAAAAAATTAAATTTCAGGTTGTATCTTTAAAATAACTCTCTTATGGCTGAGACCTAGCTAAGATGATACAAAGAAAGGAAAACTATGAGGGTGCCTCCACCCAGAGTCCCAAATGGTGATGGCCTCATTCAAGACTTCACTCTGCTCCCACTGGTAGCTTTACTCATAGAAAGGATATAACTGTTTATCATATTCTCACACATCTCTCTTTTCTTTACACATTTCCTCAGGACTAGAAACAGACAGGCTTTTTTCTCATCCTCTTTATGTCTGTAATGCTTATGTAAAAATCTATGGACTAAGTCCCTAAGTCTAGTCTAATAATAGATAATAAAATTTAGAAAGTTCATTTCTCAATTACTGAAATGCAGACTATGGCCTTGCATCAGAGTCTACTCTTGAATACTAATTATTATCTCAGACTTTTTCTTTTCATTCTTTTTAGAATAAACCTTACCCAAATCAAAGCAGGAGGATCTCTTTAATGGAATACAGCTCAGGAAGGCTGTAAGTTACATAAATGATGTTCAACATATAGGCCCTATTATACTCTCACTGAGTAGTTAGATATGAATGATTGATTTCAGTTTAAAAATGTTTTCCAGAAGAGATAACTTTTGATTTAACCTAGAAGGAAGAAAAGAATATTTGTTAAAATATTTTTAAGAGTGGCTCAATTTAAAATGCATAGCCCTGGTTCCTGTCTAAACTGAGAACATTTTTATGTCACCAGAGAATGAACAGCAACAGCAGCAAGAAAACTTGAGTATTATGGATGCTACTCAATAAATGTGAAAAAAAAAAAAAAGCCTCTTCCATTAGTTGACAGACATAAAGCACCTATTACACGTTAAGGATTGTGCCACGCACTGTGCTCTCAGCCACTCAGTCATGTCTGACTTTTTGCGACCCCATGGACTGTAGCCCGCCAGGCTCCCCTGTTCATAGGATCTTCCAGGCAAGAATACTGGAGTGGATTGCCATTTCCTCCTCCAGGTGATCTTCCTAACCCAAGGATTGAACCCATGTCTCTTTTGTCACCTGCTTTGGCAGGCAGATTCTTTACCACAGTGCCATCTGGGAAGCCTGGTGTTACCAAAAATGGAAAAGGCACACTTCCTACTATTAAGCACCATACAAGCATATTATTAAAAATATTTACTTGCAGTGCAGCATGCACATTTGAGAAGGAAATGAGTTTCAATCACTGAATAATGTTAAAAAATAATTTTCCAAATGATTTAAAGAAAGCATTTCACAGAAAATCAGGACTCGTTCTTTTATTGACGTCTCATCCATCTACTAGTTCACAGTCACAGATAGCACCATGCTTGCCTTTCATAAGAAAGTTGCTAAAAGATTATGACCAATATAAGAAAGCTTATTGAAAGAATATAGATAGAATAGGCTGTATTTTGGAGAAGGGAATGACAACTCACTCTAGTATTCTTGCCTGGAGAATTGAGCAGAGGAGCTTGGAAGGCTACAGTCTGTAGGGTCACAAAGAGTTGGACACAACTGAGTGACTAATACTTTCATTTTCACTTTCTTCAGGATATATTTTGGCACAGATGTTTATACCAAAATATTGTTTACAATAATTTCTGAGACTTTTAATCATCTGTCCAATAGGTGCTTTTAACTTTTTAAGTTTATAATCATTATTTTAATTTCATAATATTGTAAGAAAAGTTCACAAAATATAATTCTGAAAATATATGTAAATTAAAAAATCATTCTCTACTTGTTGAATAAAAATTCTTTCTCTCAACCATAATGCTGTTTAATGTAAGTTTATTTTAATTTAATACAAAGTAATATGATGTAAATGGAAATGAGGCAAGTAGAAAAATTAGCCTATAGAGTAATGTAGTGTTATGACTAAATACAAACATTGTCTTTGAGTAACCAACTAATAAAATTTTAAATTGTTATCTATAAGTGTTTTTAAATTGATGATATTCTGTAAATTCAATTATTATTGCAAATAGTAAGCACAAGTTTGGGTTTCAGAAACATATAACACTATACTTCTCTTCCTATTCACTCTCTAATTTTAGTGAGAAATTACATACTGTCCTGGTGAATTATCTCATATACTGTTCAAGAGCAAATAAAAGTAGAACTCCTCTTAAAACATACTCAATGTATAGCCAGCAAAGTCTTGAATATCTTAATAAAAGTGAATCCCAAAAACTTATATGTTACACAAACAATGATGGATTCAAAATTTTGCCTGAGTGGAACTTTAGGGCAAAAATCTGGTCAAGCCAAGGGTCTTGTGTTGATGTTATATTTACAAAGCGAGTACACTGCTATTATTTAGGCTTAAGTTATAACCAATAAAAATATCAATATATTATAAAATTATAAAATTCTATTTGGCTTTTACATAAGTGTAAGAAAGTACAAATCCTCACATTACAGTTATCCCTTACTGTATTACCATTACAGTTATCCCTCAATATTCACAAGGGGATATCCAAAATCGGAAAATGTTGGAGCTTCATCTATAAAGTGGCATGCCATAGTTGGCCCTAAAGTGAAGTCTCTCAGTCATGTCCAACTCCTTGTGATCCCGTGGACTGTAGCCTACCAGGCTCCTCCGTCCATGGGATTTTCCAGGCAAGAGTACTGGAGTGGGTTGCCAATTCCTTCTCCAGGGATATTTGACCCTATGTATCAACTATTTCTTCATCCTCTGTAGATACAGAGGACCAACCATATTTTTATATAAGAGATAGTTTAAAATATTATTGGGAATTAATATGTTCTCTCCTCTTTCAAGCAATTCAGTGATACAGCCACTGTAGATACATAAAATTATATACAGATAACTCCCATATTTTTCTAACACTAACCCTCTTCTAAAGTCGAGTTAAAAAAAAAATAAAGTCAAGAGTTATATATTTATCTTCATTCTCAAAGGCATATTAAACTTATTATGTCCAGAATTACATTCATAATTTACTATAGTCTCCCCATTTTTCTCTCTTGGATTTTCTATTTCAGTTGATGGCACCACCAACCAGCTAGTCAGCAGACTGGCTTCATTCTTAATCCTTTTCTTGGCCCCATCTTCTATTATTAATTCCTTCTGTATCTCAAATGGAGGCATCAACATTCATCCAACAATTCAGGCCAGAAATGTGGGGCAGGCTCATGTTCAATATCCCATCTATCTAGCTAGAGAGAAAGTGAGAGTAATAATGCAGATAATACTTTCTCCCTGCTGATGCAATCAATCACCAAAGCTGGAATATTACCATCAGAAAAGTTTCTTAGATTTATTTTCTCACATGATAGAGGGCTTCATCAAACTGAGCTTTGTGTAAACTTGAATACTTGGAAGATTCACACATTAAAGATTCGAGTTCGTACACTTGAGTACTTTAATTTCGTAGCAGAAGAGTATGCAAAAGGCAGACCTGGAATACTGCCCATATAACCAAGATGGAAATAAAAAGGGACAAGAAGTCCTGGATGAGGATTACAAGATGAGAACTCAGTCTTTAATATTAGGTATAAGACCTGAATGAGTCAAAGATAGAAGACAAGGTTAAGGCTCTGGGTTATGAGTCCAGGATCTTATACATTTCCTCTGATTAGAGACAAGATTAGTTTAAGGATCAGAGGCAAAACCAAACACCTATCCATCTATATATATGTACATACCTACACACAAGCATATAGTCAAAGCAATTCGCAATATGTAGCAATATATAAAATCTCAGAAGCCATCAAGTCATTAATCTTTTTCAGTGCAGCTCTGAAGTTCAGATTCTTAGGTATGATCTTGAAAAGTAACCTATGTGGTCTGAGTGTCATCTGTGAAAAAAAACAGGAATTATAATATCCACCCCATAAGGTTTTTGAGAAGTTAGAATGAGATAACTCCATTGATAGAAAATAAACAGATTTTATTATTACTTATTGAAACCTCCCAGATCGTTACTTATTGAATCATTATTACTTATTACAATCATTACTTATTGAAACCTGTCAAATTAGATCTGATAGACAGAGTGCCTGAAGAACTATGGATGGAGGTTCATGACATTGTACTGGAGGCAGTGATCAAGACTATGCCCAAGATAAAGAAAGGCAAAATGGTTGTCTGAGGAGGCTTTACAAATAGTTGTGAATAGAAGAGAAGTGAAAAGCAAAGGAGAAAAGGAAGGATATACCCATATGAATGCAGAGTTCCAAAGAATAGCAAGGAGAGATACAAAAGCCTTCCTCAGTGGTTAGTGCAAAGAAATAGTAGAAAACAATAGAATGGGAGAGTCTAGAGAGCTCGTCAAGAAAATTAGAGATACCAAGGGAATATTTCATGCATGCAAAGATGGGCACAATAAAAGACAGAAATGGTATGGACCTAACAGAAGCAGAAGATATTAAGACGAAGTGGCAAGAATATACAGAAGAACTATACAAAAAAGATCTTCATGACCCAGATAAACACGATGGTGTGATCAGCAACCTAGAGCCAGACATCCTGGAATGGGAAGCCAAGTGGGCCTTAGGAAGCATCACTACAAAGCTAGTGGAGGTGATGGAATTCCAGTTGAGCTATTTCAAATCCTAAAACATGATGTTGTGAAAGTGTTGCACTTAATATGCCAGCAAATTTGGAAAACTCAGCAGTGGCCACAGGACTGGAAAAGGTCAATTTTCATTCCAATCCCAAAGAAAGGCAATGCAAAAGAATGCTCAAACTACCTCATAATTGCATCATCTCACATGCTAGTAGAGTAATGCTCAAAATTCTCCAAGCCAAGCTGCAACAGTACATGAACCATGAACTTCCAGATGTTCAAGCTGGATTTAGAAAAGGGAGAGGAACCAGAGATCAAATTGCCAACTCCATTGGATCATTGAAAAAGTAAGAGAGTTCCAGAAAAACACCTACTTCTACAAAGCTTTTGGCTGTGTAGACCACAGCAAACTCTGAAAAATTCTTAAAGTGATGGGAATATCAGACCACCTGACCTGCCTCTTGAGAATTCTGTATCCAGGTCAGGAAGCAACAGTTAGAATTGGACATGGAAAAACAGACTGCTTCCAAATAAAGAAAGGAGTACGTCAAGGCTGTATATTGTCACCCTGCTTATTTAATTTATATGCAGAGGAATGCTGGGCTGGATGAAGCACAAGCTGGAATCAAGACTGCGGGAAAAATATCAATAACCTCAGATATGCAGATGACACCACCCTTATGGCAGAAAGCAAAGAAGAACTAATGAGCCTCTTGGTGAAAGTGAAAGAGGAGAGTGAAAAGGTTGGTTTAAACTCAACATTAAGAAGAATAAGATCATGGCATTTGGTCCCATCACTTCATGGCAAATAGATGGGGAAACAGTGGAAACAGTGAGAGACTTTACATTTGGGGAGCTCCAAAATCACTGCAGATAGTGATTGCAACCATGAAATTAAAAGATCCTTATTTCTTGGAAGAAAAGTTATGACCAACCTAGACAGCATATTAAAAAGCAAGGATATTACTTTGCCATCAAAGGTCCGTCTAGTCAAGGCTGTGGTTTTTCTAGTAGTCATGTATGGATGTGAGAGTTGGACTATAAAGAAAGATGAGTGCTGAAGAATTGATGCTTTTGAACTGTGGTGTTAGAGAAGACTCTCAAGAGTCCCTTGGACTGCAAGGAGATCCAACCAGTTCATCCTAAAGGACATCCATCCTGGGTGTTCTTTGGAAGGACTGATACTGAAGCTGAAACTCCAATACTTTGGCCACCTCATGCACTGAAGGTCGGACACGACTGAGCGACTTCACTTTCACTTTTCACTTTCATGCATTGGAGAAGGAAATGGAAACCCACTCCAGTGTTCTTGCCTGGAGAATCCCAGGGATGGGGGAACCTGGTGGGCTGCCGTCTATGGGGTCACACAGAGTCGGACACGACTGAAGTGACTTAGCAGCAGCAGCAACTTCCTTAATATAGTTCATGAGGTTCTCACAGCAAGTATTCTGGGATGGTTTGCCTCCTCCAGTGGATCACATTTTGTCAGAACTCTCTGCTATGACACAACTGTCTTGGGTGGCCCTATATGGCATGGCATGGCATGGCATTGCTCGTAGCTTCATTGAGTTACACAAGCCCCTTCGCCATGACAAGGCAGTGATCCATGAAGGGTCAAGATAGCCCAGAATCAAGATGGGTAGGAGAAACATCAACAACCTCAGATATGTGGAGGATACAACTCTCATGGCAGAAAGTGAAGAGGAACTACAGAGCCTCTTAATGAGAGTGCAGGAGGAGAGTAAAAGGGTCAGCTTAAAACTATATATTAAAGAAAAAAGAAAACAACTTAAGATCATGGCATCTGCCCCATTCAGTTCAGTCGCTCAGTCGTGTCCGACTCTATGTGACCCCATGAATCACAGCACGCCAGGCCTCCCTGTCCATCACCAACTCCATGAGTTCACTCAGACTCATGTCCATCAAGTCAGTGATGCCATCCAGCCATCTCATCCTCTGTCGTCCCCTTCTCCTCCTGCTCCCAAGCCCTCCCAGCATCAGAGTCTTTTCCAAAGAGTCAACTCTTTGCATGAGGTGGCCAAAGTACTGGAGTTTCAGCTTCAGCATCGTTCCCCCCGAAGAAATCCCAGGGCTGATCTCCTTCAGAATGGACTGGTTGGATCTCCTTGCAGTCCAAGAGACTCTCAAGAGTCTTCTCCAACACCACAGTTCAAAAGCCTCAATTCTTTGGCGCTCAGCCTTCTTCACAGTCCAACTCTCACATCCATACATGACCACTGGAAAAACCATAGCCCTGACTAGATGGACCTTAGTTGGCAAAGTAATGTCTCTGCTTTTCAATATACTATCTAGGTTGGTCATAATTTTCTTCCAATGATTAAGCGTCTTTTAATTTCATGGCTGCAGTCACCATCTGCATTGATTTTGGAGCCCCCAAAAATAAAGTCTGACACTGTTTCCACTGTTTCCCCATCTATTTCCCATGAAGTGATGGGACCAGATGCCATGATCTTCGTTTTCTGAATGTTGAGCTTTAAGCCAACTTTTTCACTCTCCTCTTTCACTTTCATCAAGAGGCTCTTTAGTTCCTCTTCACTTTCTGCCATAAAGGTGGTGTTATTTGCATATCTGAGGTTATTGATATTTCTCCCAGCAATCTTGATTCCAGCTCGTGTTTCTTCCAGTCCAGCATTTCTTATGATGTACTCTGCATATAAGTTAAATAAGCAGGGTGACAATATACAGCCTTGATGTACTCCTTTTCCTATTTGGAACCAGTCTGTTGTTCCATGTCCAGTTCTAACTGTTGCTTCCTGACCTGCATATAGGTTTCTCAAGAGGCAGCTCAGGTGGTCCGGTATTCCCATCTCTTTCAGAATTTTCCACAGTTTATTGTGATCCACACAGTCAAAGGCTTTGGCGTAGTCAATAAAGCAGACATAGATGTTTTTCTGGAATTCTCTTGCTTTTTCCATGATCCAGCGGATGTTGTCAATTTGATCTCTGGTTCCTCTGCCTTTTCTTAAACCAGCTTGAACATCAGGAAGTTCATGGTTCACGTATTGCTGAAGTCTGGCTTGGAGAATTTTGAGCATTACTTTACTAGCATGTGAGATGAGTGCAATTGTGCAGTAGTTTGAGCATTCTTTGGCATTGCCTTTCTTTGGGATTGGAATGAAAACTGACCTTTTCCAGTCCTGTGGCCACTGCTGAGTTTTCCAAATTTGCTGGCATATTGAGAGCAGCACTTTCACAGCATCATCTTTCAGAATTTGAAATAGCTCAATTGGAATTCCATCACCTCCACTAGCTTTGTTCGTAGTGATGCTTTCTAAGGCCCACCTGACTTTACATTCCAAGATATATGGCTCTAGGTGAGTGATTACTGCATGGCAAATAGAAGGGGCAAATATGGAAGTAGTGACAGATTTCCTCTTCTTTGGCTCCAAAATCACTGGGAATGGTGACTGCAGCCATGAAATCAGAAGACGATTGCTTCTTGGCAGGAAAGCAATGACAAACCTAGACAATGTGTTGAAAAGCAGAGACATTACTCTGTCGACAGAGTTCCATATAGTCAAGGCTGTCATCTTCCCAGTGGTCCCATACGGTTGTGATAACTGGACCATAAAGAAGGCAGAATGCCAAAGAATTGATGGCTTCAAACTGTGGTGCTGGAGAAGACTCCAGAAAGCCCCTTGGTCAGCAAGGAGATCAAACCAGTCAATCTTAAGGGAGATCAACCCTGAATATTCACTGGAAAACTGATGCTGAAGCTGAAGCTTCAGTATTTTGGTCATCTGATGTGAACAGACATCTCATTGGAAAAGTCCCTGATGCTGGGAAAGATCGAGGGCAAAAGGAGAAGAGGGCGTCAGAGGATGAGATGACCGGATGGCATCACTGATGCAAAGACCATGAACTTGGACAAACTTCTGGAGATGGTGAGGGACAAGGATGCCAGGCATGCTGCAGTCCTTGGGGTCACAAAGAGTTGGACACAACTGGGCGACTAAACAACAGCATCAACTTCCTTTAGGATAGCAGTCTATCTCTTCTTTTTTTCCCTCTCATCACTATTTTGATGATACCCTAGTCCCCTTTTCAAGTCATAAAGCCCACCTATGCCTTATTTATCTTTATTATTTATTTGGATGTCTCAACTTACATGGCTTTTTATACATGTTACAAATCTGAAACTTAATACATTATCTTCTCTTTTTTACTTTATGCAGCAATAGCCTCAACAAATAATTGAGAACTCTGGGTGAAGAGACTCTAAAGAAAGCATTCTTCCTCTTCAGGTAAGTTGATCTTAGTCTTCTCAACTACATTGTTAATTCCGTAAAAACTTAGGGCAGTTCTTTTTACTACTGTGAGGCTCAATACAGGAGAGTTGAAATCAATATGTTGTGAGAGGGGTTTGGTTAGGAGGGTGTTTCTCATATTTTCTTGGCTGAAGAGTGTTTTATTCAGCTAATTATTGCTTGCCAGAGAGTGACTTCTGTATCCCTGAACAATTCCTCCTATCTAGATCCTCCCTTAGAGGACAAGTCACCATGGAGTACCGTGGGTAGCTTCCCTTGATAAAGCAGGCAAACAGCTCATTACCTAAGGAGAAATTATTTGAAAATTTCAAAAGGAAATATTGCCTTCCTTTGGGGAATGGTACCCAGACAGGCATCATAACCTGGTGTATGTGCGTGCTCAGTCACTTCAGTCATGTCTGACTCTTTGTGACCCTACGGACTATAGCCCTCCAGGCTCCTCAGTCCATGGGATTCTCCAGGAAACTAGAGTGGGTTGCCATGTCCTCTTGCAGGGGATCTTCCTGACCCAGGGATCAAACCCACATCTTCTGCATTACAGGTGGATTCTTTACCATTGAGCCACTGGGGGCCCATCATATTCTAGAACCAGCCTAACTCAGCATTCCCAATATCAGCTGGCAAACTGGAAATGCTGACAAAGCTGAGACTAAAAAGCTACAAACCTCCTGGAAGGAAATGGGATTTCCTTTACTTTAAGAAGCTGGGCAGAGTTCTGTGGCAGCTGGTAGTGGTATTTGCACTAGAACTGCACATGGGTCAGCCTTGTCCTTGGTGTCTTCCACATTATTATATGGGCTCAGTACATATTTGCTGAGTAGATAATTTAATTGCTGGACATGTTCTTTGTACTCTCAAATGGCTGACTACCTTCTCTAGGGATTTTCATGCACACAAGCCACCACTAGGGAATTTTGTGACTTTTGTGACTTAAGAGATTCTAGATTCACTTCCCCACAAGTGTCAGAGGAGCAGCAAATGACAACAAGAAGTAACTCCAGTGTCCTGAGCCTGTCCACTCCATAGTCAGGCAGCAACTGGCTGTATGCCCAAGGCCCACAGTGGTGGTACATGGGATGAGGTGATGGGATCACTGCTGAGACACGATGGTAGCAGGATTTATTCAGGAAAGTGTGTTGCCATAAGTAGATCATAGTTAAAGACCTGATCTAAGGCAAGGGTGATGGGGACAATCAAAGGCTGGCACAGAAAGATTGTGACAGAAAATTAAGAAACCTGGACATTGTGAAGTTGATAACAGAGTAGTAAAGTCACAAAATTTGACAGAGGAATCAAGTTCCAGAGATGGAGAAATCAATAGTCAGGTGATGAATATAGGGAGATGAGAATGTGGGTTGAAAAGAGATGAAATGTATAAAAGAGTGCCTATGGATAGTAGTGCTTTTCACAAAGAACCAATGGCCCCACTGGCAAAGAGAGTGATGAGTCAGGGCTATCATCACTTGACCCCCAGGTGAAAAGAAGGTTCAAGGGAAGACTGACATTATACCAAATTACTAAGGAAGGGATTACAGTGTTTCATCATTCCTTCTGGAATTCCTTTCTTTTTATACTTATGAGATTATCCAGTGCCTTTTGCTATTTCCTCTACTTGAAGCATCTTCCCCCCAGATATCTGATGTCTCATTCCTTGGCTTCCTTTAACCTTCACCATAAAACAACCTGCTCTAAAATTATAAGTTCCTTTCTGGGAAGCGTGCACACAAGCACACGTGCATACACACATGCAGACTTCTTGGCCTTTTTCTTGGCTTTCCTTTTCATCTTAACCCATGTCAGTAATTAACACTCTATATATTTGGTTCATTTACCATTTTTGATTGCATTTCTGATTAGAATTCAAAGTCCATGAGCACAAAGATTTTTATCTGTTTTATTAACTACCCTAGCCCCAGCACAAACGACAATGTCTTCCACATTATTATATGAGCTCAGTACATATTTGCTGAGTAGATAATTTAATTGCTGGGCATGTTCTTTGTACTCTCAAATGGCTGACTACCTTCTCTAGGGATTTTCATGCACACAAGCCACCACTAGGGAATTTTGGCACTTTTGTGGCTTAAGTGATTCTGGATTCACTTCCCTACACCTGTGTTTCAATCTCTTGGAATTTTTCTAGGTGGTTGAGAATTGTTCTTTAAAAAATAATGTCTAACTGCAGATGACTAGAATTAAGTGCAGTGTATTCTAGACACAATTTTCCACTGTAGAGTCCTCAGTGCTCATCCCTAAAAGTCAATAATGTGAAAATTTCTGGAAATGTGATAGTCTTTTGGGAAAAAAGTTAAGGGCAAGTGATTGTAATCATACAGTGTAGAAAGCTACCTTTGCATCCTATGTCTATGTTCAACCTTGGGTCTTCCAATGTAATCATTCTGGCTTAAAACTGATGTTTTGCAAAAAATAAAAATTACTAAATTCAATGAAAAGTAAAAGTGTTAGTCTCAGTTGTGCAGGACTTTTGCGGCCCCATGTATTATAGCCCACCAGGTGTCTCTGTTGTGGGATTTTACAGGCAAGAACACTGGAGTGGGTAGCCATTCCCTTCCACAGAATATCTTCCTGACCTAGGGATTGAACTTGGATCTCCTGCATTGCAACAAGATTCTCTACAACCAGAGAAGCCTAGTAAATTCAATAAATGTTTACTAAAATGGGAAATTCATTAAAAAATATATTTTAGCACAGATATGGACTTTTTAGCCAAGATGATTTTCAGTTCAGTTCAGTTGAGTTCAGTCACTCAGTCATGTCCAACTCTTTGCGACCCCATGAATCACAGCACGCCAGGCCTCCCTGTCCATCACCAACTCCCGGAGTTCACTGAGACTCACGTCCATTGAGTCAGTGATACCATCTAGCCATCTCATCCTCTGTCGTCCCCTTCTCCTCCTGCCCCCAATCCCTCCCAGCATCAGAGTCTTTTCCAATGAGTCAACTCTTTGCATGAGGTGGCCAAAGTACTGGAGTTTCAGCTTTAGCATCATTCCTTCCAAAGAAATCCCAGGGCTGATCTCCTTCAGAATGGACTGGTTGGATCTCCTTGCAGTCCAAGAGACTCTCAAGAGTCTTCTCCAACATCACAATTCAAAAGCATCAATTCTTTGGTGCTCAGCTTTCTTCACAGTCCAATTCTCACATCCATATATGGCCACAGGAAAAACCATAGCCCTGACTAGATGGACCTTAGTTGGCAAAGTAATGTCTCTGCTTTTGAATATGCTATCTAGGCTGCTCATAACTTTTCTTCCAAGGAGTAAGCATCTTTTAATTTCATGGCTGCAATCACCATCTGCAGTGATTTTGGAGCCCAAAAAAATAAAGTCTGACACTGTTTCCCCATCTATTTCCCATGAAGTGACGGGACCAGATGCCATGATCTTCGTTTTCTGAATGTTGAGCTTTAAGCCAACTTTTTGACTCTCCTCTTTCACTTTCAAGAGGCTTTTTAGTTCCTTTTCACTTTCTGCCATAAGGGTGGTGTCATCTGCATATCTGAGGTGATTGATATTTCTCCCGGCAATCTTGATTCCAGCTTGTGCCTCCTCCAGCCCAGCATTTCTCATGATGTACTCTGCATATAAGTTAAATAAGCAGGGTGACAATTTACAGCCTTGATGTACTCCTTTTCCTATTTGGAACCAGTCTGTTGTTCCACATCCAGTTCTAACTGTTGCTTCCTGACCTGCAGGAAGGTTTCTCAAGAGGCAGGTCAGGTGGTCTGGTATTCCCATCTCTTTCAGAATTTTCCACAGTTTATTGTGATCCACACAGTCAAAGTCTTTGGTGCCAGGGACCAGCGTGAAAAACTCTGCCCATGGCAAAGGTCATGAGGAAGGAGGCTTGGCATACGCAAAGGCGTGATTAAGCCTCAGGAAACCCCCTGTTCCCAAGCAACTAACCCCAAAACCAGAGTCTGTTTTATGCTCTCACCTATACCTCTGACTTTACGGGGGGCTCTCCCCCATCACCATTTCTCTCCGAGAAGGAGTAAACGTGCAGCTCCAAGTCAATAAAAATTCCTGGGCGTGACAAGAGTGTTTCAGCTTACAGACTCCTCTGAAGGTTATCTAGCCCACCTGTATAGGTTCATCTGGCCACATGTGATTGTTTACAGCCTCCCAACCTGAGAGGCATGAGATGTTTTAGACTTACTAAAGGCAAATTCCTTTGGGAAGTTGGAAATTGTCAGTATAGTGGGTTGGTTAGGAATTATATTGGTGAAGGGTTTTTCATTTGTTGTGCCAATAATTGCTGCTAATTCCCTGCCCTGGGTGTGACAAGGGTGTCTCAGGTCAAACCTCTCTGCTGACAGACTAGCTTGTGTGACAGGATTATCCATACTCCTGCCACATGATTGTTTACTACTTCTTAACCATAAACAGCACAGAGAGTTTTGGAGTATTTTGAGAGTCTTAATTAGCATAGGGCTTTTCTCATTGTTGAGTCAATGATTGCTGCCAGGCCTCCATATCCTTAGGCACCTGGGAATATATTAATGAATGTATTTGGAATATAGAAAAGGAAATATAGTAGTTTTAAGGTTAGCAATACTAGACTTTTTGAGTTAATGAATTTTCTCTTTTGTAATAGATCACTGTACTTTGTTATAAATCACTGTGTCCTTGCTATGTAAAAATGTAACTTTATCAGTATCTTAAGACTAAATAGATCTTAAGGGGAACATTGGTGAAAGGATTTTCATTTGTTGGGCTGATGTTTGCTGCTAAATCTCCATATTCCCTGTCCTTATAATGAATATAACTAACATATAGGAGAAATAAGTATTAACCTTTAAGCATATAGGAGAAATAAGTATTAACCTTTAAGATTAATCATGTTAACCTTGGGTTAAATAAATTCCTTTCTTGATTGTAACTCACTACACCCTCACCCTATAGGAATGCAACTTTATTTGGAGGGTGGTGCCTGGTTTAAGAAAAAACACCCTTGGAAAAAATAAGTTTTTTGGTTATCAGAAAGAAAGGGTCATAAAATGTCAGCAGGTCTCATGGCCAGAAGATGATGTAAAACCCCTAAGACCTTTTTATTTATACATTTATGTGAAGCACCTGATTTTGATAAAGGTCAGGACTTCTGACCCCCATGTGACTCTGTATTCATCCCTATGTAACAAAAGGTATATAAGCAAACTTAAAAATAAAGAAATCGGGATCAGTTTCCGGAAAGACTGATTCCCCCATGTCGCTTCTTTCTTGTTCTCCGTTTTTCTGGCCGAATTCCCATCTGGTGCATGGGTACCCACCAAGCCTGCTAATTTTGCCTGGGCTTCTAAGATCGGACCGGGGCGGGGAGGGGGGCGGGGGGCCTCAGTGCCTCCTCTCCTTCGGGAGAACAGGAAGACGCCTGTGACCTACGTAGGTGGTGATTGGTATTCCATGTAAACCAAGTTATTCAGCCTCTTTTTCTCTGCTAATTTTCTAATCCCTCTCTATCTGTAATTAAATAAGTTATTTCCAAGGACACCGACTCCGTCCCCACCTTTGAATCACCCTGGATCCACTGGGGCTGGACCCCTGCACTTTGGCATAGTCAATAAAGCAGAAATATATGTTTTTCTGGAATTCTCTTGCTTTTTCCATGATCCAGCAGATGTTGGCAATTTGATCTCTGGTTCCTCTGCCTTTTCTAAAACCAGCTCGAACATCAGGAAGTTCATGGTTCATGTATTGCTGAAGCCTGGCTTGGAGAATTTTGAGCATTATTTTACTAGTATGTGAGATGAGTGCAATTGTGCAGTAGTCTGAGCATTCTTTGGCATTGCCTTTCTTTGGGATTGGAGTGAAAACTGACCTTTTCCAGTCCTGTGGTCACTGCTGAGTTTTCCAAATTTGCTGACATACTGAGTGCAGCACTTTCACAGCATCATCTTTCAGGATTTGAAATAGCTCAACTGGAATTCCATCACCTCCACTAGCTTTGTTCGTAGTGATGCTTTCTAAGGCCCACTTGATTTCACATTCCAGGATGTCTGGCTCTAGGTGAGTGATCACACTATCATGATTATCTTGGTCTTGAAGATGTTTTTTGTACAGTTCTTCTGTGTATTCTTGCCACCTCTTCTTAATTAATCTTCTGCTTCTGTTAGGTCCATACCATTTCTGTCCTTTATCGAGCCCATCTTTGCATGAAATGTTCCCTTGGTATCTCTCATTTTCTTGAAGAGATCTCTAGTCTTTCCCATTCTGTTCTTTTCCTCTATTTCTTTGCACTGATTGCTGAGGAAGGCTTTCTTATCTCTTCTTGCTATTCTTTGGAACTCTGCATTCAGATGCTTATATCTTTCCTTTTCTCCTTTGCTTTTCACTTCTCTTCTTTTCACAGCTATTTGTAAGCCCTCCTCAGACAGCCATTTTGGTTTTTTTGCATTTCTTTTCCATGGGGATGGTCTTGATCCCTGTCTCCTGTACAATGTTATGAACCTCCGTCCATAGTTCATCAGGCACTCTATGTATCAGATCTAGTCCCTTAAATCTATTTCTCACTTCCACTGTATAATCATAATGGATTGGATTTGGGTTATACCTGAATGGTCTAGTGGTTTTCCCTACTTTCTTCAATTTAAGTCTGAATTTGGCAATAAGGAGTTCATGATCTGAGCCACAGTCAGCTCCTGGTCTTATTTTTGTTGACTGTATAGAGCTTCTCCATCTTTGGCTGCAAAGAATATAATCAATCTAATTTCATTGTTGACCATCTGGTGATGTCCATGTGTAAAGTCTTCTCTTGTGTTGTTGGAAGAGGGTGTTTGCTACGACCAGTGCATTTCTTGGCAAAACTCTATTAGTCTTTGCCCTGCTGCATTCCATATTCCAAGGCCAAATTTGCCTGTTACTCCAGGTGTTTCTTGACTTCCTACTTTTGCATTCCAATCCCCTATAATGAAAAGGACATCTTTTTGGGGTATTAGTTCTAAAAGGTCTTTTAGGTCTTCATAAAACTGTTCAACTTCAGCTTCTTCAGCATGACACAATGGGGTCCACTGGAGAAGGGAATGGCAAACCACTTCAGTATTCTTGCCTTGAGAACCCCCTTGAACAGTATGAAAAGGCAAAATGATAGTATACTGAAAGAGGAACTCCCCAGGTCAGTAGGTACCCAATATGCTACTGGAGATCAGTGGAGAAATAACTCCAGAAAGAGTGAAGGGATGGAGCCCAAGCAAAAACAATACCCAGTTGTGGATGTGACTGGTGATAGAAGCAAAGTCCGAGGCTGTAAAGAGCAATATTGCATAGGAACCTGGAATGTCAGGTCCATGAATCAAGGCAAATTGGAAGTGGTCAAACAGGAGATGGCAAGAGTGGATGTCGACATTCTAGGAATCAGCTAACTAAAATGGACTGGAATGGGTGAATTTAATTCAGATGACCATTATATCTACTACTGCAGGCAGGAATCCCTCAGAAAAAATGGAGTAGCCACCATGGTCAACAAAAGAGTCTGAAGATGATTTTACTTGACTACAATTTAAGCAAATTTCCTTTTGTTTAGTCCACAGTGGAGAATGAATAGTTAGTTTTTGTCCATCTTTATCACAGTAATATTGTGAAAGTTTAGTAAATAAAGATGCAAAACTTTTGCAAGTACAAATTGCAAGAGAAGTAATGATGGCTTTATTTTTTTTATTTTATTTTATTTTTAGTTTATTTTACTTTATAATACTGTATTGGTTTTGCCATACATTGACATGAATCCACCACAGGTGTATACAAGCTCCCAATCCTGAATCCCTCTCCCACCTCCCACCCCATATCATCTCTCTGGATCATCCCCATGCACCAGCCCCAAGCATCCTGTATCCTGTATCGAACATAGACTGGCACTTCGTTTCTTACATGATAGTATACATGTTTCAAGATGGCTTTATTCTGAAGTGGTTCCATGTCACCTGGCTATTTCTTGCTTGTCATTCTCTAATTAAATGTCAGTTTCCAGTAGGTACAGGGGTAAAAGTGTTATCTGACATAATCTAAAATAGAATCTAAGTATATCCAGTTGTGCTTGGATACCACTTCTGTTTATCCTCCCCTTCCTCAAGTTTGACCCAGTCTCTCTCATCTCCTTTACTATTCTCCCCCTCTCTATACCACTCACCTGTCATCCCCAATTCATTTCCCTGACTGACATAGAATAAGTGAAGAATACTACAAGTTCCAAACCCATTGACCTTGCTACCTACCAGATTTCATGCTAGCTTTCTTTTTCCTTTTATTGTCAGGAATTGTGTGTGAAGATAAGTAGGCTAGAACTAAGAATCAGTGTTAAATAACCTTATTGTGAGTGAAGCGTTAAGTTCAGGAGATAGTAAGAGATGAAGGTCGGCAATAAGGAGCAGCCACAGTCAAAACTGACTAGTTCTTGGATTAACCTCCCCCACAACAAAAGCAACTGTGTGATTTTGCCAGTGGAAGGACAGTAATTTGCAGAATAAAGTTGTTATTAGAACGGGTAACTTGTAGCACTAACTGACTTCTGTATTTCCTCATTTTACCTTGAAAAACGTGAAAATCATGAGCAGTGTTTTGAGAAAATAGAGTTGTGTCTTGAGGAAAATTCCATTAAAAAAAAACACAGAAAGTATATCATAACAAATGACACATATAATATTCTGTACAACATCACTGTGAGGCAGAAGTCTAAGTTACAGAGAATTCAGGTGACCTGCCCTAGTTTGCAAAGATAGTAGCATTCAGTTCTCAAACCAGGTCTTTGGAATCCACATCCAGTGGTCTTTCTGCCCTTGTAACTATATCCAAGTCTGCATTTTCCAACCTGTGTGCCAGATAGAATTGTATTGTAAAGTCCCTATTTGGATGAATACTTGTCTGATATATTATTATAGTATAAAGGGTACAATACCAGTCATCTGTGTTTCAGATAAATTTCTATTGCAATAAATACTGTCACAAAAAAGACACTTGACTAACCAAGCTTTTTTTCTTGATACATAAAACAGTTATACTGGTCTGATTATACTCAGTTTTGTATACACTTAAGGGCTTCATCTGGTGCAACTTTCTGTCACCAAAGAGAGCAAGCATCATTGCACACGGCTCAGATTGGATACAAGAGTAGAAACAGACACGGACTGCAGCTGAATTCTTTATACTCTTTGGTTCTAAAAATCAAGTGTCTGTTTATTACTGTATTTTTCCTCAGTAATCCTACCTCAGACCTATTGAAACACCTCAAGGAGATTCATCTAAATTACTAAATTTTAACCAAATATAATCCCACAATGACTCCTGAGAATGAGAACAATGATTAATGAAAAGAGAACTAATTGTGATTTCTCTTTTCCCACAATGTTTGAAAAATCTGTATTACATTCCGGTGGACATCAAAGGGGCTGTTTTTCAGCTCTATTTATCCTCTGAATTCTGCACAATATGCATTCTAGGAACTATTCAAAGGAAATGCATTTGTACATGCTCAGTCACTCAATCATGTCCAGCTCTTTGCCCCCCCATCGACTGTAGCTTGCCAGGTTTCTCAGTCCTTGGAATTTTCCAGGCAAGAATGCTGGAGTGGGTTGCCATTTCCTATTCCAGGGGATCTTTCCGACCCAGAGATCAAAGCAACGTCTCTTGCATCTCCTGCATTGGCAGGCGGCTTCTTTATCGCTGTGCCATCTTAGCTATTTTTGTATTACAAGCAATCGTTTGCATACAACGTAGCTACATATATATTTTAAGGAAAGGCTAAATTCTTAAAGCAGTAATAAATATGTGTAAAGATACTTGTTTCCTTTTTAAAAACATCTTTACCAGTTTTCCTTACAAAAATTATTTTATCCCTGATTACTGATTTTTTGCCAATAATAAGAATATTTTAGGCATGTTTGTGTATGACCCATACCCACCATCACTTCCTAACAGAGTGTTATTATGTTGGGGAAATGACAAATTTCCCATTGTCTCTGTAATCTTGCAGGTCCATGAAATTTGGGGGTATAACTCTGGCTAAGAAGCTTTAGAGGAAGATACTTTCTTTCATTACCTGTATTCAATAAGAAGGATGGCATATGGCCTAGATTTGGCCAAAATGAAAAGTTGTAATTTGGGGTAAATGAAGCAAAAATAGAAGAAACAGTTGGAATTCCATTTCTCCCAGAGTAGTCCCAACCAGTCTGTTTCTTTCTGTTAACTGAGATAAAGTTTTATAAGATCCACCTAAAATTAATCATTAAGTGTTTTCAAGTGTACAACTCATTAGCATTTAGCACATTCACAATGTTGTACAACTGTCACCTTTAATCTTGTTCCAAGACACACTCATCATACTAAAAGGAAACCCTAAGCCTATTAAGCACTCACTTAATCGCCCATTCTCCCTTCTCCTTAGCCCAGGCAACCACTGATCTGCTTTATGCCTTTGTGGAATTAAGTATGATGGGTATTTCATATAAATTAAATTATATAATGTGTGGCTTTTTGTGCATGGATGCATTCACGTAGCAGCCTGTTTTCAAGTTCCATCCCTGTGGTAGCATTATCAGTATCAACCAGCTCTTGCCCTCAGAGCTTTCCTAGCTCTCCTGTTTCTATTCTTCTGCTCCTGCCTTGGTTTCTAAGCCTCATAAGCCCAGGCCCCCAGTCATCCAGCTCCTCCTTCAGTGCCCTTCTTGCACTGCTTCACCTTTCCCACAGTCAGCCAGAGTTGCTGGTTTCTGCTTCTTACAACTGATGAATTGACACACTTCCTTACTAGACACATTAATTATTAATTTCTAACTGGATACAAAAGTCCAAAGATTCATTTCCATTTCCTACTCTCTTTTCCTGTGCTAAATAAATATATAACATGATAGAGATCTATTTACCTTCTTTCTCTTTTAGTACTGCTTTTAAGGAGTACTTGTTTTCATGCAAAGGCATTGCAACCATAAGAAGAAATAGATCTGGGTGACTCATTTCCTCAGTCTGGATAATTCAGTGAGAAATCAGCTCAGTAAGTCTTAGCTCAAGAGAAGAATAGATTAATATCAGAGTCTGAGATCCAGAAACTCCTCCTTTCTAAAAAGGCCAGTTCCTCCAGCAGGAAAACAGTGCTGGGCTAGATGCTTCCTATGGGCTTTTGAGATGGTGCAATGCTAAGGAATCCACCTGCCAATTCAGGAAATGCAAGAGTTGCACTTTCAACCCCTGGGTTGGGAAGATCCCCTGGAGTAGGAAATGGCACCTGCTCCAGTATGGGATATCCCATGAACTGAGGAGCCTGCTGGACTACAATCCGTGGGGTTGCAAAGAGTCAGACATGACTGAGTGTGCACACACACATACACACAGAATGTATCCTACCCCTGACGCCCCTTCAGCTGAGCACTTTGCATGGTGCCTGGACCTGAAGCCCACTTCTATTTGGGACTATGAGAATTTAGATGGTTCCAAATAGGAAAAGGAGTACATCAAGGCTGTATATTGTCACCCTGCTTATTTAACTTATATGCAGAGTACATCATGAGAAACGCTGGACTGGAAGAAACACAAGCTGGAATCAAGATTGCTGGGAGAAATATCAGTCACCTCAGATATGCAGATGACACCACCCTTATGGCAGAAAGTGAAGAGGAACTAAAAAACCTTTTGATGAAAGTGAAAGAGGAAAGCAAAAAAGTTGGCTTAAAGCTCAACATTCAGAAAATGAAGATCATGGTCCCATCACTTCATGGCAAATAGATGGGGAAACAGTGGAAACAGTGTCAGACTTTATTTTTTTGGGCTCCAAAATCACTGCAGATGGTGATTGCAGCCATGAAATTAAAAGACACTTACTCCTTGGAAGAAAAGTTATGACCAATCTAGATAGTATATTAAAAAGCAGAGACTTACTTTGCCAACAAAAGTCCATCTAGTCAAGGCTATGGTTTTTTCCTGTGGTCATGTATGGATGTGAGAGTTGGACTGTGACGAAGGCTGAGTGCTAGATTGATGCTTTTGAACTGTGGTGTTGGAGAAGACTCTTGAGAGTCCCTTGGATTGCAAGGAGATCCAACCAGTCCATTCTGAAGGAGATCAGCCCTGGGATTTCTTTGGAGGGAATGATGCTAAAGCTGAAACTCCAGTACTTGGCCACCTCATGCGAAGAGTTGACTCATTGGAAAAGACTCTGATGCTGGGAGGGATTGGGGGCAGGAGGAGACGGGGACAACCGAGGATGAGATGGCGGATGGCATCACTGACTCAATGGACGTGAATCTGAGTGAACTGCAGGAGTTGGTGATGGACAGGGAGGCCTGGTGTGCTGCAATTCATGGGATCGCAAAGAGTCAGACACAAATGAGCGACTGAACTGAACTGAACGTTTGCTATTTCTTTCCTTTAAGGTTCTTCTCCTAATAAAATGATTTTATATTTATACCATGTGGTACTAAAGGCATGTGTTTATATTTTCTTGGTGTAACAAAGCCAAACCAATAAACATGATGAGAGACACAGCTATAAACAAAAGTCCTTATTCTCAAAGAGCTCAGGTCTTGTAAGGAAATATCATTAATGCAAACTACTATAAAACAAATAATGGTGATTAATCCTGTAATATCCACAATCAGGGAACATCCAGATTTTACTGAAATACTTTCTTTGGAGAAAGAATTCAATATTTCTTGCAGCAGATACTAAAGTTGCTGCAACTTATTCCATCATAATATATTCACACTGGGCCTTGTTCTTCCTTTTAGGACCACCATGAGTGAGCCTACCCTTCTTCCACCTGAGGGCCCTTCAAATATATGAAAAAAGTTGTCACGTCAAATCCTTTTTCTTGCAGAGTCTAAGCATCCTTAATAAGTTCAGCTATCACAGAGCTATAAAGTGCTGTGAAAACAGATGCAAGAGAGACTTTCAGGTGGGGTCCTGAGAAGTATTTATTGAATAAGCAGCATTTTACTTTCAATTGAAAACTATTTCTATAAATGATGGCAAAACAAGGGATTATCCCAGGTGGAGTGAAAGGAAAAATCTAAGTATAAATTTGGAAAAGTGATGATTATGACCAAAAGATATAAATAGTTCAGTGGAGGTGTGTGAATAAGCACAGTGAGACCACGTGGATTAAGAACATAAACTGAAGTTTGTCTTGTAGATAATTAGAAACCTTGAAATGCTTCAAAGCAGAAGAATGACAAGATAAAAGATATGTTTTGGGAACTTTGCTTAGGTGTAGAAGTGAACCAGAGAGAAAGGAAAATAACTAAGCGGTTATTATGGAAATCTAAATGGGATGTAACAAATGCCTGAAATAGAAAAATAGTGGGAGGCATGATAAAAATAGGTTATATGCAAGATTTGGTGCAGAAATAGAATCACCATTCATAAGTACTACCATATCTATCTCTTTTACTTATTTTAATATTAAGAAATCACTGTAAAAGATTAGTAGATTATATACTTCTACAAAGACATGGATGAAGTAGAAAGTAGCTTTAGAGTCAGAAAGACTGGAGTTAAAATCTTGGATCTGCTGCTGCTTAACTGTTGTCATGTACAAATTATTTTACCTGGGAATCTGCCTAGTTGGCAACAAGGTGGTAATAAAGCATAGTGGTATCTGATACAGTAATACTAAATAAATGTTCAGTCCCTTCCTCTTTTTCTTATTTCTCTCAAAAACAATTCACTAACCTACTGTTTTGTACCAGGAATATATGAAGTAGATGGAATGTTTTCTAGGAATATCATTCTTAAAAAAGCATAAAGCCAGGATAAAGTGAAAATTTTGGTGGGAAGAAATGATTTATTTGAAATGGATAAAAATCTATGACATACTGCTGTCAATAGAAGATGGCAGAATTAAAAACAAAATCTGTTAACCAGTTCAGTTCAGTTCAGTCGCTCAGTTGTGTCTGACTCTTTGCGAATCCATGAATCGCAGCACTCCAGGCCTCGCTGTCCATCACCATCTCCCGGAGTTCACTCAGATTAGCGTCCATCGAGTCAGTGATGCCATCCAGCCATCTCATCCTCTGTCGTCCCCTTCTCCTCCTACCCCCAATCCCTCGCAGCATCAGAGACTTTTCCAAAGAGTCAACTCTTTGCATGAGGTGGCCAAAGTACTGGAGTCTCAGCTTTAGCATCATTCCTTCCAAAGAAATCCCACGGTTGATCTCCTTCAGAATGGACTGGTTGGATCTCCTTGCAATCCAAGGGACTCTTAAGAGTCTTCTCCAACACCACAGTTCAAAAGCATCAATTCTTCGGCACTCAGCCTTCGTCACAGTCCAACTCTCACATCCATACATGACCACAGGAAAAACCATAGCCTTGCCTAGATGGACCTTAGTTGGCAAAGTAATGTCTCTGCTTTTGAATATGCTATCTAGGCTGCTCATAACTTTTCTTCCAAGGAGTAAGTGTCTTTTAATTTCATGGCTGCAATCACCATCTGCAGTGATTTTGGAGCCCAAAAAAATAAAGTCTGACACTATTCTACCATTTCCCCATCTATTTCCCATGAAGTGATGGGACCGGATGCCATGATCTTCGTTTTCTGAATGTTGAGCTTTAAGCCAACTTTTTCACTCTCCTCTTTCACTTTCATCAAGAGGCTTTTTAGCTCCTCTTCACTTTCTGCCATAAGGGTGGTGTCATCTGCATATCTGAGGTGATTGATATTTCTCCCAGCAATCTTGATTCCAGCTTGTGCTTCTTCCAGCCCAGCATTTCTCATGATGTACTCTGCATATAAGTTAAATAAGCAGGGTGACAATATGCAACCTTGACGTACTCCTTTTCCTATTTGGAACCAGTCTGTTGTTCCATATCCAGTTCTAACTGTTGCTTCCTGGCCTGCATATAGATTTCTCAAGAGGCAAGTCAGGTGGTCTGGTATTCCCATCTCTTTCAGAATTTTCCACAGTTTATTGTGATCCACACAGTCAAAGGCTTTGGCATAGTCAATAAAGCAGAAACAGATGTTTTTCTGGAACTCTCTCTCTTTTTCCATGATCCAGCAGATGTTGGCAATTTGATCTCTGGTTCCTCTGCCTTTTCTAAAACAAGCTTGAACATCAGGAAGTTCACGGTTCACGTATTGCTGAAGCCTGGCTTGGAGAGAGAATAGAGATTAAATAAAATATTATATATAACATATCATTTGTTACTATTAAGAATTATAGACAGGGCTGTTATGACCTATATTACACATACTTTACAAAGACAGAAAAAGTAGAGTGACATAAATTATACTAAAAATCATTAAATAACATTTCTGTATTGATTTCAAGATCTTACAAAGTAAAAGCAATGTGAAGCAAGTTTAGTATCATAAACTAGAATATCACTTAGATTAAAGGAAAAAAAGAAGATATTTATGTTAATGCTTGGGCTTCCCTAGTGGCTGAGATAGTAAAGAATCTGCCTGCAATGCACCCAGGTTCGATCCCTGGGTCAGGAAGATCCCCTGGAGAAGGGAATGGCTTACCCATTCCTGTATTCTTGCCTGGAGAATCCCATGAACAGCCTGGTGGGCTATAGTTTACGGGGTTGCAGAGTCAGACATGACCGAATGACTAACACTTTCACTTTTTCATGTTTATGCTACTTGTCAGTATTTCTAAAGCTTTTAAAAAGAACAAATGGAGCATAGGTTGCATCATGAAGAATTTAATGTTAATTTATTTTCTAACAGATGATAACGGCTAAAAAACACAATTAAAGCGATATTCTGGGGACTGCGTTAAATAAGCTTAGATGATTTTTGAGAGGGATGGGTTAGAAGGAGTCTAAGTAACATTTTGCAATTGAATACTTGACTGTGATCCTGGAAACTAATCCCAGAGTTGCCTCTAACACTAAGTAGCTTGTTATCTATTAAAGTTTATGAACCTTTTGCAATCATTTCCAATTCCATTCTTTTCAGTCAATAAACTGAGTATAATGTAAGAGGATGGATAATGTCTTCTGGATCTGAACTTTAGAAATCAATCAACTCTAAAGAGAACTCTGACTATTAAATTGTGTCTTTACTAAATAAGTATTTTTCCTAAATTATCCTCTATAGTGTGATCTAAATTATTACTTTCACTTTCTTTCTAAATCTATATAGAAATTAAAAGTATATCCAAATAAAGCAGAATGTAAGTTGGGGCTTTACATCTCTTGAATGGAAATTTCTCTTTAATATAAGTATTTTTTAATAAAATTTTGATCTGTCATGAAGACAAGTTTTCATCTTAAAAAATGATCTCTCATGGTAATAATATTTGGAGACAATTTCAGGGGTTACCAACCAGTGATTCTGATCCCATTGAGTAAAACGAAGAATAACTGTTAATGTCATACTCATTTGTTGCTATGCAGAGTATCATTAGAAACAAACTTTCCAACATATATTTTCTGCTTCTAAATTTCAACACTATTGCAATTCCTTGTCTCATTTCTTGCTTAAGGACATCTAATCACAGGACTCAGACTGGTGTCAAAGGAACTCAATATAACCTTCAAGATCTCAATTCAATGATTGTCCAATGTGTAAAGAAGAGTAACTGTTAAAGTTTACCCAGATGTTTCCATAGTGAAGATTTACTGTAGATGATACGCTTCATGCATTAAAAGCAGAATATGAAAATTCAAAAGAAATAACTCAATATTAAAAGCCCAAGAATACTAGAGTGGGTAGCCTATCCCTTCTCTAGCAGATCTTCCTGACCCAGGAATCGAACTGGGCTCTCCTGCATTGCAGGTGGATTCTTTACCAACTGAGCTATCAGGGAAGCCCATTAAAATACTGGTAAGTGTAAATGACCAACAGATAGCAATAAGAAGTAATCTTACTATTGGCAGTCTTCAGATTTTTGGAATAAAAGAGGCACATATATTTAATTTGAATCCACCCTAACAAAATAATGAATAAAGAATTCTATTAGATATTTTAAAGATATTTTATTAGAGAAGATACTGTGGTATTCCAAAAAAAAAAAAAGCACTGGCAATAGATATAAACCACATGAAATCCAATGGGTGAAGATATGTATGTACTTGAAAAACATTCACAAAGATTTGTCATTCACACTTACAGAATTCACTAAACAAAAGAGAATATAAAAGTTTTGTATAATACTTTCTAGGTTTTAACTTGTTTGCGGCCTTCACTGATATACTTCATAAGAATATGCCCCAAAGGGAGAAGTATTAAGGTAATTATTATATTCTTTGGGGTGTTGAGAGTAGTTTTCTTATGCTGCAATTAAAAGCTCTAACTCTCATTAATCATAGTGAATAACACAGAATATAAAGGTTGAACAGTCTAAGAATAAAACTTTAAAAATAGAATAATGGATAAAGCAATTTGGTGTTCCTATAAGATAAATGTTGAAAAAACTATCACTACAAATAAAAGATCACAGAAGGAATCCTAATTTCAAGAATAAAAATCAATTAAAAAAATTCACCGAACTATCAAAAAATCATACTCAGGATAGAATGTATGACTAATACTACTTCCCTGTTTTTCTATGCTTTAAATTTAACTGAATATGCATATTTAAAAAAAAATCTTCTAGAGAAAAAGCTTTTGTTGGTTGGAGTACAACCTCATGAACCCAAATTTAGTAAGAAATGTCAGAAATACTACGATTGATAATTACAGAGTGAATCTATATCGAATAATAGCTTTTTAATCATTAGAATGATCATAGTAATTTGAAAGGTGAACATAGCAAGAATGATGTTAACGTAAAATTGTTGATATCAAAAACTGAAATTAATACTGGATCATTTCCATCATTAATCAGGAAATAAATCTATCTTGCAAGAGGATTTTCTGAGAGCAGCTAATAGCTGCTATCACACTTTCCTGAATCCATAAACCAAATATAGATAGGAGAGTGACTGATATTCGGAGCCTGAAAGTGACAGTTCCCTCATGAATATCATCAGAGCACGTGACCTCTGTGGTATTAAGACTTGAAGGAAAATTATCTTATCATGAGATAATTCAGCAGTCAGCTTGGTGAGTCTGCTGCACTGCAAAAGCACAGAGATCTGTGTCAAGCTGATTTTCTGCCATTATCTGCATGTTTAGAGAGTTACTTGAAAATAGGAGAAAAACAGAATTAATAATAAGTTTCATATAAGTACATACAGTCACAGCAAATACAATAAAAACAGGTTCCATAAGTGGGAATAAGGCTAAAACATGGCTTCTAAATCTTTATTCATGATTGTTATGGTCACGCCTCAAATCACCATTTAGATTTTATCAGCATCTATCAAATACTTCCAATGACAGTAACATCTCTTTTGTCTTAAGACATAGACATATAGGAAACTATTGCAATAAAAATTTTTGATGTCCCAAGCCACTAAGCCAAAATTATTCTATTCACTTATGATTTTTGATCAATATACTACTACTCCAATAAAGCATATTTAAATATTTTCTTCATGTTATAGAGTGTCCATGACAAATATTTCAAAGCAGGAGGCTTTGTTTCCTCTATGATTTCTATCCTAGGGCTTTACAATTTCTATCAAGGTTATATGGGAGACAATTTAGCCCAAAATATCAAAATTTCTTCCTGGTGGCTCAGAGGGTAAAGCATCTGCCTGCAACGCAGGAGACCTGGGTTCGATCTCTGGGTCGGGAAAATCCGCTGGGAAGGAAATGGCAACCCACTCCGGTACTCAGGCCTGGAAGCTACAGTCCATTGGATGTCAAAGAGTCACACATGACTGAGCAGCTTCATGTCACATGAATCAGGCTGCTTGCCCCTTCTTGCTGTGAAGTTATCTGCTAGTACATTTCAGGTTCACCTAATCAGAGTATAATAGGCTTGGCCATCCACATTCACAGAGCACTCTCCACTGATATCTTTGCTCAGGAAACATTAGTGTCTGTACACTAGGAGGATCTTTACACAACTCGAAATGTGCTGGGAAACTTGTTGTCTTGAAGCTGGAAATCCAGGCCATATAGCAAAAATCAGTAAATTGGGGCTTCCATGGTAGTTCAGTTGGTGGAGAAGCCATCTGCAATGCAGGAGACCCTGGTTCGATTCCTGGGTTGGGAAGATCTACTGGAGAAGGGAAAAAGCTACCCACTCCAGTATTCTGGCCTGGAGAACTCCGTGGACTGTCGCCCCACAATTGACCGACTTCCACTTTCACTTTCATCACTGGGCTTCCCTGATAGCTCAGTTGGTAAAAAAAAAAGTCTGCCTGCAATGCAGGAGACCTGGGTTTGATTTCTGGGTTGGGAAGATCCCCTGGAGAAGGGAACAGCTACTATTGTATAGTCCATGGGATCGCAGAGTTGGGCATGACTGAGCCGACTTTCACTTCACATCAAAATTTCAAATACCAACGTTAATTAATTCACTAGATCTTCCTCTATAAACTTATTTAACAAATACATTCATTTATTTATTTAACACTAATACTCACATGTGTGCTAGCTAAGTTGCTTCAGTCATGTCCAACTCTTCATGACCCCATGGACTGTAGCCTGCCAGGCTCCTCTATCCATCGGATTCTTTGGGCAAGAATACTGGCTTGAGTCACTGTACCTTCCTCCAGGGAATCTTCTCGACCCAGGGATCAAAACTTTGTTTCTTATGTCTCCTGCATTGGCAGTCAAGTTCTTTACACTAGAGCCATCTGGGAAGCCCAATAATCACATCAGTGTTCAAAGAACACACACATATACATCTTTACAAAAGTGTGTATAAAAGATATTCATTGTAGCAATATTGTAATAATAACAAATGGAAGCAACATAAATATTTATTAGTGTTTTATATATTCATATAGTAGAACACTATACAATCCAGTAAAATGAATAATGTAGTTGCCTATAATATTTAATTACACAAAATATACAAATATTCACATATACACACATATACATATACACATATGTGTGCATTAGAACAGAATATATAACCTGATTCCATTTGTTTTTAATAAATATAAACAATCTCTAGTATATGGAATTTTGAAAAATTCATGTAGTAAAAGCTTTGTTTGGACTTCTCCTAGGCCCTGATATGTTAAATTTGAGTCAAGGAAGGGTCTTAAACAATATTCAGTTTATATAGCTCAGTCATGTCCAACTCTTTGTGACCCCATGGACTGCAGCACACCAAGCTTCCCTGTCCATCACCAACTCCCAGAGCTTGCTCAAGCTCATGTCCATCAAATCAGTGATATACCATCCAACAATCTCGTCCTCTGTCATCCTCTTCTCCTCCTACCTTCAATCTTTCTCAACATCAGGGTTTTTTCCAATGAGTCAGGTCTTCACATCAGGTGGCCAAAGTATTGGAGTTTCAGCTTCAGCATCAGTCCTTCCAGTGAATATTCAGGACTGATTTCCTTTAGGATTGCCTGGTTGAATCTCCCTGAAGTCCAAGGGACTCTCAAGAGTCTTTTCCAGCATCACAGTTCAAAAGCGTCAATTCTTTGGCGCTCAGCTTTCTTTATTGTCCAAGTCTCACATCCAAACATGACTACCAGAAAAACCATAGCTTTGACTATATGGACCGTTGTTGGCAAAGTAATGTCTCTGCTTTTTAATATGCTGCCTAGGTTCGTCATAGCTTTTATTACAACGTAGGAAGACCTGGGGCACTGAGACTCAGAAAACCAAGGAGATTAAAGAAAGCTTTCTAGAGAAAGTTAGTAGATCCCAGCTGCCAGCCTATAAAGATAGTTGGAAAGTCATTACTTGTGGCAGGAAGTAGCCAGGAAGCTTTAAATACATTATTACTAACAGCAGGGAGGTCAAGATGGCTTGAGGTACTTAACAATGCAATAGGGAGAAAGAGTTTGGAGTTTCTCCAAAACAAGGGGATGGGACTTCCCTATACTACACAAAATAAAGTTAGACCATGAGGATACTCAAGTTACATATACAGCATTTATTAAAACTAAAGAAGCTCATTTTCCCCCTGAAATATGTCCTGCAATCAGTGGTAGTATCTGGTCACTATTGGCAGTGTCTTTTTTATTGATATCCTTTTGCTAAAATATTATTATTTGAAAGGAGCCTCTTACAGTTGGTGACCTCTTAGAGTCAAGGAAAAATGGTTCATATTTACAAAGCTGTATAAAGTTTACAGAAGCAAACATCACTGAGAAATGGAGTAGAATAGCAGGAGAACGTCAGATGAATGAGGCATTTTTAGTTTTCAGTACACAACTGAATATTTGGTTAGAGACCTTCTTTCTTGTTTTTACTGCAAACATCTTTACCTTAATCTGCATAAGCCATGTTTTTCTTTTCCAACCCACCATTTTGAAAGAATGACTTATTTACACTTACCTCCAGTTCCTGCTAGGATATAAACACCTTGAGGGCAGGAATGTTTGTTTTGCTCAGTGGTGTATTCAGTCACCTAGAAAACGGCTTACCATTAATAAGTGCTCAGAAATACATAGATGAATAAGTGAATGAATGAATGAACAAATGAACACATGAAGTTGCTTTTTAAATGAGACTTGACATTTTGCCTGTAGATGCATATACATAAAAGCCTCATACTTTTCTCACAGACCCAAAGGGAAAAACTGTCTACTGATGCATGTGACTAAGATTTAGCCAGAAGAAATCATTTCAGGTCCAGAATTTTGCTTCATGTATCATGGACTATCTCTCTCTCTGCACTCTTGAAAGAGGTAAGAATTCACCTTGATACTTTCTCACAAATTTAGAAATTTTAAAAGGTAAATACTTCTTCTAACCAATTTAGCCCACTTTAAATTAATTAGGGAATGTTCATCTCTGCCAGTTCATTAATTTTTTATCAAATATTTTAATAGGATTAATTTTTGTAGTAGATATTCAGGTGTTGTATGTTACCAGTAAGTTTGTTTCTGTCTCTTCTCTTCTGAAAACGGGATGGAGCAAATTCAAACCTTTAAATTTGTGCACCTGTAGGGCATCTCACTTTTAGGTATTCCCAAAGGTGTCCCATGAAGGGGTACCCAATGCAAGGTATGATAACAAAAGTACTTCGTTAAAGTTTGAAATCTGTTTTATGCTGGAGGAAGAAATGAAATATGATAATGTGAAAGCCAAAGTATTTCCCATTTTGTTGTTTTTATGATTGAGCCCTCCAGTTCCCACAGTGACTTTCCAGACCTTACAAATCAACTTGTTTTTTTTTTTTAATGACTGTCTTTTTGCAATATATCAAAAGACTTCTTGACCTATCTACTCCCAGTTCCCAGATTATTCTAAATACTACTTTAGAGAATAACCCTTTGTCCCATAAACTGCCATTTTTAAAACCACAATCATTTTGACACATTTATAGCCAAAGATGCTATTTCCATCTCTTCATATACTGACAAAAATGTCCTCAGCTTGTCAGAGGGATTAACAAGATAGATATGGTGTGGGAAAAAGAGAGCATACAGTTTATTTACATTATTTTTTTTCCTTTTGACAGAAAAAATGTAGCAAGTATGAATGCCCATTGAACAATTATACATTTCATATTCCAGCCTTATCACAACATAAAGTTATGTGGGAATTTTGTAGCTTCCCATCAATTATAAAATACCAGAGCACTAGTCAGTTGACTACATGGAGCAAGTATTGGTCTAATAAATCCAACAAATTTGTTCTTACATACCAAGAAGACATACCTCCAATAATACATGTGTATGCATATTAAGTTTCATCCAAAAAATGTATGTTTGAGGCCATTCCATAACTTCAGTGTATATGATTCTAAAGATAAAAGAATGAACTAGTTAACAGTCACTATTTCATCTTTGAAAATAATATATTTGTAGTAAATTGAATTTTCCACCAAACATTCCATACTTTCCCCTTCCTACATAAAAAAAGCAATGCACCCATCATAATGTGCTAAATATTGTACTGAACATTTAAAGGCTGATAATAAGCATAATTTTTATTAATAATGCTATTGAAAAGACAAAACAATTTCTAAATAATTCCATTAAATAAACAAAACATCTGTCTGAGTTTCACTTATCAAAACTAATCTCAAGATAAAGCTCTGAAGTTACTGTTTCTGATTTCATAACAACATGAAGGCAACTCATCACAATTTATATACTGTCTTAATAGCATACAGGATTTCACCATTTATAGTGAACTCCTCAATAACTCTGGGACATTCCACTGGTCAAATTATTAATGGAAATAAAAACTTAAAAATAGAGCTGTGGTGTGATAGATTATGTTTCCCAAGATGGTCCCTTGCTTGCTTCGAATGTGACTTGGACATTCCACCATCAAGGAGATACGGTTATCTTCTATACTCTTGAAACCTGGTGGACACTGTGACTGTTTTGACCAGAATAATGAGGCAAAAGTTACCTTCTGGGAAGTCTGAGCCCAGATCTAGAAAGTACTGGCAGCTTCCATTCGCGGCCTTTTAGAATGCTCATGCCAAGGACATTCTGTCTCAGAACTCAGCCACCATGTTGTGAAAACCAAGTTATGCGGAGGGGCCACGTGTCCATCGGCATTTCTGTGAACAACCCCCACTGTGTCTTCTCTGAGCTCTGAGCTGACAGGGTCCGCAGCAGCAGTGCCAGCAGGTGCGTGAGTGGTCTGAATATCCAGCCCAACCCAGCCTTCAGACTCCAGCTGAGCTCAGCATCCAGCAGACTGAAACCCAGGAGACATCAGTGAGAACCACCCAGGTGAGTTCAGTTAACATACAGAACCATGAAAGATAATACTAACCTGCTGTTTTTAGCCATTACATGTTTGGAGTAGTTTACTATGCTGAGATATACAACCAGAACATGGTATGACTACCACTTTGCTCATCCTTTAACACATCTCTTTCCTGCTCCATCTGTTAGGTAAAGAAACAGATAAAGTCAATGAGTAAATAAAACATAATCTAGACATTACAGGATAGGATATTTCATGTTTCACTTTGTGTTTAAATTTCTTCAAACTCATCCACTTTAAAAAGATGAAGGTTGAGTTATGATTCAGTCTTTTTGTTTCAAATTACCCTTCAGATAGTCTCTGAATTTCATTATAAATTGCATATAAATCGGATGACCAGAAAAGTTATATGATTTCTAGTATTCCCTCATTGCTATGTATTGTTCGCTAGAACAGAAAGGAGGAAAACAAATCTGGGTGCATTGAAGTCTCCCTAGTCTTGTATTTATAGCATCCTCAAGAGATGGTACTACGTGAAGAGCATCTTCGGACCACCTAGTGGCAGCACCTTCCTTTAGCCCTTCCTACGATGAAAGTGAAAGTTGCTCAGTTGTGTCCAACTCTTTGCGACCCCATGAACTATACAGTACATGGAATTCTCCAGGCCAGAATACCAGAGGGGGCAGTCGTTCCCATCTCCAGGGGATCTTTCCAACCCAGGGATCGAACCCAGGTCCCCCACATTGCAGGCAGATGTTTTACCAGCTGAGCCGCAAGGGAAGCCCCTTCCTGTGATAGCATGGCTAATGGTAGTCATTAGGAGAAGAGCAGTAGTTCACACCTGCAACCACTCTAAGATGTTTCCCTCACCTGCAGTATAGGGTTTCTTGGTATTAAAGCTAAAAATAGCTCCTTCTTTAGCCAATTCTATTAGGAGCCCTTAGAACAATAGCATTTTTAGTGGTCACATTAGAATCACTTGGGTCTCTTTTGACCATCCCAGTTCTAAGGGTGTATGCTGCTGCTAAATCACTTCAGCCGTGTCCGACTCTGCGACCCCATAGATGGCAGCCCACTAGGCTCCTCTGTCTCTGGGATTCTCCAGGCAAGAACACTGGAGTGGGTTGCCATTTCCTTCTCCAATGCATGAAAGTGAAAAGCGAAAGTGAAGTCGCTCAGTCGTGCCCGACTCTTAGTGACCCCATGGACTGCAGCCTACCAGGCTCCTCCGTGCATGGGATCAAACCCAGGTCTCCCGCATTGTAGGCAGACGCTTTACCGTCTGGGCGAGCTACCAGGGAAGCCCACTTGGGCCTTTATAGAGCTTTATAAGAAAAACAAGAAACCAGGCATTGGTATTGTTTAAATCTCCCCAAGTGATTTGCCTGAGAATCCAAGACTGAGAACCACTACTCTAGAACAATCTTAGTTCTATGAATAGCTTCCCTCAGCTCAGAGCTCAGGGAAGACTCAGTGGGGGTTGTTCACAGAAATGCTGATGGACACGTGGCCCCTCTGCATGACTTGGTTTTCACAACGTGGTGGCTGAATTCTGAGACAGGATGTCCTTGGTGTGAGCATTCTAAAAGGCCGCGAATGGAAGCTGCCAGTGCTTTCTACATCTGGGTTCAGACTTTCCAAAATGTAACTACTCAACATTACGGTTTCAGTAGCATCAGTAGATAGTCTCTAGGCAGATTTGCTGTTGGGCCACCAAGGAGCAGCTGTGGAGTTGGCACACTTTTTTTCCCCAGGATCTCAGTAAACTTTCCACGAAGTTAAATTTAACTAATATCTAGCAATATGATGAGCTCTGGGAAAGCAAAAACTAGTTGTATTTGACCCCTAATCTTCAGGAGGTTAAGGTCTGGTTACAGGGCAGTAGAAAAGGCAGGGATGGAATAATCATAAAAATAATTCACTCAAACATGAAGTGCCTCATATATTAGTAGAGGGGTACTACAGAAGGACCAGGAAAGGATACTTTGAAAGAGTTTGTGAAGGCTCAGTCAAGCAGAGGGGAATGCATACACAAAGGCTCAAATAAAAGCCAGGCCAAAGACAGGATTGATCTGTTTTGATATGGCTGTGGATTTGGGGGTGATGGGGAGAAAGTCTGAGGGTGGTGGAAAAGTTAACATTATTAAATTTCCATTTACTCTTTTATTGTTAATTTTAAGAAAGTATGTGTTACATCATAAAAGTAAGAAAATAGACATAAGTAGAAACTCAAACAGCTAATAGATACATGAAAGAAAGCTCAGTCTGAAGAAAATACAAAATTGAACCTCAATGAGACACCAGTTCCTACCCATCAGATTGGCAAACAATGTGACAGTAATAAAAGCCAGTAAGGATGTGGAACAGTGGGAACTTAGCTATCAGTAGGAATGTAAATAGGTATGAGAACTTTGGGGAGAAATTTGACAATACCTGGTAGAGTTGAAGATACATAAATCCCAGAACCCAGAAATTCCACTCCTAGGCATGCACTTAGAGAAACTCGTACAGATGAACCCAAAGAGATGCGTATGACAGTGTTTTAAATAGTATTATTTGTAAAAGTAAAAAGTTAGAAACCCTAAAAGTCTATCAATGGAGAAAAGAATAAAATGTCATAAATTTAACTATTGCACAATAATGAAGTAAACTACAGCTGTAAGTATCAACAGAAATAAATCTAACAAGTAAGATATTAAGGGAAAAAAGTAAGTTACAAAAAACTTATACTGTATGACATCAGTTATGTGTGTTCAGTAGCTCAGTTGTGTCCAATTCCTTTCAGCCCCAGGCTTCTCTGTCCATGGGATTTTATAGGTGAGAATACTGGAGTGGGTTGTCATTCACTTCTCCAGGGGATCTTCCTGACCAGGGATCGAACTTGTGTCTCCTGCATTGGCAGGAGGATTCTTTACCACTAGTGCCATCTGGGAAGCCTGATATCGGTTATCAATAAAGCTAAATAATATATTTTGATTTGGGGACTCATGCAATCTAGTTGTGATTTAAATACAGGCACAGACATAAACATGAAATTCAGTATATTGGTAACAAGGAGAGAAAGAATGGATGGCACAGTGTGTATGATCAGAGAAGAGTATACAGAGAACTTACAAGTATATTTGTTATGTTTTATTTCGTAGCTTAATAGAAGGGACACATGCAATTTTATTTATTTATTTTTATTGATGTATCATTGATTACAATGCTGTGTTAGTTTAAAATGTGCAGCAAAGTGATTCAGTTATGTATATATATTTTCAGATTATTTTCCATTATAGATTATTACAAGGTATTGAATATAGTTCCCTGTGCTATACAATAAATCTTTATTGTTTGTATATATCATGTATAGTAACTTAAGGGGGAATCCCATACCCCCAATTTATCCTACCCACCCTGCTTTCCCCTTTGGTAACCATAAATTTGTTTTCTGTGTTTGTGAATCTGTTTCTATTTTGTATATATATTAATTTGTGTTATTTTTTCTAATCCATATATAAGTGACATCATATAATATTTATCTTTCTCTTTCTGACCTACCTCACTCAGTATGATATTCTCTGGGTCATCCACATTGCTGCAAATAATAATATTTCATTCTTTTTTAGACTGAATAATATTTCCTTATATACATATATATTATACATATGTATATGTATAATGCATACGACACACATATATAATCCTTTTTATCTTATTGGATTCAGTTTGCTAATATTTTCTTGAGAATTTTTGCGTCTTTATTCATTAAAGATTTTGGTCTATAATTTTCTTTTTGCTATATTGCTTTCATATTTTTATTTGTCTTTCTGTCTGCTGTTCTGATTGAGTGATTCTCATTATTCTATCTTTCATATCCCTTATTCATTCTTCTGCATTGTTTGGTCTGCCATTCATTGCTTTCAGATCAGTTTTTATCTCAGCAATTGAGTTTTCTAATTTCTACTAGTTCCTCTTTATAGATCCCTGTTCCTTGTTACAGTGACCTGCAATTCTGTCAATAACCTTTCTTCTTTCCTTTATCACTTTTTTTTACTTCTGTTTTGAACTCAGACTGTAGCAGACTGGAGATGTCTATGCCACTGGTCGTTCTTTCAGGGAATTTCTCATCTTTTGATTTGGAGGGCTTCCTCTGCTTTTTCATTTTACTTAAATTTCTCTATATTAAGTAGAGACAGAGAAATTTCTGTCTCTACTTATATTCAGTTATCTGCTATGGTCCTAAAGTGCCGTTTTTATGTGGGAATGTCCCTGGGTAGATGTGTGAGTCTAGTATTTTTGGTGTGAGGACTACTTTTGGTATGGATGCCTGCTGTGTCTTTCCTCAGAGTATGCTGGTGGTTATCCCGATGCGACTGTGATTGGCGTGGGGGGTGGCCAGAGCCTAAGCTGGATGTTGGGTGAGGCCTTCTCTTCACTCTGTGGCTGTCATGGTTTTTGTCAAGGTCTACTCCCCAGTTTTGGAGGAGAAGCCTTGGGGCTTGGGTTTGATAAGGCTCTGTTGCCCTTAAGTGTGTGCTTTGGAGTACATCAGGAGATGAACACTGGAGCAGGTGGGGGCTGTTGGGTCACAGGTAACCTATGCATAACCCATGCAGGCATCCAAGGTGCTGCTGAGAACCAGTCCAAGATTGTGCTCCTTTCCCCTTTGTGTTTGTCCCAGACCTAGTGCTAGACTGGTACTGGAGACCAGGGCATGATGGCTTCAGGAACTGAGGCGGTTGTGCTGCTGCCTGAGAGCTGGGCTGGCTCTATGGCACAGCTTTCCCAGGATCTGTCAGCCCCAGATCTGACTCCAAGCTATGGTGAGAGGTAGGAGGAACTGGAGTACTCTTGCCTAGAAAGGAACCTCCGAGCACTCCTCCCCAAGGGTTGCCTGCCTGGGATATGTGCTTCTGTAATGCCACCCAGTATGCATACCAACAAAGTCTACTGCTGCTAGACCTGCTCCCAGCCTGCCTCAGCTGCACAAATGCTGATAATGGGCTCTAATGTTTGCCTCAGCCCCACTGTGTATGTGTGTGTACTCACAAAGCCTGCACAGGCCAGAGCCCTGCTGCTGCCATAACCACACTCTTATGGTGGACCCACGGCCCCTCCTGTACCTGCTAACAAGCTGGAGTGTGGTCCTTCCAGCTGTCTCTACACAGCTGGACCAAGTCTTCTCCTAGGGTCCACCTGCTGGAGCCTGAGTTTCAGGACCCAGCTGCTATGTGCACCAGCAGCCCTGCCCAGCCTGAGAAGTACTGCCACATGGCAGTGGGAGCTCCCAGGGTGAAGAAACCTTTCCTCTTTCACAGCTCCCTCCCATGGATGCCAGTCTCTTCCTGACTTTTGGTATTTGATTGGTTAGTTGACTGAGATGTTGCTGAAAGTGAAAGATTTAGAAGAAATTAAACATATTCACTTTTGTACATATTATATTTGAAATGCCTGTGGAATATTTCAGATATGTCAGACAGTCAAATCAATGTAGGACTCTGGAACTCAAAAAATGGTTCAGTGAAGGAAATATGTATATGGGTATCATCAGTTTATGGAGGTATGTGAATCATGAGAAGTTCTAATGAAAGCATATAGAGTTAAGAGGGAAACAGACTTAACATGAGCATTTACTAAAATAGTTGAGAAAAGGGTTAGTCAAATCATAGAAAGATCATGGAGAGAATAACCATGGATTGGAAGTTCCAGGTAGATAAATCCTAATGCGTTAGGAAAAAGCCCATTCTAGCTGCCCAGTTAGTAAACTTTTGTCCTTTCCAGATTCAAGATCCTCTTGCACAATATCACATCCACTCCTGAGCAAAGGATTGCAGTATAGGCTTCTTTTTGTCCTTTTGCATATTCAAATTAGCATAGACTCTTGGTAAGAGAAGTATCATCACATTCTAAGGGAAAGAGGAAAACATTGGGAGAGTTTCAGTTCAGGCTTGTGCAGGCATGTAGTCAGTCCTTTTGCTCATCTTACCCTTCCTGCTTGTTGTTCTGTCGCTCAGTTGTGTCCAACTCTTTGCAACCCCATGGACTGCAGTATGACAGGCTACCCTATCCTTCACAATCTCCCAGAGTTTGCCCAAACTATGCCCACTGAGATGATGATGCCATCCAGCCATCTCACCTCGTCACTTCCTTTTTCTCCTACCCTCAATCTTTCCCAGCATCAGGGTCTTTTCCAATGAGTTGGCTCTTCCCATCAGGTGGCCAAAGTATTGAAGCTTCAGCGTCAGTCCTTCCAATGAATGTTCAGGGTTGATTTTCTTTAGGATTGACTGGTTTTGATCTCCTTGCTGTTCAAAGGACTCTGAAGAGTATTTTCCAGCACCACAGTTAGCAGAAAGTGTATTGACACTTGCAATCTCATCCCATATTCATCCTAGTTTGAATTATTTAGGATATCAAACTCCTGCTTGTGGGCTCTCCTCTGTAACAGTGTTCAATTTGCCACCTTGCTACAGCTCGTGAATTTGATATGCATGTTTTTTTAACTCTTAAGTTCACATTTGGGCTTCTGACTTCAACTCTCTGATATTGCCTATTCTCAGATAGTTACTCTTTAACCTTTCCTCTCCTTCTCCCCAAGTCCTACCAGGTCAGATATATGGGGGAGGCAGCAGTGGACTTCAGCATTTTAAAATTCACAATATTTTTTTTCTGATGATTTAGTTAGTGATTTATCCAAGCAATTAGAAAATGAGACATAAGATTTATGGGAAAGAGAGAATCTTTCTGAAAAGATTTGAATCCCAAAGGACTAGACAGAAGACACTTTCCATGTGTGGCGGGTTTGTACTCAAACCACTTAGTATTTATATTAGAGAAGATGTGAAAAGAAAGCAGGAAGCAGAAAGATGATGTGAGAAATATTAATGATAAATTTTGCTTAATTTACAATGCTTAGTCACATCTTACATTGTAAATAATATATCGATCATCAATTATAAAGTATGGAGTTTTTTACTTAAATCTGTTATTGCAAAAACTTAATTGCCATATTCTAGGTGTATTTTAAGCTGCTTGGAGATAGAAAAGATAGCCTTATGCAATTCTGTATCCCCAACATTTAGTATAATTACTAAATTATATAAAAGACACAGAATGAATAAATGAATAGAAGAATAAGAGCAAACGCTTGTATAGTGCTTACTTGTATAGTACTTGAAGAGTGCCACATATACATCAGGCATGTAAAATATGCCTGACATATATTAACTCATGTTAGTTATTTACTTTCAAATTATAATTCATTTACATAAAAGGGTTGAAATTATAAGTTTTCTGAACTGTTAGTCCTATAAAAAAGAAACAAATTGCAAAAATTAAGATGTTGACAGAGAACAAGATGGCAGAGGAGTAAGTGAATGTGGAGTACATCTCTCTGCACAACAGGAAATCACCTTCTCTGTACAACAGTAATACACCTTCAGACACAGAAGTGCATGCAGAACACCAGCTGAGAGTGGACAGGAGTACCTGACCAATGGAAACAAATATATAAAACCATGCAAAACTCGGTAGGATGAAGGAACTAGGGGGAAAACAGGAGAGTTAGTAGGAATGGACCTGCCCTCAGCCAGTAGGGGAGCTGAAGCAGGGGCCTGAGAGCAACTTGGGAGCAATTGCCTGATTCAGAGGAGAAACATTTAAGACTGAGAGTGAAACAGCTGATCTGTGGCAGACTAAATAGAATGAGAATCAGATAGTCCTTGCTGAAGCCATACATACTCCAGAAAGGGATGCAGGTCCCCTGGAAGGTGCAGCAGCTGGGACCTGGAGTTTAGGGATTGTGGAGCAATCCCAGGGTGAGGGCTGCTGTTGACTGCGGGCAGATGGATCGAGGGGAGGTGAGGGAGGATATTGTGGTGGGAAAAGCCTGTGGAGGAAAGTTGGGGAGCCATGGAAGCAAAGCGATATTGCTGAGTCACACGCAGGGGATGGAACCATCAACCATAGCCTCCCTCACCCCACACGCCAGAATCGGCAACTGAACAATGGAGAGGCTGGCCATCAAAATCCTGACTCACTGAACTACAGAGTAGGACCCCACCCAGGGTGCTCCTTTAAGTGACGGATGCCCTGATCTACAGAGTAGGACCCCAGCCAGGGGGGAGCCCTCTAGGTGCCTGATGTGCCAAACAACAGAGAAGGACCCCAGGCAAGGGAGCCCTCTAAGTGCCTGAGCGGGTAGAGCTATGGAGAAGGATTGGCCAAAGAGGCCTTCTGATTGCCAGCTTCAGGAAGCTCAAAAAAAGACTCAGATAGGGCCATAACTCCTGCAGCGGAGGCAGTCCGTGTCCCTGCACACTTGGTGCTGCCAGGGTCCCTGCAAGCCAAGCAGCTGCGCCAGCTTCACCCTCAACTCTCACTGGGGCAGAGCTGCATAGGCAAAAAAAGTCCTGCATCTATGTGCTCAGGGTCGCTTCTGTAGTGTCTGACTCTTTGCGACCCTGTAGACTATGGCTTGTCAGGCTTCTCTGTCAGGGAGGAGGGTTCTCCAGGCAAGAATACTGGAGCGTATGGGCCAATACTGGTTGCCATACCCTTCTAGAGCACTATATTTCCTGCTGCCCTAGCTGCCAACTCCCCTGAGTGCCTGGTGCTACCAGAACCCCTGAGACCCAAGCAGCTGCAGCACCTCCACATCTGGCCCTCACAGGGGCAAACCTAAGTCCTCCTGGGCAGCCTCAGGAGCAAACCCCAGTGGACAACCCACATGAAGATGTGAAAACAAAACCACAATTGAAACCCAGGGTCAGTGTGGCTAAGGAAGAAGACCCTAAAGCTTCCCACTAGCTGTACAAGCGGCAGATTAAATCCACATGACCCACTAGGCAGACTCTGTATCTATGGAATATATGAAAGGCCATTGAGAATTCCCACAAAATAAAATGCACTAGTTCTGATAACTGTGGACATTCCAATGTAGGTAGGAACACACAGGTGTAGGACCAGATTAGAATCTGAGCTGCCCCCACAGCAGGTTCGATCAGCACAGTGCTGGAGGGCATCGAGGGAGGTGAGATGGACTGTGACTCCCAGCAAGGGAAGGGACTCTGACAGCAGTGACTCAAGGAAAAACAACTATTGTTCTTTTGTTTTGACTTGTTCTGTAGATTCTTTGGATTTTTTTCCTTTATTTTCCCACTCTGTTGTAGTTGTCGATTTTATTGGCACTAAGAAATCTAATCAAGCTTTTAAGCTTTCCGCCCCCCACCCCCAGTCACATTTTTTATTGTTGTTATAAACCTTAGCCTCTAGCATTGGGGTTTTGCAGTTCTGTGGAGTTTTACTTTTTTTTTTCTTTTATCTTTTCTCTTAAAAAAATTTTTTAACCTATTATTTTTTCTACATTTATTTCTTTGTTTGCTTTTCCTACTGTTCTTTTCCCCTTACAGTTAATCTTTAATGTATATACATCTTACTTATCTAACGCTATTTAACTTTGCATATCTATTCTTTCTCTCTTTTCTTTCATTTCTTTCCACTAAACATATTTGTTAGTTTTATTTTCATTGCTTTATTCCACAATTGGCACTTTGCTTTAGTTTTGTTTTCCAGTTTGTGCTTTAGTTAGTTTTGTTCTGGTAGATATAACTTTTGGTTCCCTATGTTCACCGGGTCAATCTATTGTACTTTTTTTCTGTTGGACTGTTTTGATTTTGCTTATGGGTATATATGTATATGTGTATATTCAGTCACACTTTTTATTGTTGTTATAAACCTCTGTCTCTACATTGGGCTTTTGCAGTTCTCTGGAATTTTCCTCTTTTTTTTCTCCTTCTGTTTTTCTTTTCTATTTTTTATATTTTTATTTTTGTAAACCTATTATTTTTTTACATTTATTCCTTTGTTTACCTTTCCTATTGTTCTTTTCCCCTTGCAGTTAATATTTAATGTATATAAAGTTCTTCATCTACCTATTCAAATTTGCATATCTATGCTTTCTTTTCTTTCCTTTCCTCTCAACATATTTGTTAGTTTTGTTTTCATATCTTTATTCACCACTTGGCACCTTGCTTTAGTTTTGTTTTCCAGTTTGTGCTTCAGTTAGTTTTGTTCTTAACTGGTAAATATGTTTTTATTTTCTTTGTTTGCTGGGTCAATCTACTGTACTTTATTTTTATTGGACTGTTTTGACTTTTCTCATGGGTGTATATGTGTATATTCCATTATTTTAATGATTATTTGCCTGATTTTGTAACTGCCATTTGTCTGGGGTTAATCTTTGGTTTCTCATTTTTGGATATTTGTTTTAATCTCATGTAATGCCATAACAAACCACTTGTGGAATCTTCATTCCTGATCAGATATCAAGCCCTGAGCCTTTGGAGTGAGACCACTGACTCCAAGACCCCAGACTACCAGAAAACTAACCCTAGGGAGTCTCAAATAGTGAAAACTCACACAAAGGAAACCACTTGAATACAAGACCCAGCATCACTAAACCACCAGTAGCACCCTGTGCAGAACACCTCATCTAAACAACAAACAAACAAAAATACAAACCCAATCATCAGCAGACAGGATCACCACCTCACTCAGCCTTGCCCATCAGAGAGAAAACAAACAAACAAAAAGTCAGCCCAAATCTCACCCTATACAAAGCTTACACAAACAACTGGACCAAACTTCAGTTCAGTTCAGTTCAGTCACTCAGTTGTGTCCAATTCTTTGTGACCCCATGAACCGTAGGATGCCAGGCCTCCCTGTCCATTGCCAACTGCTGGAGTCCACCCAAACCTAGGTCCATTGAGCCAGTGATGCTATCCAACCATCTCATCCTCTGTCATCCCCTTCTCCTCCTGCCTTCAATCTTTCCCAGCATCAGGGTCTTTTCAAATGAGTCAGGTCTTCACATCAGGTGGCCAAAGTATTGGAGTTTCAGCTTCAGCATCAGTCCTTCCAATGAACAGCCAGGACCTATGTCCTTGAGGATGGACTGGTTGGATATCCTTGCAGTCCAAGGGAGTCTCAAGAGTCTTCTCCAACACTGCAGTTCAAAAGCATTAATTCTTCAGTGTTCAGCTTTCTTTATAGTCCAACTCTCACATCCATACATGACTACTGGAAAAACCATAGCCTTGACTAGAGAGACTGTTGTGGTCAAAGTAATGTCTCTGCTTTTTAATATGCTGTCTAGGTTGGTCATAAATTTCCTTCCAAGAAGAAAGCGTCTTTTAATTTCATGGCTGCAATCACCATCTGCAGTGATTTCGGAGCCCCCCAAAAATAAAGTCTTCCACTGTTTACCCATCTATTTGCCATGAAGTGATGGGACCAGATGCCATGATCTAGGAATAAACTTACCTAAGGAGACAAAAGAACTGTACACAGAAAATTATAAGATGCTAATGAAAGAAATAAAAAATGACATAAACCAATGGAGAGACATTCCATGTTCCTGGGCAGGAAAAATAAATATTGTGAAAGTGACTATACTCCCAAATGCAATCTAGATTCAATGTGATCCCTATCAAATTTCCAATGGCATTTTCCATAGAACTGGAACAAAAAATTTCACAATTCATATGGAAACACAAAAGACCCTGAGTAGCCAAAGAAGTCTTGAGAAAGAAGAATGGAGCTGGAAGAATCAACGTTCCTGACTTCTGATTATACTACAAAGCTACAGTCATCAGACAGTATGGTACTGGCACAAAAACAGAAATAGAGACCAATGGAATAAGATAGAAAGCCCAGAAATAAACCCAAGCACATATGGGTACCTTATTTTTGACAAAGGAGGTGAGAATACACAATGGGGCAAAGACAGCCTCTTCAGTAAATGGTGCTGGGTGAACTGGACAGCCACATGTAAAAGAATGAAATTAGAACATTTCCTAACACCATACACAAAGGTAAACTCAAAATGGATTAAAGACCTAAGTGTAAGGCCAGAGGCTATAAAATTCTTAGAGGAAAACATAGGCAGAACACTTGATGACATAAATCAAAGCAAGATCCTCTATGACCCACCTCCTAGAGAAGTGGAAATAAAAACAAAAGTAAATAAGTGGAACCTGGTTAAATTTAAAAGCTTTTGCACAGCAAAGGAAACACTAAGCAAGGTGGAAAGACAACCCTCAGAATGGGAGAAAATAATAGCAAATGAAACAACTGAAAGAGGATTAATTTCCAAAATATATAAGCAGCTCATAACAACTCAATGCCAGAAAAACAAACAACGCAATAAAAAAGTGGGGAAAAGACCTAAGCAGACATTTCTCCAAAAAAGACATACAGATAACTAACAAACACAAGAAAAGGTGCTCAACATCACTCAGTATTAGAGAAATGCAAATCAAAACTACAATGAGATATCACCTCACACCGGTCAGAATGGCCATCATCAAAAAGTCTACAAACAGTAAATGTTGGAGAGGGCGTGGAGAAAAGGGAACCCTCTTGCACTGTTGGTGGGAATGCAAATTGATACAGCCACTATGGAAGACAGTATGGAGACCCCTTAAAAAACTATGAATAAAACCACCATATGACCCAGCAATCTCATTCCAAGGCATATACCCTGAAGAAACCAAAATTGGAAAAGACACATGTATCCCATTGTTCATTCCAGCACTATTTACAATAGCTAGAACATGGAAGCAACCTAGAGGTCCATTGACAGATGAATAGATAAAATAAGTTGTGGTGCATATACACAATGGAATATCATTCAGCCATAAAAAGGAACACACTTGAGTTAGTTCTGATGAGGTGGATGAACCTAGAACCTATTATACAGACTGAAGTGAGTCAGAAAGAGAAAGATAAATATCGTATTCTAACACATATATATGGAAAATAGAAGAATGGTACCGAAGAACTTATTTACAGGTCAGCAATGAGAAACAGACATAGAGAATAGATTTATGGACATGGGGAGAGGGGAGGAGAGGGTGAGATGTATGGAAAGTGTAACGTGGAAACTTACATTACCATATGTAAGATAGATAGCCAACAGGAATTTGCTGTATGGCTAAGGAAACTGAAACAGGGGCTCTGTATCAACCTAGAGGGGTGGGATGGGGAGGGAGATGGGAGGGAGGTTCAAAAGGGAGGGGTTAGCATGGCAACCCACTCCAGTACTCTTGCCTGGAAAATCCCATGGATGGAGGAGCTTGGTGGGCTGCAGATCATGGGGTCGCTACAAGTCAGACACGACTGAGCGACTTCACTTTCACTTTTCACTTTCATGCACTGGAGAAGGAAATGGCAACCCACTCCAGTGTTCTTGCCTGGAGAATCCCAGGGACGGGGGAGCTTGGTAGGCTGCCGTCTATGGGGTCGCACAGAGTCGGACACGACTGAAGCGACTTAGCAGCAGCAGCAGTATGGCTGACTCATGTTGAGATTTGACAAAAGACAACAAAATTCTGTAAAGCAATTATCCTTCAGTAAAAAAGATTAAAACAAAACAAAACAAAAAAAGATGTTGACAGGTATAGTAAATAATTTTAAACAAGATGTGAGATAATCCTGTCTCAAATATTGCTTTGAAACACGTTAAAATTATTTGAAAAAATTTTTTGAGAAAGGTTTCTAAATTTTAGTAGATAAGTAGAAGAATTCAAGAATCCCCAAAACTTATGTACATAGAGCATGAAAATGAAGAGTCAGGGAAAATTTTGTCATGTTGTTTAATCGCAAAGGTCAGAGCTAGTAAAGTAATGGCCGTTTGTCAATCCTAGTGCCAAAGAAACAGAGAGAGTGATTGTGGGAAGAAAAAAAATGAAAAGTCGTTAATTGATGTGCATTTCTACACTTCATTTTTGCCCTGGAACGTTGCTCATTCTAATGTTTGAACCCAACTTCCATCATCTCATGGGGTAACAGAGAGCTAAGCTCTCAAACTTTTGTCTTTTAAGTTTAAGAGATTTAGTTCCAGTACCATCAATCCTGCCTTCCACTTTCTGGGTACCACCACCAAACTTCATGTACATCTGATCAGGGAAGGAAGAGAAGGGACTCACTCCCTTAGGTGGAGTACTGGAATTGGAGATGTGGTGAGAGAGTAAAATTTCACCTAATATTGAGTCTAAGAGAAAAAGAGATGCATTTTCTACTTACTCTCAGGATCCCTGAGAGAAGGAAATCTCTCACAGTATTCTCTCTGCCTCTGGGGCACAGGAAGGACAAACAGAGAGTGAGCTGAAGAGTAAGGTACAGGCAGAGACTCCTTCCTTACCCACCTGTGTATCCTTGGCCCCAAGCACAGAGTGCAGAGTGTAGAGTGTGCTGCCAGTAAATGTTTGTTGAATAGATTATGGGGGAAAAAGGTGGTTGGAGGAAAGTCAAAATTAGTGTCAAAACACAGATATATAGTACGATGTAATATTCAACTGAAAGAACAGAAAAACATAGCAATCAGAATGCTAATGAGGGCTAAAAGAAACAAGAAAACTATAAATTCCTTGAGAGGAGAAAGCATGTTTGCCTGTATCCCGATTGCCAGGCCCCATGCTTCACACATTTTTATTATTTAATAAATGTTTGTTGAATGCAAAAAGAATGGCTGAACAAACAAAAAAAAAGAATGAATCAACAAATTAATGAAAAAAATTTCAAAGGAAATCACCTCCTCCTCCATACCTACACTGCCATGCTTGTTTCTCAAGCTAGATGACTGCTCTTTCCCCACCCAGAATACAGGTTTCCTTTCTGGAGACATAAAGCTGCAGAGTGCCAAAAACACTGAAATGGTGGCTGATCTGGCACACCAAAAAAAGATGTGATATCAGAACCCTAGGAGTAAAAAATGAAGATTTTTGACCTTGCCTGCAGAGAGAAAATAGAGGACAAATACAGAGGGTAGGAAGATAGATACATCATATTTCTCAATAGCAACCCTGTAACTAGATTACAATGGAGCCATTTGAAAAATCCTGAGAGGATATTATTTCCAATCGAGCATCATGTAAAAAGTCAAAGTTTATCAGGTGTAGGAGTAAGTTAAAAAACATGCAAGGTCACAAAAATTTCCTATCCTGTACACCTTGTTGTAGAAAACTACTGAAGAGAGTAATTCAAGAAAAAATAACCATGAAATTACAGGCAACAGAGGGGCACAGGAAGCTCTGGGTGATGATCATGAAGCTGGACTAGAGAGTGAACAGTTGAGATTGGTGTAGGAAGCTAGAGGTCCCGCAAGGGATGCCACCCAGCGAAGGAAGGAAAAACCCTGTCCCTTGTGTTTGATCATATAGACAAGTTTTATAGCTCCGAGTGGTTGGAGAATGAGTTAGAACCAAGCAAACAACAAAACAAAATGATAAAACTTGTACAAGGTAATAAACTATGAATAATAGTTCTAGAGTGGCATGAGCAAAAACATCAGCTACTGATTCTAATCAAAAATCATGTTATGTTTGAGAGGTAAAGTGGAGAGGAATTATGTACCAGTTGGGATGAGAAGTGCATAAGATAGCTAATATCATAACAGTAAGTCAATAATATCTGAATTTAAAATAGTTTATATAGATGTCTTAGCAGATTATTTAGAAATGTGGAATAAAGTGGCAGATAACAGCTGAGAGAGATGACAGTGAGTGCCTCTGAAACAATAGAATTAGTGGTGGCTAGGTGTGAGCCAGGGACTGCTGCTGTGGGTGAGAAACCTTGTATTATTTTTATAATACAATGTGACTTTTTAACTTCTGCACAGATTTATGGTGCTGGTGGTGCTCAGTCATGTCCAACATATTGCAACCCCATGGACTGTATCCCACCAGGCTGCTCTGTCCATGGAATTTTCCAGGCAAGAATACTGGAGTGGGTTGCCATTCTCTTCTCCAGGAGATCTTCCCAACCCAGGGCTCATACTCGTGTCTCTTGCATCTTTTGCACTGGAAGGCAGATTCTTTACCACTTTGCCACCTGGGAAGCCCAAAAACCAAATTACTGAAAAAAAAATGAATACAAGATATTCCTGCATGGGAAGAAAAAGTGCAGTAAAGATAACAAAGCTCAAATTAAGAAAGAAGAAAGATGGCCTAAATGATGAAAAAGTTTGTCCTTTCCATTTCATCTATAAAATCAGGCAAGACTAGAGAAGTTCAGTGTTGGCAAGGGTCCATGAGTACAGGAGCGTGTAAACACAGCCAAAAGCAGTGCAGGCGTTCTCGGGCAAGTCCACATCCAGGTAGGAATCCACCTGGAAGTAATTGTCTCGAGGGTATGTACAGATTTACTTACTGAGATGTTTGTGAAAGAATTATCTTTATTAGGGAGAGAGAATTACAGAAACATGATTAAATTAGCTGTAGCCTGTTTCCATGAAAAATTTATATAACTATTAGAGTAACCTTTTTCCCCAAAAGTTTACAAAGCCATAAGAAGATGCTTATAGATGTTAAAAACAATCTCAAAAGTTGCACATGCTCTTAACTCCAGTTACATATAACATATACACTCAACACACTTCTACACAGAAAAAAAAATTTTTGAAAAAAATTGTAAAATGTTAACAAATACTATCTTTAAAGCTGTAGCATTATGAATTACTTGGGGATTTCTTCTTTGTACTTTCCCAACCCATTCCAGTGTTCTTGCCTGGAGAATCCCAGGGACGGGGGTGCCTGGTGGCTACTGTCTATGGGGTCGCACAGAGTCAGACACGACTGAAGCAACTTAGCAGCAGCAGCAGTAGGCTTTTTTTTTTTTTTTACAATTGATGATTGTGATCTCTCTAAAGTTAAAACCTAAATAAAGATTATGCTTTTGTTTTTGTTTTTATTTTTATGAAAGATTTTTTTTTTTTTCCCACAAAGATAGCTCCCAGGTGGAAATCTGTGGACAGGTAATGATGAAACTCTTATGAAGAAAGAGAAACTTTCTTACAGTAGAAAATCCTACAATAGTCTACCCAGTTTGACAAAAGATATGGGCATCACTTTCTTAACAGATTAAAAAGTCTGTCACGGAGAAAAGATATAACAATAATGGGGCACTTCCACTGTAAAGACTTCTGTTAGGAATCTCATTAGACTAAAACGCTGAGCATCAGACATTCTAGACTTGTCTTGCTGACAATTTCATCTCTCAGAAGGTAGTAGAAGCAAAAAGTGGGAGTGCTACTTAATTCTGACCAGAAAGGAAGAAGTGATTGGTCTTGTGAAGTAAGAGGAGCTATAGACGGGGATAGTACAGTAACATGAATTCATACCTACCTGAGCAACACTCCTAAAACATATTGATTAGTGTCTATGTAGACTGTGAAGTAGAAAAGAACTGGGAGCTCAATGACAGTAGATGGCCATAAATTCATCATGTACTCTGCTCACACCTCTGGACCAATAGTCTCACTTTAGAAATATCTACAAAAGTATTTCTCAAAATTATAAAAATATGCACAAAACTGTGTTTGTGATAACCTTATTTGTCATTACAGCAAGATGTTAAATGTACTGTAGGTGTCCAAAATAGGACAGGTTATGAGGATAGCACATTCACCCAATAGAATATTATGCAGTAATTATGGTGAGAGTTGGAATTCATAACATAAAAATACTAATTCCATTCATATTATGAGAAAAACATTAACATATAAAATTTAGTGGATTCTATTATGTACTCAAAAATATAAATATATATACTTGAATGTTTTATTCATTAGTCCAGCAAAGTTTAATTAAATGCCAATAAATTCTGAAAGAGATGGGAATACCAGACCACCTGACCTGCCTCTTGAGAAACCTATATGCAAGTCAGGAAGCAACAGTTAGAACTGGACATGGAACAACAGACTGGTTCCAAATAGGAAAAGGAGTACGTCAAGGCTGTATATTGTTACCCTGCTTATTTAACTTATATGCAGAGTACATCATGAGAAATGCTGGGCTGGAAGAAACACAAGCTGGAATCAAGATTGCCAGGAGAAATATCAGTCACCTCAGATATGCAGATGACACCACCCTTATGGCAGAAAGTGAAGAAGAGCTAAAAAGCCTCTTGATGAAAGTGAAAGAGGAGAGTGAAAAAGTTGGCTTAAAGCTCAACATTCAGAAAATGAAGATCATGGCATCTGGTCCCATCACTTCATGGGAAATAGATGGGGAAACAGTGGAAACAGTGGCTGACTATATTTTTGGGAGCTCCAAAATCACTGCAGATGGTGACTGCAGCCATGAAATTAAAAGACACTTACTCCTTGGAAGGAAAATTATGACCAGCCTAGACAGCATATTAAAAAGCAGAGACATTACTTTGCCAACAAAGGTCCGTCTAGTCAAGGCTATGGTTTTTCCAGTAGTCATGTATGGATGTGAGAGTTGGACTGTGAAAAAAGCTGAGCACCCGAGAATTGATGCTTTTGAACTGTGGTGTTGGAGAAGACTCTTGAGAGTCCCTTGGACTGCAAGGAGATCCAACCAGTCCATTCTAAAGGAGATCAGTCCTGGGTGTTCATTGGAAGGACTGATGCTGAAGCTGAAACTCCAGTACTTTGGCCACATCATGTGAAGAGTTGACTTATTGGAAAAGTCTCTGATGCTGGGAGGGATTGGGGGCAGGAGGAGAAGGGGACGACAGAGGATGAGATGGCTGGATGGCATCACTGACTCGATGGACGTGAGTTTGGGTGAACTGCGGGAGTTGGTGATGGACAGGGAGGCCTGGCGTGCTGCGATTCATGGGGTCACAAAGAGTCAGACACGACTGAGAAACTGAACTGAACTGAACTGAATATATGCTAAGCATTGAACTAGGCACAGAGTAAACACCAAACAAAATAAATCCAAGTTCTGCTTCTGAAGTTCTTCCTTTCTGGTGGGAAAAAACATAAAATATTTAAAGAAGTTATTTTGAGGTCAATGAACTTTGGATGATATATGAGTGATTTCTTATTTCTTTTTCTGTACTTAGCAACCATCATAGAGTGAAAATATATGACATTCATAATGGGATATAAGATATTATGTTAAAATTAGCCAAAAGGCATGCATGTTTAATAAAAGTGGCCTATCTTAATTTAACCCATGTGTGATGTGCTAAGCAAGGAAGGTAATCCAGTCTATTATATTTTTTCAGATCACTCCTGAATATTACACATACTTCCCAATACTGCATTTTAATTACAAAATTATCATATGGGAATGTATTCAGGGATGAATGACCTGAATTATGGAAAGTCTGAGAATTATTTCAGAAGTGACAGACCTGAGAAAACTGAGAGATTTAGATTTAAAAGAGTTCAAAATAAAAGATGTAGTGGGAGGAATGAGAGTTAGTAAATCTGACCTTAAATCTTGTTCCACCAGTCCTAACCAACCTCAGAAAATCACTCTCAGAAAGTCATTTCATCTATCTGAGTTCCAGATACGTGTGTGTGTGCATAAAAAAAATAACACCTCCTCTATCTTTCATTAAAAGTTGTTATGAAGATCAAGACCAAATAGACAAAAGATCATATATTTGAAAGTACATGCTAGAGGGAAAAATCATTTAGTATATAATTTTATTAAGAAAAAAATGTTTCAATAATATAAATGTGCAGTTAACTATTAAAATTTTATATAATTTTAGCAAATTTAATATATTGTATATGTCCATATATCTTTTAACGAAAACAGCATCACATTACAATTTACGTAATACTTGATATTCTGGCTTTAAAACTTGAATGACTACCATTGTGTGTACTATTCTAAAGAATAACGTTTAGAAGAATGGGTCACATATTTGGCTTAGTCTGAGGTGTACATAAGTAAAACAGAATCCATCACACACACACAAAATAAATTAATTAAGCTTTCAGTCTCTAAGCAGTCTTCAGGCAGTTACTAAATGACTGTCTGATGTGGACATTTTGAAAGGAACTCCCCAGGGTGACTGGACTAGATAGCTCTCAACCGTTTCCCACTATGAGACTCATTTTATTTTGATTCCATAAATTGTCTACCAGGGCCAAGATATGGTGAAAGCAAGAAAATTAACATTTATTGAGGCTCCCATGCCCTTTGAGCTTTGCATTGACACATTATGTCATCTGATGCTAACAAGCCCGTGAAGTAATTATATTTTATAGCTGAAGAACATCAGACTGAGAAAGCCTATGCAATCTGTCCAAAGACAAATAGCCAGCAAACTGCAGCATCAGAGTTTAAACAGTTGTTCTCATAAAGTGCACGCTGTTTACCTATAACAGGGATTTTCTAATTGTGTTCTGGTAAAACCCTAGGGTTCTAAGGAGATGCCTAAGGGGCTATTACAGAAATAAAAGGATGTCTGAGTGAGCCTTAGAACAGCTTTAGTTAGAACAACCCTGATTTATCTCTCATCTATCAGAGCTCATTTGAAACATTGATCCCACTGATTTTAAAAATAAAGACGTTTACAGACCACTGCATTCTACCATGTGACTTTCCCTCTATTTGTCACAGAGGCCTAAGAACTTGGAAGACTGTACACACATAGGAAGTCAACAGATTGAAGCCAGTAATTTGGTAAATAAAGACATTACAAGTAGTATGGAGCCAAAGGGGCTGAGACTCTGTCTGCTGCTGTTGCTGCTAAGTCGCTTCAGTCGTGTCCGACTCTGTGCGACCCCATAGACGGCAGCCCACCAGGCTCCTCTGTCCCTGGGATTCTCCAGGCAAGAACACTGGAGTGGGTTGCCATTTCCTTCTCCAGTGCAGGAAAGTGAAAAGTCAAGGTGAAGTCACTTAGTCGTGTCTGACTCTTAGCAACCCCATGGACTGCAGCCTACCAGGCTCCTCCATCCGTGGGATTTTCCAGGCAAGAGGACTGCAGTGGGTCACCATTGCCTTCTCCAGAAACTCTGTCTGGGATATCTCTAATGAACAGGAGCAACAACAGCATGCCCAGGGGCATTTATATGCAAGGTCAGGGAGGCCAGTTAGATCAGGAGAAGCAGGCAGACAGTCATCAAGTATGGACCGAGACTAAGTCAACCAAGGCAACAGTGACCAAGGGCATCAGGAGTGACACTTGCAAGCAGGCTATGACCTCTCACCCTGCAGCCACTGACCCGTAAACAAAGGTATTCCTATTTTGTCCTGCTCTTCTCTTCTTAAGCCTCTTTGAATGAATTCATTCTTTCTCATGTTTTTAAATATCATTAAAATCTGTATGCTTAATCACCAAATATGTATCTGAAGCCTAGACATATATTTAACACTTCAGATCTGCATATTCAATTGCTTGTTTTCTGTAATCAATGTCCCACAGACACTTCAAGTGCAATTCATCTGATATGCTGTATTTTGCCTTAAATCTCCCTCTTGTCCTAACATATTTCCTCTCTCTATAAGACCACCTTCCACCGGACCAGTGAAGGCAGAATCACAAGACATCTTGAGTTCCCTTCGCCTCAATATCCAATGATAGGCTATATGCTTAGTTGCTCAGTCAACTCTTTGCGACCCCATGGACTGTAGCCCACCAGGCTCCTCTGTCGATGGGGATTCTCCAGGCAAGAATATGGAGTGGGTCAGTTCCCTTCTCAAGGGGATCTTCCCAACCCAGGATCAAACCCAGGTCTCCCACATTACAGGCAGATTCTTTACTATCTGAGCCACCAGGGAAGCCCAAGAATAAGTGGGTAGCTTATCCCTTCTCAGGGGGATTGCTCTGACTCAGAAACTGAATGGGGTCTCCTGCATTGCACTCTACACATGGACATCACCAGATGGTCAATACCAAAATCAGATTGATTATATTCTTTGCAGCCAAAGATGGAGAAGCTCTATACAGTCAGCAAAACAAGATTGAGAGCTGACTGTGGCTTAGATCATGAACTCCTTACTGCCAAATTCAGACTTAAATTGAAGAAGTTAGGGAAAACCACTAGACCATTCAGGTATGACCTAAATCAAATCCCTTCTGATTATACAGTGAAAGTGGCTATTAGATTCAAGGGATTAGATCTGATAGACAGAGTTCCTGAAGAACTATGGATGGAGGTTCATGACATTATACAGGAGGCAGTGATCAAGACCATCTCCAAGAAAAAGAAATGCAAAAAGGCAAAATGGTTGTCTGAGGAGGCCTTAAAAATAGCTGAGAAAAGAAGAGAAGTCAAAGGTAAAGGAGAAAAGGAAAGATTTACTCATTTGAATGCAGAGTTCCAAAGAATAGCAAGGAGAGATAAGAAAGCCTTCCTCAGTGATCAATGCAAAGAAATAGAGGAAAACAACACAATGAGAAAGTCTAGAGATCTCTTCAAGAAAATTAGAGACACCAAGGGAACATTTCATGCAAAGATGGACACAATATAGGACAGAAACGATATGGACCTAACAGATGCAGAAGATATTAAGAAGAGGTGGCAAGAATACACAGAAGAACTGTACAAAAAAGATCTTCATGACCCAGATAACCATGGTGGTGTGTTCACTCACCTAGAGCCAGACATCCTGGAATGTGAAGTCAAGTGGGCCTTAGAAAGCATCACTAGTGGACAAAGCTAGTGGAGGTGATGGAATTCCAGTTGCTGCTGCTGCTAAATTATTTCAGTCATGTCTAACTCTGTGCAACCCCATAGATGGCAGCCCATCAGGCTCCTCTGTCCACAGAATTTGCTAGTCAAGAGGATCAGAGTGGGTTGCCATTTCCTTCTCCAGGAATTCCAGTTGAGCTATTTCAAATCCTACAAGATGATGCTGTGAAAGTGTTGCACTCAATATGCCAGCAAATTTGGGAAACTCAGCAGTGGCCACAAGATTGGAAAAGGTCAGTTTTCATTCCAATCCCAAAGAAAGGCAAGGCCAAAGAATGTCCAAACTACTACACAATTGCACTCATCTCACACACTAACAAAGTAGTGCTCAATACTCTACAAGCCAGGCTTCAACAGTATGTGAACTGTGAAATTCCAGATGTTCAAGCTGAATTTAGAAAATGCAGAGGAACCAGAGATCAAATTGCCAACATCCGATGCGTCATTGAAAAAGCAAGAGAGTTCCAGAAAAACATCTACTTCTGCTTTATTGACCATGCCAAAGCCGTTGACTGTGTAGATCACAACAAACTGAGGAAAATTCTTACAGAGATAGGAATACTAGACCATCTTACCTGCCTCCTAAGAAATCTGTATGCAAGTCAAGAAGTAACAGTTAGAACTGGACATGGAACAACACACTGTTTCCAAATAGGGAAAGGAGTATGTCAAGGTTATATATTGTCACCTTGCTTATTTAACTTATATGCAGAGTATATCATGTAAAATGCTGGGCTGGATGAAGCACAAGCTGGAATCAAGATGGCCAGGAGAAATATCAATAACCTCAGATATGCAGATGACACCACCCTTATGGCAGAAAGTGAAGAAGAACTACAGAATCTCTTGATGAAAGTGAAAGAGGAGAGTGAAAAGTTGACTTAAAACTCAACATTCAGAAAACTAAAATCATGGCATCCAGTCCCATCACTTCATGGAAAATAGATGAAGAAACAATGGAAACAGTGAGAGACTTTATTTATTTATTTGGCTCCAAAATCACTGCAGATGGTGACTGCAGCCATAAAATTAAAAGACACTCCTTGGAAGGAAAGCTATGACCAACCTAGACAGCATATTAAAAAGCAGAGACATTACTTTGCTGACAAAAGTCCGTATAGCCAAAGCTATGGTTTTTCCAGTAGTCACATATGAATGTGAGAGTTGGACTATAAACAAAGCTGAGCACCGAAGAATTGATGCAAAGAGATCAACCAGTCCATCCTAAAGGAAATGAGTCCTGAATATTCACTGGACGGACTGAATGCTGAAGCTGAAACTCCAGTACTTTGGCCACCTGATGCGAAGAACTGACTCATTTGAAAAGACCCTGATGCTGGGAAAGATTGAAGGCAGGAGGAGAAGGGGCCCACAGAGGATGAGACAGTTGGATAGCATCACCGTCTCAATGGACATGAGTTTGAGCAAGCTCCAGGAGTTGGTGATGGACAGTCCATGGGGTCGCAAAGAGTTGGACACAACCGAGTGACTGAACTGACTCCTGCATTATAGGCTGTTACCAGCTGAGCTACCAGGGAAGCCCAATGATAGGCCAAAGCCTGCTGGTTTCACCTTCTAAATTTTTCTCAAACCCATCTTCTCTGTTCTTATCACCAGTGTCTTGGGCCCTCAGTGTTTGCGCTCTGTGTTAGCTTGCATGTTCCTCACATACATTATTCAGTGTTGTATTTCCACCTGCAGTGTCATATAGGTCCATCTCTTAGGATGCCCGTCTCCCTTTCTTTCCCCAGTTCCAACATTTACTCTTTTTGACATTTCTGGGGACTTTCCCCAAAGTCTCAGATTGACTTAGTGTTTTTCACTATGCACCCAAAGTACATTGTTTATCCCTCTGGCATGGAATGCATGGTTATTTTGGTAGTTTTTAGTAGTGTTTGCTTTAAGGACAGAAACTGGATTTTTCATCTGTGAATCTCAGGTGTCTAGATGAAGACTGGATTCTCAGTGAAAGGATGTGAACATGAAGTAGAGTGCCGCATGTGCTTAGTCATACAATTGTATCCAAGGCCTTGCAACCCAGAAACTGGGGCCCCCCAGGCTCCTCTGTCCAGGAGGAATACTTTAGTGGTTGGCCATTCCCTTCTCCAGGGGATCTTCCTGACCCAGGGATAGAACCTAGGTCTCCTGCACTGCAGCAGATTCTTTACTGTCTGAGCTACTAGGGAAGCCTGTTGGATGAGTATTGGAAGCCAGAGACAGAGTCCCAGAACTACTGGTACTTTCTGTTTACCTCAAGGGCAGACAAGTAGGCTCTCCTGGGAGTTCCTCCATTTAATTTTAATTCAGTGGAGTTATATTGCGAGTGCGTGCAGGCATGCTAGGTTGCTTCAGTCGAGTCTGACTCTTTGCAACCCTATGGACTGTAGCCCACCAGGCTCCTCTGTCCATGGGATTCTGCAGGCAAGAATACTGGAGTGGGCTGCCATGCCCTCCTCCAGGGGACCTTCCCGACTCAGGGACTGCACCCGCATCTCTCATGTCTCCTGCATTGGCAGGCGGGTTCTTTACCACTAATGCCACCTGGGAAGCTCCTTACATTAGGCGCCTTGTATGTATTCTCAGTATAAGCATAAGATGACTCAGGCGCTGTGGTTGGAAGCAAAACTTTGAAAGACTTGGTTCTGCCCTGTTTTTCATCTCTGTCCTGTCCTGTTTGCTCCAGCATTAACCTCCCACTCTGCCAGGGCAGTGACTCCTATCAGGACCCACCTACCCCTTTACTTTGGCCCCAAACATATTCTTAGGTTCTAGTTATTACTTTACACTCTAGTTTTTACTTTATGATTTGAATAGTTGTGTTTAAAAATGAATCTCTAACCCTATGCTAATTTTAAGAGTTTAGGGATGTTAGATTATCTGTTCTCTCTACTTCTTTTCCTAACTTGTGCTCTTCTGGGAAAGAATTAAATTAGTAATTTATGGTAGAAAATTAAGGTATGTGTGGCACGAATATTTTAGTGCCAAAGAAACATTCGATCCAATAGTAGCCCTGCAATCACTATTGTGGTCGAATTTGTACCCTTAGCATTGAAAGTAAAGAGGTGGGAAGAGCTGGGGCTGCTGATAACGCTCCAACTTTCCTGCCCTTCTAATCTCATAGTTGGGACACAGTCAGTGTTAGGTTAAAAGAAGGAGGAGTGCACATCTGCTCTATTTAGGTATTTCAGATAGATTTCTCTTGTCCTGAAAGTTATTTATGTCAGAGAAGTTCATGTAACAGTTATCTTTAACAATTGAATTATGCATACATCATTTACATGCTGGTTTTAAAGTAAATTTAGTGGAAATAACAAATTTTTCTCCATATAAAATCCTCCAAATTACATGTAGTTAACTGAAAGAGGTTTGAGTGATAAAGACTGATTTAACCACGGAGTGGTGTTTTAACGATTTTGTCAGCTAGAGTTGGTGGTTCCCAAGTTGGTTACAAATCTGAAGAACATAGGGCACTTTTTCAAGAAGTTCACCCTAAGCCCTGACCCTGGTATGGTCAGTGCATTTGGGGTGCAGCCTAGGCAACTACATTTGTTTTAATAAGCACTTGACTGATACTCAATCAGACAGTTTGGCGAGATCCCCTAAAGTGGAAGATACAGCTTCCTTAACGTGTTTGTCAAGCTAATGTCAGTTCTGGGACGTATGAGACAGCAGTGGGACACTTTATATTCTAGCCTTATGTGGTGGGGCATCAGCTCATCCGCAAGAGGACAAGCACTATTGTTTATGGAACAGCTTCATTTTAGCTTCCAGCCCCTGTTCTGTTTGTACCTTAAAAACTTAACCTCAGCTCTTTCTGGAATCCTCCTAGGGTGGTGGCCTACTTCTCGGGTCTTGCACAGGACGGGGAAACGGAACCAACCAGCTTGGTCATCACTGCAGGTTTCTGCGTGGCCACATGACCCCGCACATTCCAGAGTCCTTTGGTGCTCCTTTTGAGGTATGATGGAGACCGGAAAACTTTTTGTGGCTGTAGATGGTCCCCTCTGCCTAGACCGACTATACAGTCATTTCTTTTCTGGGGTCTTGTTGCCATACTCCATACCCTCCCTCAGCAATGCTTTCAAGAATAGGGCTTAAGTGCCCCTCTGTTCTCTAGTCCTACAGACTGCTTTCTTCTCCAGTTGTTAGGTCCTACTCCATTCCCAGCAATTCTGAGCAGGAAATTCCTTCACCATCCACTCACTTCCACCCCTCAGTGAAACAGCCATTGGCAATAAAGAAATGATCAGTTCAGTTCAGTCGCTCAGTCATGTCCAACTCTTTGAGACCCCATGAACCACAGCATGCCAGGCCTCTGTATCCATCACCAACTGCCAGAGTTTACCCAAACCCATGTCCATGGAGTTGGTGATGCCATCCAACCATCTCATCCTCTGTTGGCCCCTTCTCCTCCTGCCCTCAATCTTTCCCAGCATCAGGGTTTCAAATGAGTCAGATCTTTGCATCAGGTGGCCAAAGTATTGGAGTTTCAGCTTCAACATCAGTCCTTCCAATGAATACCCAAGACTGATCTCCTTTAGGATGGACTGGTTGGATCTCCTTGCAGTCCAAGGGACTCTCAAGAGTCTTCTCCAACACCACAGTTCAAAAGCATCAATTCTGCGGTGCTCAGCTTTATACTCCAACTCTCACTTCCATGAGTACTGGAAAAACCATAGCTTTGGCTACACAGACCTTTGTTGGCAAAGTAATGTCTCTGCTTTTTAATATGCTATCTAGGTTGGTCATAACTTTCCTTCCAAATCCTCATGGCTGCAATCACTGTCTGCAGTGATTCTGGAGCCCAAAAATATAAAGTCAGCCACTGTTTTCACTGTTTCCTCATCTGTTTGCCATGAAGTGATGGGACCGGATGCCATGATCTTAGTTTTCTGAATGTTGAGCTTTAGGCCAACTTTTTCACTCTCCTCTTTCACTTTCATCAAGAGGCTCTTTAGTTCTTCTTCACTTTCTGCCGTAAGGGTGGTGTCATCTGCATATCTGAGGTGTTTGATATTTCTCCTGGCAATCTTGATTCCAGCTTGTGCTTCTTCCAGCCTAGCATTTCTCATGATGTACTCTGCATATAAGTTAAATAGCAGGGTGAGAATATACAGCCTTGACGGACTCCTTTTCCTATTGGGAACCAGTCTGTTGTTCCATGTCCAGTTCTAACTGTTGCTTCCTGACTTGCATACAGGTTTCTCAATAGGCAGGTCAGGTGGTCTGGTATTCCCATCTCCTTCAGAATTTTCCACAGTTTATTGGGATCCACACAGTCAAAGGCTTTGGCATAGTCAAGAAAGAAAGCAGAAATAGATCACAGCAGGACATATCTTTTATATTGTTATTAGTCGCTATCTCTGAAGAATCAAAATAGTTAGCAAATTACTTTAGATTCATTAAGACTGTAAATCCATTATATTTAGAGACTAGAGAAATTCTTTCTCACTTATGTTTGTCCAAGGCATGGGCTTATTCCATATAGAATCCTAAATCCAAACCCCCATACTAAACACAGTGCAGCCTAGAGCTTATGGGAACCTAAGCCAGGAACATCAATATTTACAGACACACCTTATACTCAAATACCTCTCCTATGAGGCAACAAGTTAGGTATTTGCTAAACAGCATGAAGGAAAAGAGAAATACAGGGGGAAAAAAACACATATCTTAGAATATTATCAAAACAACAATTAAAGATCTGGACATTCAGTATAAAACTAAAATTTCAATCATGTATTTTATATTTCTAAATATTCTATAACTTCCTGCTCACACCCAATATTCACAGACATTTTGGAAAAGACATCATTCCCGTCTGGTGAAGTATATTTCACCAAATTTGAAATACTTTAGAATGTGAATATCCCACTCTGTAATGTGGGATCATCTGGTTGAAAAGATCAAAACTAGATCAAGTATGAGGGAGATAATGTGAAGGCCTCAGCAGGTATCATCAACAAAGACAAAACACTAGCTGAAAGCTCGAGCACAGGAAGAATGTAACTGGGAGTCAAGAATTAAGATGCTCCTTTTCTCTAGTAAATTACAGAGTCCTCCTCATCTCTGTTTCTCTCTCCGTACGGCTCAGCTATTCTAATTTCTCTGTAGACTGGCTCATCCTGTTTCTTTGTGAATTCCATCACTTGAAAATGACTTTGACATTCCTTTGTCGTGGCATCATCCTTGGTTTATCAGAAATTTTCACATTAAACCCTGCTTTCATTTGCTTGATTTAACTTCTCAGGGTCCTCATCCCAAAGGTCCAAAGAAAGAATTCAGTTCTTGCAATCTCCTCCAAGTGTCCGCTCAGGCCAATCAACTGTACCCGAGGGACAGCCACTTGGTTTGTGTACCCACCCCATTTAGACACTATGAGTAGAACAGCTTCTCTGAAGAATAAGATATTTGGGCAGGAGGGATGTTTATGTGACCACTGAAATAATGAGGATTCCCATTATTCCTGAATTCTGAAAAAAGCTCACATTTTTATACCTTCCGTTTATTATTGTTGTTGTTGCTGCTATGTAGTAGCTAAGTTGTGTCTGACTCTTTGTGACTCCAGGGACTATAATCTTCCAGGTTCCTCTGTCCATGTAATTTTCCAGGCAAAAACAGTAGAGGGGGTTGCCATTTCCTTCTCCAGGGGATCCTCCTGATCCAGGGATCTTACATCTCCGTCACTGGCAATCAGATTCTTTACCACTGGGCCACCTCTGTATACTATAGGCATATGTTATTTTTTGTGCACAGAATGATATGATTATGTCATTTACTTATATTGATAATGATTAATTAGTAATAATCTGAGATGATACGTTATCTCTAAGTTTATATCAATCCTAGCTCTATCCTGGACCTTAGAAACCAACCAATCAACCAAGAGTAAAGAATAAAACAATAAAAATAACATAAAAACCTGCCAATCCCAAATCTCTTCTAGTCAGAAAGGATTCTGTATCAGTCAAACCAATTGTCTCTTCGGTGATGAGGGTGAAAGACAATCTGAGTTAATATCTCTGAATGCCAAATGTATTTTGTCTCAATTTTTATCTCTTTTTGGAGACAATCCAGCCATCTATAAATTATTTTTCATTACAAATTTTCTGAAAGCAGAGGTAACTTAAACTGATTTTAAAAGCTCTTGACCACTAGGTGGCACCAAATAGCCATAATTCATAGATTGTATCCTAAACCTATACACAAGCTATTAAAAGATTATCCTTCTTTGCTTATGAAGACAATATTCTAAAAATTTTAAAGTGAATAACTTGGGCTCTTATAGAATAAGAACTACAACACATTTTTTTTCTAAAGTACTTCAAGATAATAAATTGAAGTATATTCATGTAGTCTGTTAATAAATTCATTGTAACATTCATCGTTGAATTTCAAATATGTTACTCTTTTCTCCCATTGAATTATTTCAGTGTTATAAATATTTTTAAAATTCTTTAGAAATATGTAAGATGACCCTTTCTAGAATTTTTTTTTAATTTAAGATCTCTTTTACTGAGTATAGTAAAACAGATCTGTCATTACACAATGTGCCTTTATTTTAATAGTGATGTTTTCAGTCCAAGGAGGCATTTGGATTATGATAAGGTGTTATGACAAGAGATACTTCTTCCCACCTACACTTGTAAATTTCCTTCTCTCATGCAGGGCTCACCACACTACTTTAGGATTTTGTCACCTCGAGGTTTGACTGCCGTGTGTCCTCTGCCTTGGTTGACGGAGGAAGAGCCCTGGAATACTCAGCTAGTACAGAACGTGACAGCTTGTCTGTTTAGCAATGCCAGCCACACGGAGCACATTATACCAACACTCTGTGCATAGCTCTGGCTTCCAACAGTCATTCGAGGTGTTCATTTTAATTTATAAAGCTCTCCATGGCCTAGGACTTGTAAGTAAGTTATATGATGTTCTCATTTCCTATCCTGGTAGTTAAGGCATTTACTAGGTAGCTCCTAAGATGCTATGATGAACTCAAAGTTAGAGGTCCCGGACCCTACATTCAGTTTCATTCTCTGACTTGAAAAGAACTCATTTTGCACAATATAGAATTTCCTGGAAAACGTGGGTCCTTAATTTAGGTTCTATAAATAGTGTTTGATTGTGGAAGAGACAGAGTCTAGCAAAATACAGTTCTTTCCGTCTTCATGAGCAGTGGAAATAATCTTTAAGCAGGTATCTATAACAAAAATTACCTAAAAAATGAAATGAACAGTTTAGCAAAAGCCAGCTTAAATGTACTGCAGTACATTATGGTTACATTTAGCAAATATGTTTTGAATGCTGAGTATGATTAAGATACTGTATTATAAACTACAAGACCCAGCGCCAGTTATATAAAACTATACTGTTATAAAGTAGATAATTGTAACAAATATAGAAAAATAATATTGAATTGCTACTTTTATATTGGAATTATATTGTATCTCTCCAAATAAATTGTTGCTTTTGTAGACTATAGAAAGACATACATGTCTCAAGATAACAAACTTGCCTGGGTTTCAAGCAACTAAGAAATCTGGGAGCTAAATTCAGTGTGAAAAACAAAAATAAATTAACTTGAGTATTCTTAACATGTAACGCACATATATTGTGTGCATGTCTAACTTTCTCAATCAGAGATTGCTGATTAGAAGAAAACAAGGTCTTAGCAGGTGTTCTGTTCCAAATCTGTGCCTTTTCCGGAGGCATGCATTTCAAATTCTTCCATGTCCTGAAAAAGAAAAGTGGGTACATTAAAGATTATATTTCCCTTACCAGAATCTAGCATATATGGGACTTGTGCCTACTTCTAAACATGAGTTAATTTAAAGACTACATTTGTCAATAAAAAATATATTTTACAAAAATGACTGGGGAAACTGCAGTAGGCAAAATGTGAGGCACACACATTTCTTGATTTTAATGATAATAAAACTCTGTTCTCTCTAGTCAGAAGTGGGAATAGTAAGCAGATTTTTTAAACTATCAGTGAGATGACTTTTGCAAAGATTATCACTTTAAAATAGAAAAAAGTATATAAATAGAAGGAATGTTTATTTTAATAAATTTCAGTTATTAAAAGACTCAAGTTATCATACAACAAGAGTGCCAGATCTACTCCAAAATCCCTCCCATTTTGGTCATGCCTGTCTTCTCCTTTCAGTATCTATCATTGCCTGTGGTTTTCTCTTTGCAGAATCAAAAATAGTTTTATATGTGGCTTTCTGATTATCTTCAGTCAGACTTATTTTTCAGTAGATGCTTCTCCAGGAATGATGGAAATATTATATTGATAAATATTATATTGATATTCAGCACTTCTGCCTGATGTTTATTAGGCTATCCATTTAAGTTTCAGGCTTCCCTGCTGGCTCAGACAGTAAAGAATCTGCCTGCAATGCAGGGGACCCAGGTTAGTTTCCTGAGTCAGGGAGATCCCCTAGAGAAGGGAATGGCTATCCACTCAAGCATTCTTGCCTAGAGAATCCCAAGGACAAAGAACCGGACACGACTGAGTGACTAATACTTTCCTTCATATTTAAGTTTCAGTTTGGGTATTATCTGTTTTCCACGTAGAGCTGACACTGACAGAAAAACTGACTAATAATTAGTATTGCTTTCAATGGCCACACAATGACTTCTCTCTAGAGCTGCATTATTAGAGGTCGTATTATGACCTTACATGTTTATAAACATGCACTCAAGTAACTGGTCAGATTTGTTCTGTGGCAACATTAACAGTCTCAAGGTGTACTATATTTTGCTACTGTATTTTTCTTATAACATATAGATGTATCTAATAGCAAAACTGCAGCTGAAGGGGGAGGGGGAATTTTAGAAGTACATAATCTTGAATACGAACTTCCGCAAAGCCCCATTCCTGGATACTGCTGTTGACCCACTACAAAAACAGCATTGATTCCTGATTAAAAATATACCATTAAAATATATTCACATGAATGGGCAAAGAAGATGTAGTATATACATTTTTTTTTCAATGAAATGCTATTCAACCAAAAACATGTTGCCATTTGAGACAACATGAATGGACTTTGAAGGTATTATGCTAAGTAAAATAGGTCAAAATGATAAAGATAAATGCCATATGATTTCACTCATGTAATCCACAGAAGTAAAACAAATGAACAAAACATATAAAACAAAAACAAACTTATACATGCAAAGATCTGATTAGTGGTTACCAGAGAGAAAGGGGTTAGGTTGTGGGTGAAATGGATGTAGGGGTTCAACTGTGTGGTCATGGATGTCAGCTAGACTTGTGATGGTGATCACTTTGTAGTGTATACATTGTCAAATTATGATGCTCTACACCTGAAACATGCAAAATTAAATTTTTTTGATGAATAAATGGTGAAGGAATTACAGCTAATAAGATGGCGGTAGCTGACCAGTATCTTTCAAAAATATATCCAGAGATGTTTAAGTAAATACTCTGGATTTAGTCTCATAACTTTAATCCCCAATGAATAATAATGCCCATTATTTTTAGAGAATTTACTCAATATATTAGGATCTATGCTAAGTATTTTGTGTCTACCATCAGTTATTATTGGTAAGTTACTATAAGCAGGAATATATTCTACACACAAATCTTGGGCAGAGTCACACAGCTGATTGCTTTAGATTTGAACCCAGACAATCAGACGGAAGAATCTGGTTTTAAATCATTTCAGTACAGAGCTCTGTATATAATACATAGCTTTCATAGCCTCTTAATTATTTTAACTGAAAAGTAATGATTTATTTTTCATATTAGTATCTTTCATCACTATGATAATCCCACTTACTAACTTAATTTTGTTTTGTCCTTACTATTCCTTTTATTTATGTAACAATTCATGGATATATTCTTATTGGGAAAGATTTAAACAATAGTTATAAAAGATTAAGGCTCCTGCTCAATCAACTCTCCATTCCAAGTTCTCATCTGAAAGACAACGTATGTTAAAATTCTGTTCTATTCTTTCAGTCTTCTTCTTTCTGTTCTTCTTTCAGTCATTTTGCTAAGAACCAAGGCAATGGCACCCCACTCCAGTACTCTTGCCTGGAAATCCCATGGGTGGAGGAGCCTGGTAGGCGGCAGTCCACGGGGTCGCTAAGAGTCGAGCACAACTGAGCGACTTCACTTTCACTTTTCACTTTCATGCACTGGAGAAGGAAATGGCAACCCACTCCAATGTTCTTGCCTGGAGAATCCCAGTGAGGGGGAGCCTGGTGGGCTGCCGTCTATGGGGTCACACAGAGTCGGACATGACTGAAGCGACTTAGCAGCAGCAGCAGCAACACAAATATACATAGAAATATTTTATGAAAACACAATTACATTATGCTTATCCTTCCAGTACTCTTAAATACCTAACACACATGCATATATATACATAGAAATATTATTTTCATATAATCATAATTATTCTATACCCATTCTTCCATTATTATTTTTTAATAATTACATACCTTATACTTTTCTTATAAGTAAATATGGGTCTTCCACATTTTTTAGCTTTTGTCCAATATTTCATAGTTTATTTATTTTTTTTGAACTTGGTTTTATTTTTTTAATTCTCTTTTTTTTATTTTTATTTTTACTTTATTTTACTTTACAATACTGTATTGGTTTTGCCATACATTGACATGAATCCGCCACGGGTGTACATGAGTTCCCAATCCTGAAACCCCTTCCCACCTCCCACCCCATATCATCTCTCTGGATCATCCTTGTGCACCAGCCCCAAGCATCCTGTATCCTGTATCGAACATAGACTGGCGATTCATTTCTTACATGATAGTATACACGTAGTTTAGATTACCACATTTATTGAATCCCTCACATACTCACAAATATATAGGATATCTTCTCTTTTCTTTTGCTATTATAAACAATTCTGAAAGTGAAATCCTTATACGTATTACTACTATACACATATGTGAGTCTTTCTCTAAAATGGATTCCTAGAAATGGGATGGACTGCTCAGTCTAAGAACATATGTGTGTGTGTGTATATATATATATGTATATACATATACACATATATATATATACACATATACATAATTTTAAAAATTTTGATAGCTACCACTCAACTGGTCTTACAAAAAATTTTTACCCTGTATACTCTAAACAACACTGTAATGAAAACACGTAGTTTTCTGCATGCTTACAAACACTAAAATTTGTCAGTTTCAGCTTTGTGCTGTTTTTTTTGTCTTTTTCTAATCTGGTGAGAAATTATATTTAATTGTTTTATTTTCCCTCTTTCTGAATACTGGGGAGAAAATTTCTGTTCATTGGGAAAACAGAAATGTTTTCTTTCTCTAACTTCATACCTTACTAGAGATGACCCAGACATAACATATTCAGTTATACAGTGATTTCTTTTACATTTCATATTTTGGCAATGTTTAAGTATTAAAAGGTTTAGGTAAAAATATAGATTTACAGCTTCTCTTTAAAAAAATCATAAGATCTAGCAACACTAATCCTATACCCCTAGTGACACAATGTATTGATGCCAAGCAGTGGCTGATGGAGTGTGTCTTCTCCCAACTGCCCTCAGGTGGCCTGTGTTTCTCAGCTACTTCTCAGAGACAATGACTTGGCTATCCTGAACCAATTATTCCTCAAGCATATAAAATTTTGACCTAATTAGTTAAATTAAAAGTTAACATTCTCTTTGCTTTTGTTATTAACCTAATGAATCATCAAGCCTACTTCATTTGCAAAATATAAGTGGAAAGCAAGGTATTGTCAGATGTTTCCTTCCAAAAATATGTTTTTCTATAGTTTAGATCCATCCTTTTGGGTTTTTTTTAGATGATACAAATTGTTTTAATGTATAACTAAATACTATTTGAAAAACATTTCTATTTCTATGTGTAAAAAAAGAATAGACTAATTCCAGATGCAACTGAATACATTTGAATTAGACATTTTCACTGAGTCAATAAAATATTTTAAGCCTGACACTTATTTTAAAATGAGATATCAAAAAATTATTTTATCTGATAGTTTAAATACTCATGGACTGTTATATATTAAATTATCCTCCTAAATAATACCTTGAACAATTGCCTCATTAAACTGCAAAGTACCTCTCAACAATATGTTTTACTGAAGCCTTCACAACTTTGCTTACATTAGGCATGTGAAGGCACAGGAATTGCCTTTTATCTACCAAGCAAAGTTGGCACTTGGAAGGAGATTCCCTCATTGCAGGCAAGTATACTGCTCTATTTGCAAATGGTTCCTCTGTCTATATGTGGACAGTGGTCTCTGTGCCTGGGAGCAGCTACTTGTAACCTAACCAAAAGGAAGACCTGGTCAGTGGAATCAAGGACAGGACCATTTCGTTCCATTGTTCTCTTTTTCCTATGATACATACACTTTTACCATAATTTTTTTTTAATTCTAAGCAATTATATTTCAATGCAAGACTTGTGAGTTGACAGTTCCATGTGTATAGGTATCATTATCGCTACCCAGAATAATTATTCCAACTGCTTTTGAATTTATTGTTTATCAAATATTCATTAGCATCTTTGATGTGCTAGAGACCATACTGACAGTTATAAAAGGGTGAACAAAAACACTAGATTCCTGCCATCATGTGACTATCTGAATAGATAAGAGGGAGAAACAATAAACAAATGTATCCTTACTGAATTAATTATCCAGCTCATCAATAAAGAAATTATTTTCAATAATGACAAGGTGCTATGAAGCAGGGCAAAGGGTCTGAGAAAGATAAGATGGTGTAGAGAATGGGGAACAAATATAAAGAAACATCTCAAAAATTATTTTAAATAACCCATCTCTAGAGAACCATCCTCGATTACATGTACCACCATTCCATAAACATATTAAGGAAGCATAATAGCAAGGGATTGGGAGAACATACCATACAAAGAATAGCTGAAAGATATGGGGATATTTGGACTGAAAAATGAAATAATAAAAGGAGAAATATGACACTTAGGTTTAGACATGTTGAAAGTTGTCATGAAATAAAAAGAATAATGGTATGTTTCATATAGGAAGAACTAGGCTAGGATTGAGCAGCTAAGCGCACACACACACAGGCTAGGAATAATAGGAAAAAAGTAAAATTAGTCTATGATTTATTGGATCATCACCTTGTACCCAGCACTAGATGATGTTTTGCAAATAACTACTAATTAATATTGTTGTGACTTCTTGAGATTTTTCTCTTTTTAAAATTAATTTATTTTAATTGGAGGCTGATTACTTTACAATATTGTAGTGGGTTTTGCCATACATTGACATGAATCAGCCATGGGTGTACATGTGTCCCCCATCCTGAACCCCCCTCCTACCTCCCTCCCTATCCCATCCCTCAGGGTTGTCCCAGTGCACTGGCTTTGAGTGCCCTGTTTCATGCATCGAACTTGGACTGGTGACCTATTTCACATATGGCAACATACATGTTTCAATGCTCTTCTCTCCAATCATCCCACCCTCGCCTTCTCCCACAGAGTCCAAAGAGATTTTTCTTTTATTGCTCTTATCATGGCACTGAGACCAATGAAGTTTTTAAAAAAAATGTTCAGATTCATACAGATAGTTAATGGTGAAGCTGGAATTTGGCCCTGGGTTTTCTCCATAGCAGCCTTCCCCAAAGGCTCAGTGGTAAAGAATCTGCCTACAGTACAGAAGACACAGGAAATGAGGGCTCGATCCCTGAGTTGGGAAGATCTGCTGGAGATGGGAATGGCAACCCACTCCAGTATTCTTGTCTGGAGAATCCCATGGACAGAGGAGCCAGGTGGGCGGTAGTCCATGGGGTTGCAAAGAGTTGGACACAACTGAAGCAACTAAGCAGCAGCTGCAGCTTGTTCATAGCAAGTGTTCTTTCCTCTGCATCCTGGTAGCTTTTGATTTTAGCTTAATAAAAAACATAACTTTTTAACATCTAAAACGTACTTCACTTGGAGAAGTAGTGGACTTCCTATAATAGGAGCTGTTACTGAAGAGGTCCCTTGAGTGGGATTCTTATACTGTGTGGAGAGTAACTTCTAAGGTCTCCTATAATCCTAAGAGACTGCAGTTTTCACTAACTGAATTAGGAAGTCATCGTCTACAGCACCCTACCCAATTATTAGCACAGTTTACTTCACAGGATTAGCAAATCATCACCTATTAAAGATCTGAACCCTGCAGTATTTGAAAGTCCACTCCATAAATGGGCAGCCCTGAAGTAGAATAACAGTACTGTATTAGACACCAAAGGGAAGTGGGCTAGCCTCAAAGGAAAACTCCACCTAGTTCACAGCTTGACTAGGACCAGATTGCAAAACACCTTCCCGATTCTGGTATGGTTTTCATTTTCCAAAGTTGCAATTCCCTAGTGAAGTCAAGTTTAGCATTTTAGGCTCAGCAAGGGTGAAAAAATCTTTTGTAATAACAGGGGTTTTGTTTTGACTCACTTTGTTAATATCTCTCAAATATGACACAGACAGGACATTTCACATTGCTTTTATCAATCAGTCATGCCTGGTGTTTCCACATTAGGTAAAATTCTCAAAAGCCACACATCTTCAGTTGAGTTAGTGGTTCTTTCCAGTTGACAACACTTAACATATGCCCTTAAACCTTAGTTTTGTGTCTGAGTTTTCAATTCAAACTAAAATTAACATTAAATGTTCAGTGGAATTTCATAGTTTGGTTTTGTGCTGTTGTGTTGGATGGCAAAGTACCTCTTTTTACTGGCTTTAAATGCATATGCTCTTAACAACATCCAGTGACTAGTTCTGACATGTCGTTGGACTGGTTCAAAGCTGCTAAATCGCTTCAGTCGTGTCCAACTCTGTGTGAGCCCATAGATGGCAGCCTACGAGGCTCCCCCATCCCTGGGATTCTCCAGGCAAGAACACTGGAGTGGGTTGCCATTTCCTTCTCCAATGCATGAAAGTGAAAAGTGAAAGTGAAGTCACTCAGTCGTATCTGACTCTTAGCGACCCCATGGACTGCAGCCTACCAGGCTCCTCTGTCCATGGGATTTTCCAGGCAAGAGTACTAGAGTGAGTTGCCATTGCCTAGCTTTAATTTTATTTACTTACTTTCTCTTTGGCAAGGTTAAATAATCTAGTTGCTGTAGTTTCTCATTATTACATTTGTAACTCCTATCATAGCTTCAAACACACTGTTCCCTTCCTTGGCCTCTTAATTACATCTTCTATGTAAGATGGGTGACACTGAGGTTGGGCCTCAGTTAACTAATGAGATTGGACTAAATCATGGCCCAGGGTAACTTGGTTTGCTAATTTCTTAAATTTAGTAGTGCTGGTTTAAAAACTCTAAGTGATGTAAAAGAGGGGAAATTAAGGTGATTTGCCTTTAGTTCCACTTCAGTTTGGAAACCTGGCATTAAAGAGGCCAACTAGAATCTAAATTAACATTAATTTTACAATTAATGAGAAGACAGAATGGGGAGAAATCTTCAGAAAGACTATCAGTGCATTTTTGTATTTTCTATCATTCTCCAAACTTTAATTTGTGAGGATATGTTTCATCACACTTTCAAATTAGCCTAGATTCTATAAATTTTTCTTTTTCATTAATTTTGCCTGTAAGATATACAGCTACCAAATATTTCATGTAACAATTTAATACCATCATTCATATAAAATAAAAATACTGGGTTTAGTATTTTCTAAACCCAGCACATGAACACATATACATGCACGCACATACACACACACATATATAGTGATTTAGTAAAAAGTATTTCTGCAAAGACTGTTAGCAAATATCATGCTGGCATTATTAAAATAATAAATAGTGTTTTATTATTGTTAGTTATATATAAAACACTAAGCTACATATATGGAAAATAAAGTCATATTGCTGTCCTCAAATATGCAAATTATTTCACCCATAGAAGCTGTGTCAAAATAAGTAGTAGGAAGCTAGAAACAGCGTTATTATTCATTTAATCAGCAAGTATTTGTTGATTCTTTATTAAGTGCTCTGCTAGGTCATAGGAACATCAGTTCAGTTCAGTCACTCAGTCGTGTCCAGCTCTTTGTGACTCCATGGACTGCAGCATACCAGGCTTCCCTGTCCATCACCAACTCCCGGAGCCTACTCAAACTCATGTCCATCTAGTCAGTGATGCCATCCAACCATCTCATCCTCTGTCATCCCCTTCTCCTCCCACCTTCAATCATTCCCAGCATCCAGGTCTTTTGAAATGAGTCAGGTCTTTGCATCAGTTGGCCAAAGTACTGGAGTTTAAAACTGCTCCTGCAATTAAAATGCTTACCTTCTTGAATGGAAGCAGAAATAAACAAATGATTTCTAAAACTATGGGTTTTAACAGTTATTCTCAAAGGGTGATTTGCTGAACAGTAGCATTAGCAACCACTGGAAACTTAGACATGAAAATTCCCAGTTTTCACTAGAGACCCACTGAATCAGAATCTCTCCAGAGGATTTTTATAAAGTTTGAAAACCTCTGTGCTACAATTTTAGATGTTCCAAAGTAGGTAAAGTTTATGACTAGAGATGCTGTTCCTTAGGGGATCTTGAATCGTGTAACACAGAAAGCATCAAGTCTCTCAGAATGATGACCCATTTTCAGGTCCTTCCTCTGGTGGGATAAGACTTTTTCTAACAAATGGAACTTTAAGGTATGCATTAAAGTAGGCTATGGTGATGTCCATCAGAAAAATCCTGTTCCAGGATGGGAGGGTAATTGTAACCACCAAGTAGGAAACTGCAACCATCCATTTTAAAGTTTACATTAGAATCCCTAAGATCTGATAGTGTGAAATATGCCTTCATCCCACCTGGCAGTGTTAGGTTGGCAGTCAATGCAGCTATATTGCCCAGTGGTCAAGAGAGCACACTAGTTCTGTACCTATGCAACTCTGTATGAACAGAAGTAGACTGAAGAGAAGGTATTGGCTTGACTACTGTTGCTATTGCCATCTGGACTGGCACAATGTCTCAACCTAACATCCCTTCCGAAGGTAAAATAAATGATAGGTATAAAGGTAGTGAAGAAGGAGTAGTAAGTAGCTAATGGTAAAAGAAGGATTTAGTCAGTTTTACAGTGAGGAAAATCCAATGTTGTCTTGCCTACTCAAGAGACCCATAGCAAGAGATGATAATGTTTCTTCGTTTAGCTATGCCATGTCTCTGAAAGAATGAAGCTATTCCTGCTTTTGGAAACTTGTTTTTGGAAATGTGCAAGATTGATAGAAGCCTGAGAAAACCTCAGTAGTTTCACTCTGGGAGATGCTTTTGCTCATATGTTATGATAGACTGTATTATTTATTCATGAATATAGTAATATTTTTGACTGTTTTCTTCAGATTGTGTCTACTACCATAAAGTCACATGTTTTAACACTAGTACTGTTGGTGGGATTATAATATATTGATGGTCAAATATACTGGGAAACTAAGTTAGAACTTCATCAGGATATAATACTGTTAGAAAATGGCTGGCCGATAAAGAGCTACATTTAGTTAACCATCAGCTAAACAGTTCTACAGAAATTCATCACAAGAAAAACAGCAGTAGATCAAAAGACAAAAATATGAAAATGAATGTGATGGTTTCATAATATGAATTCTTTTTTTTTTTTTTCTTAAAATCTATTCCTGCCTCTGGGCTTTCCTGGTGGCTCAGACAGTAAAGAATCCGCCTGCAATGCAGGAGACCTGCTTTCGATCCCTGTGTTGGGAAGATCCCCTGGAGGAAGGCTTGGCAACCCACTCCTGTATTCTTGCCCAGAGAATCCCAGTGGACAGAGGTACCTGGCAGGCTACAGTCCATGGGTTGCAAAGAGCTGGACGGGACTGAGCGACAAAGCACACATTCCTACCCTCACTGTGTCTCTTCCAAAAGTTGGGTATATTTATAACGATACTATTGCCGTGTCTGTCATAAATGTTGCATTACATGGAGATTCTCAGTCAAACTTGATTATTTTGCTCTAGGAGAGCCTTGGCCAAAGGCCAGTTGTGGCCTACATAGTAAAGAGGTCCTGCCCCTGGAGAGATCTCAACTTTGCCTTCAGTTTCTACCAAATAATCTATGTGATACCTGGTAGAAGCATCCTTGTTGAGTGTGGGGACTGGTCACCCTGGTCTTCGGGTGAGACCAGCCACACTGAACTGTCCTAGGAAATAAGCTGGACATACCAAGCAGACCAGCAGTATAACTTAGAGTGAGGACTTTGAATCATACAGCATGAGTCAGCCTGGAGAATGAGAGCTACTATGTGGGAAGGCAGTTAATTCATTGTTCCTACAGAATGAAGTCCTAATACAAATTTTGAACATCCAAACTTGGCTGAACTTTCCTGGTTGGCAATACCTCATGGATATGGTCACACATCAATGTTGAAAAAGTAATACATCCTGACTCCTTGGAGAGAAGACAATGTAAGCTTCATATTTGGAAACTTACTGGGCTCTGCTTTATGCATCACTTCCTTCAGCTGATTTTAATCCTATCAGTCCACATCCTTTTCCTGTGATAAATTACAATTGTGAGTGTAATAGTTTTCAGTGAATTCTGTGAGTACTTTTAGTGAATTATTAAGCCTGAGAGCAGTTTTGGGAACCCCTGATCTTGTAATTGGTGTCAGAAATGAGGGTGGTATTAGAGATGACACCTTCCAAATGTATCAGTTCAGTTCAGTTCAGTTGCTAAGTCATGCCCGACTCTGCATGAATAGCAGCACGCCAGGCCTCCCTGTCCATCACCAACTCCCGCAGTTCACTCAGACTCATGTCCATCGAGTTAGTGATGCCATCCAGCCATCTCATCCTCTGTCGTCCCCTTCTCCTGCCCCTAATCCCTCCCAGCATCAGAGTCTTTTCCAATGAGTCAACTCTTCGCATGAGGTGCCCAAAGTACTGGAGTTTCAGCTTTAGCATCATTCCTTCCAAAGAAATCCCAGGGCTGATCTCCTTCAGAATGGACTGGTTGCATCTCCTTGCATTCCAAGGGACTCTCAAGAGTCTTCTCCAGCACCACAGTTCAAAAGCATTAATTCTTCGGCGCTCAGCCTTCTTCACAGTCCAACTCTCACATCCATACATGACCACAGGAAAAACCATAGCCTTGACTAGACAGATCTTAGTCGGCAAAGTAATGTCTCTGCTTTTGAATATGCTATCTAGGTTGGTCATAACTTTTCTTCCAAGGAGTAAGCGTCTTTTAATTTCATGGCTGCAGTCACTATCTGCAGTGATTTTGGAGCCCCCCAAAATAAAGTCTGACACTGTTTCCACTGTTTCCCATGAAGTGATGGGACCGGATGCCATGATCTTCGTTTTCTGAATGTTGAGCTTTAAGCCAACTTTTCCACTCTCCACTTTCATTTTCATCAAGAGGCTTTTTAGCTCCTCTTCACTTTCTGCCATAAGGGTGGTGTCATCTGCATATCTGAGGTTGTTGATATTTCTCCCGGCAATCTTGATTCTAGCTTGTGTTTCTTCCAGCCCAGCGTTTCTCATGAAGTGCTCTGCATAGAAGTTAAATAAGCAGGGTGACAATATCCAGCCTTGACGTACTCCTTTTATTTCATGCAAAGATGGGCTGGATAAAGGACAGAAATGGTATGGACCTAACAGAAGCAGAAGATATTAAGAAGAGGTGGCAAGAATACACAGAACTGTACAAAAAAAGATCTTCATGACCTGGATAATCACGATGGTGCGATCACTCATCTAAAGCCAGACATCCTGGAATGTGAAGTCAAGTGGGCCTTAGAAAGCATCACTACGAACAACGCTAGTGGAGGTGATGGAATTCCAGTTGAGCTATTTCAAATCCTGAAAGATGATGCTGTGAAAGTGCTGCACTCAATATGCCAGCAAATTTGGAAAAGTCAGCAGTGGCCACAGGACTGGAAAAGGTCAGTTTTCACTCCAATCCCAAAGGCAATGCAAAGAATGCTCAAACTACTGCAAAATTGCACTCATCTCACATGCTAGTAAAGTAAGGCTCAAAATTCTCCAAGCCAGGCTCCAGCAATACGTGAACCGTGAACTTCCTGATGTTCAAGCTGGTTTTAGAAAAGGCAGAGGAACCAGAGATCAAATTGCCAACATCCACTGGATCATGGAAAAAGCAAGAGAGTTCCAGAAAAACAACTATTTCTGCTTTATTGACTATGCCAAAGCCTTTGACTGTGTGGATCACAATAAACTATGGAAAATTCTTCAAGAGATGGGAATACCAGACCACCTGACCTGCCTCTTGAGAAATCTGTATGCAGGTCAGGAAGCAACAGTTAGAACTGGACATGGAACAACAGACTGGTTTCAAATAGCAAAAAGAGTACGTCAAGGCTGTATATTGTCCAAATGTATAGTTGGTCCTAATTCCTTGAAATTTTTATTTTTTGTTGTTGATTTTGAATTTCTATGTTTTTAAACATGTGAGATTCCCATTCTACATTTTGGGACCTGTGGTTTTGAGCATTTAGTTTCATATGTATATATAAAAACTCCAAGTGAAAGAGTCCATCTAGGCATTTATAGAGAGGTATCTTGATTGTGTAGAGCTTACATTTTTAAAAAACCCTATAAAAATTGAGTTGTCCTAGAACAAGTAGGGCTGAGAAACAGCTTGTCTGGGTATATTCTATACCACTAGGACAAAGAATAAAGAGCTGGGAGGCTCGGGGACATGCAGCTGTTACACTTGAGTAATGCCATTGGGAGCTTTCCTGGGTTATCATGGTGTGTGTGTGTGTGTGTGTGTGTGTGTGTGTGTGTATTCAAATGCCAGCTGTACACAAGAGCATCAATTGTCTATCCTAAGACCTGATTTTCATGAGTAGCTACAGTGTATAACTGCAGTGAGAGCAATTCTTGGCAAGACTTAGGCAGGTCACTAAGCCTTCCTTGACTTAGTTAACTGGGATAGTGTCTACCTTGCCAACTTTAACAATGTTATTGTAAGGCTCAGAGGACATGATGTCAAGCCAATTTATAAACTGTAAAGTCCCATATAAAAGTAAGTTATTAATATTCTGTCTTTGACAATGTGTCTCTCATTTGCTTTTCTCACAGGAACCTTAAAACTGCCTCAACCACATGCATTGGAGAAAATGTATATTGTTCAGTTTCATTTGTTTACACTTCTCAGTGGGATTTGATCTGAAGGAAATCAAAAGCAAATTTGATTTTGTTGCTTTAAAATATTAAAAACATTTCCTAAAAATAGAATGGAAAAAATGTGGCATGCGATTAGTACTTATATAGTTTTCTTTTTAAGTCTAAATCCCTTTCTTCTAGTACATGACTTCAATGCTTGTGGCTTTTGTCTGTAGTAAAGCCTTATTTAACAGATTTTATCCCATGACTATGTTCCAAATATTGTATTAGATGACCTAATTCATTTATTGGATTCCCTGGAGGCTCAGTGGTAAGGAATCTGCCTCCCAAACTGCAGGAGACATGGCTTCAACCCCTGGGTTGGGAAGATTCCTTTGAAAAGGAAATGATAACCAATTCTGGTATTCTTGGCTGGGAAATCCTATGGACAGAGGAGCCTGGTGGATATAGTCCATGGGGTCGCAATGAGTTGGACACAACTTAGCAACTAAACAACAATTCATTTATTAAAATACATCTATTAAATACATATTTATTAGGTTCTGTCCATATATGATACACTTTCTTTGAGGCCTCTTGTGAAAGAAAAGACTTGGTCCCTACTCTCTAAAGCCTAATGAAGAGAACACTATTCAGAAAAATACCTGGAGGTATTTTTCTTAACAAGATATAGACAAAGTGCAGTGAGAGCTTAGAGGGAACAAATAAAACTTCCCCCAGATTACCAAAGAGAGAGTCACAGGCTAGGCAGAGGAGACACTGTGGGCCTAACAAATTCTGGAGACCTGAAGGCTGTGATTTTGAAAAAAGAGAGCCTCAAGGGAAATTAAGGAGAAGGGACAAGAGTAGACAGCAGGCACAGTGGTTTTTTGTGCTAAGCCAAGGATTTTAGATTTCATTCTGGATCTAAGCAGAGCTGTTGAAGAATTTTGAACATGATAGTGATTCATTCCCAACCTCTTTGGGTTTTAAAATGCATAATGTGAATCAACATTTGTCTTATCTTTGAGATCATATGTCATTTCAATTGAAGAAGTATATGTTCACTAATAATCAGGGAAAAGCAAATCAAAATGACAGTGAGATACTACTCACACCTGTCAGAATGGCTATCATGGAAAAGGCAGCACATAACAAGTGCTGGCAAGGATGTGGAGAAAAGGGAATCTTTGTGCACTATTAGCAGGAATATAAGTTAATACAGTTGCTATGGAAAACAGTATGGTAGTCCTTCGGGGAAAAAAAAAAGAACTGCCATGAGATCAATAATTCCACTTCTGGGTATTTACCTGAAATAAACAAAAACACTAATTGACAAAGATATTTGCACCTCTATGCTCCCTGCAGCATCATTCACAATAGGCAAGCTGTGGAGGCAGCCTAAGTAGGCACCAATAGATGAGCTGATAAAGAATTTTGTGTGTGCTCAGTTGCTCAGTCATGTCCAGTTCTTTGCAACCCCACGGAATGTGGCCCACCAGTCTCCTCTGTCCATGGAATTTTCTAAGCAAGGATACTGGAGTGGTTTGCCATTTCCTTCTCCAGAGTATCTTCTTAACCCAAGGGTCAAACCTGCATGTCTTGTGTCTCCTACATTGGCAGACAGATTCTTTACCACTGTGCCACCTGGGAAGTCCAAAGAATATTACTCAGCCATAAAAGAGAGAATGAAAGCTTCCTGTTTCTGATAACATGGATGGACCTAGATGGTATTATGCAAGACAGAGGAAGACAGATATCATATCATTCCACTTATGTGGAATCAAAAAACAAAACAAGTGGGCAAACATAACAAAAGACAGATACAGAGAAGAGCTTAGTGGTTGCCAGTTGGCAAGGGAGTTGGCAGTGGAAGAGTGGGTGAAATGGATGAATGGGATGAAAAGGTATACATTTCCAGTTATAAAACAAGCAAGCCATGAGGATCTAATATGCAGCAGGTGACTATAGTTGATAATACTGTACTGTGTGTTTGAATGGGCTTCGCTGGTGGCTCAGACAGTAAAGAACCCGCCTGCAATGAGGGAGACCTGGGTTCAATCCCTGGGTTGGGAAGATCCCCTGGAGGAGGGCATGACAACCCACTCCAGTATTCTTGCCTGGAGAATCCCCATGGACAGAGGAGCCTGGCGAGTTACAGTCCATGGTGTTACAGAGTCTAGGACACGACTGAGAGACTAACCACAGTATATTTGAAAGTTGTTAAACAGTGACTCTTAAATGTTCTTACCACAAAAAAGGAATGATAATTATGTAAAGTGATGGAGATGCTAACTAATCCTATTGTGTAAGAATGGGTAATATGTAAGTGTATCACATCAGCATTGTACACCTTAAACTTTTTTATAATGTCATATGTCAATTATATTTAAATGAAGTTGGGAAAATAATTTACCTTAAATATTCTTTTGGATTTGACATTCTATACCTTAGGATAATTAGCAGTTATTTCCATTGTTTACCAGACAGTTTCCAGGGAAACGCACTGTTTCTCTTACGCCTTAAGACAACCCATCTGCCACCCCAAAACACATACACAGACATACACACGCAGAGACTGACTTCTGCCTGAGTCCCTTGCTGTTCAGTTTGCATAGCATAGACCTGCTCCTTGGGTAAGCACTTGGCCTTAACGCGCTCCTCCAAGCTGGCTTTGGCCTCTTGTTACTCTGACCATAGTAAGGCTTTTCTCATCTGTCCATTAGCTCTCTTTTATAATTGTATCATCACACTTCGTTTCTTTGTATTCACGCTCTGGCCACTGATCACTATCTGTAAGAAAAGAACCTCCTTTTTCCATTATGACACAAACAGTCCGGTCCCTTTATTCTTTGTTCTTTTTTCTTTCAGCATATACTCTTACTCCCGCTCACCCTTTTTCTCACTCTTATTGTCTATTCTTTTATCACAATTCCTTTTTGCTTGACAGCACCCCATAAAATCCACTGGGGTTAAATCCTTTGATGATCATTCCTCAAGTGCTTTCTCTATTCAAATTGTATGACATTTTTCTTTTAAGTTTGTTTTACGTTTTCACTGGATTCAAAGTCTAGTGAATTTTTCACGTTGCTTTTATGGTACTTTGTGTTTTTCCTGCCCATTTTACTTGCTTGATTATTGAACTGATCTTCTTCAGTTAAACCTTTCTAAATCTATCTGGCATGAGCTTTGGTGGAAGAGAAGTGAGCATTGCTAGATGTTAGATCATTAGAAACTGCTTGCTACTGATGGCAATTATGATAAAGTGAGAGACATATTCCACATTTAAATTTTATGCTTTCTTGGGTTTCTTAAATTCTATTTTATCCAAAAAAAATAAAGAGTTCTCTTAATATTATCAAAGTTTGCATTGATTTGGCTTCGTGGGGTGTTTGGTTGGTTGGTCGTTTGTTCTTCATTAATTTTAAAGGTCTGAATAATAAATCCATAGAACTGGATTTATTTTTTTTAATGTGACCTAGGACAAACTACTTCTCTGAGCCTTAATTTTCTCATCTGGAAATGGCAAATAAGATCTATTTCATGGATATTTGGAGAGGTCTAAATCAAAGGCAGTGTATGAAGCACCAGGCTTATTCTTTGGAATATGTTGTGTTCGATAATTATTAGTTTCTTTCCGTTTTCTTTTTCAATAAGATTGTTATTTGTTAATATAAAACATTTAGATTTTAATAATGTATTTTTATTGCTAACTTCAAATTACTTTCATAGATAGCTTTATGATTATGCCAATAATATCTTTTAAAATGACTACCTGGAGAAAAACATAGGATTTTAAAATTAATTTTGAATCTATTAGTTTTTTTTTAACACATAGCTATCAAAGGCCCAGATGTGCACCATATGAGTTGATGAAAAAGTATGTAGGAAGTTGTGATAAAAGCTTTTCGTTTTTATCTTATCAAATCTTAAATTCAAGGTTACTTTTATACAGCTGATATATATTAAATAAAATATTTTTATTTAAATAAAAATGGTTGGTCTAAATATGGAAAAGTTGCAAAGAGAATTGAAACATTTCCTCCTAGGAAATGGTAAGGTTGGAATGGTATCCTGATATTTCTAGAGCATCTCTTCAGTATGAACAGAATATCACAATTAGAGAAAAAATATTTTGGTGATTTTATGTTGTCCCAAATGTAGACTATTGTTTATCGGTAGGCTTTTTTAAAACATATAAATAAAAACTCTATAGTATATATCCATATGAGTGCCATTGGAAGAATTGTATATCTTTAAAAATATTGGACATAAGTTTCCCTCACCTGAGGAAAAAATTAATAAATTAGTAAAAAGAGATCAAGGGAAGGTAATATTGCAGACATTGTTAGATTCATATCTATCAGTCATTCCCTATCTTTCTGCTAACAAAATCCTAATTTGTGTGGCTTGGCAATGAACTCCATCCCAAGTGATGAAATATGATTGTTTCAGGGAAGGCCATCTTTAGAATTTTGCCTCCTTTCCCAGATGTTCTTGAGCCAGTGGTGGCACCGTTCAGAGCAATGAGGCTTGAGGGGAAGTCTTCTGGGGAGCTTTGGCAAGTTTTTCTTTCTTGCAAAAAGGCACAGAAGAGGAACATGCCCTGTTCCTCTCTTGTGAACAGAAATTTAGACCTAGAGTTTCTGCAGTCAGCTTCCAAGCATAAGGGGAAGAATCAAGACACCAAGGATCCTAGAACAAAAAATTAAAATTATCAAATCACTTGTAACATGTTTAAGCTGCTAAACCAATGCTGAAAAAAAGCATTTTCAGATATTTTTAAGGGACAATAAATGTCCATATGTTGATTAACTGTGCTACTGCTTAGAAGTTCCTCAAGAAATTTCTCAACAACTTGAGAGTCCCAGACCCCTTTCTCCTTCTTGAGGGCCCTGGACCCCTTCCTTCTTAAGGAATTACTAAATGAATAAAGGCTTTGTTTTTGTTTGGAGGTTTGTTACTATAACTGTTGCTGTTACTGGTGTTTGTTTTGCTTTATTTTTTACAATGTATTGTAAGCACAACTGACTGAAAAATTCAGGTAGCTCTGACAGCTAAAAATTGGAAGGAACCCAAATAGTCATCAACAAGTGCATGAGTAAGAAATTGTAGTATATCGCTTCAATAGAATACCACTCATCTAGGAAAGGAAATGAACTATTGACACATACTGCATGGATTAACCTCAAAATCATTATTCTAGTGAAAGAAATGAGACACAAAAAGCTATATGAGTCAGTTCAAATGACGTTCTAGAACAAGAAAAACTAACCTAATTAACCTCTTACCTGTTTAGGCATGAAGAAATAGGTATAACTGTGTTTAGTAAAGGAATGAGTTTTTTATTTTTTTTCTTAAATACTGTCCAGGAACATAAACAAATAGACTATTCCCATGCTGTGATTTTATTACAATCCATTGTCTTCCCTTTTAATTCTTGGCTTTCTCTGTTGGTTCTATACATTTACTTTTTAAAAACTTTTCGTTTTGAAATAATTATATAGTTACAGGAAGATTTTAATATATTACGGAGAGGTTCTGTGTACTCTTCACCCAATTCCCTGCAAAAGTTGCATCTTATATAACTATTGCCATTATTGTTGTTGTTGTTGTTTAGTGGCTAAATCCTGTCTGACTCTTTTGCCACCCGTGGAATATCTGTCCATGGGATTTCCCAGGAAAGAGTAGTGAAGGGGGTTGCAGTTTCCTTCTCTAGAGGGTCTTCCTGATCCAGGTACAGAACCTGCGTCTCCTGCATCAGCAGGCAGATTCTTTACCAGTGAGCCACCAGGTACAGTTTAACATTAAAATCAGGAAACTGACATTGGTGCAGTGCTTGTGTGTCGTTCTGTGACATTTTATCACATATGTATTTCTGTAACCACCAAAGCAACCAAGATACAGAATTATTCCACCACAGTGGTGTCTCATGCTACCCCTTTATAGTCACCACCGTTCCCCTCACACCATAGCCCTTACCCCTGTAAACTACTAATCTGCTTCCCATTTCTATAATTTGGTATTCTGAGAGTGTTACAAGACAGAATAATACACTATGTGACCTTTTGAGATTGACTTTTTTCACTCAGCAAAATGTCCTTGATCTATCCAAGTTATTGTGTGTATCAATAGTTCTGCCTCTTTATTCCATGTATTCCATGGTATCGACATAACAGTTTGTTTAATCATTCTAGTAGTGATGGATATTTTGGTTGCTTCAAGTTTGGAGATATTACAAATAAAACTGCTATAAAGATTCTTGAACAGGTTTTCGGTGGACCTATATTTTCATTTCTCTGGGATAAATGCCCAGTAGTGTAATTGCTGGATTCTGTAATAAGTTTGTGTTTACTTTTTTAAGAAACTATTTACTAGGGTGGAATTTTACATTTTTACCAGCAATGTATGTGAAATCCAGTTTCTTTACAGCCTTGCCAGAATTTGACATTGCCACTATTTAAATCAGTCCTAATAGGTATGTAATAGCTAGTGATGTTAAACATCATTTCATGTGACTATTTGTTATTTGTATATCCTCTCTGATAAATTGTCTCCTCCTGTCTTTTGTCGGTTTTCTAACTGAATTTTTCCTTGATCACTTCTTTTCTTTTTTTCTCCTTCTTTCCTTTCTTCCTTCAAGTTTTGAGTATAGTTTATATGCTCTAGATACAAATCTCTTTTCAGATGTGTGTTGCCAATACTTCCTCCCCGTTTATAGCTTGTCTTTGCATGCCTCTCTAATAGTTTTTTGAAGAACAAAGGTTTTCTTTGTTTTGAAGTAGTCTAATGTACATATTTATTTTTAGTGTAATAAGCTATAATTTGGGTTTATGTGGATGCTTCTGTCTAAGAAATAGCTCTCTTCCATTTTTCTAGTTATTCTTCAAATGTCTACCTAGAAAATAGATATATTTTTATACCTGTCTCCTTGAGTAATGAAAATAAAAACAAAAATAAACACATGGGCCCTAATTATATGTAAAAGCTTTTGCATAGCAAAGGAAGCTATAAACAAAACCAAAAGACAATCTGCAAAATGGGAAAGAAAAAGTATTTGCAATTAATGGAACATACAAAGGCTTAAGCTCCCATGCAGCTCAATATTAAAAAAAAAAAAAAGAAGAAGAACAATCCAATCAAAAAATGGGCAGAAAGTCTAAATAGATATTTCTCCAAATAAGACATATAAATGGCCAACAAACTCATGAAAAGATACTCAATATTCCTAATTATTAGAGAAATGCAAGTAAAAACTACAAAGAAGTTTCACCTCACCTGAGTCAGAAGGGCCATCATCAAAATGACTACAAATACTAAATGTTGGAGAGGATGTGGAGAAAAGGGAACTTTCCTGTACTGTTGGTGTGGATGTAGATTGGTACAACCACTATGGAAAACAGTATAGAGATTTTTTAAGAAACTAAAGATAGAGGTGCCATATGATCCAACAATCTCATTCCTGGGTATATATTTGGATGAAACCATAATTTGAAAAGATACATGCACCCCATTATTCGTTACAACACTATTTACCATAGCCAAGACATGGAAGCAATCTAAATGTCCATAAACAGATGAATGGATAGATGTGGTCCATATATACAGTGGAATATTACTCAGCCATAAAAAAGAATGAAATAATGCCATTTGCAGCAAGATAAATGGACTCATAAATTATTATATTAAGTGAAGTAAGCCAAAGACAAATATCCTATGATATTGCTTATATGTGGAATCAAAAAAAGAAAGAATGATACAAATGTACTCATATGCAAGACAGAAATAGACTAACAGACATAGAAAACAGACTTGTGGTTACTAAAGGTGAAAGGGGGAAGGGATAAATTAGGAGTCTGGTATTAATACATACATAGTGCTATGTATAAAATGACAACCAGCAAGGACCTACTGTATAGCACAGGTATTTATACTCAATATTTTTTAGTAACCTGTAAAGGAAAATAATCTGAAAAATAATAGATAGATATGTATAACTGAATCTCTTTGCTGTACACCTGAAACTAACACAACGTTGTAAATTAACTATACTCTGATAAAATAAAAAAAAAAGAAAACAGTTTTTCTAAACTATGTAAAGAAAGGTCAATCTAGTAAGTAACCAAGTTACTTTAAATAAGTATTGCTAAAGTTAGCTTTGTTCCATTTAAACATCAAAAATTAAACATCTATAAATTTATTATCTTTCATGAAAGTGAGAAATCTACCAAAACCAGAATCAATAATCAAAAACTGAAAATAGAATTTTTTACTCTAGAAAATGTCAGAATACACAGAAGAAAACTGAAAATGTATTAGTGATATACTTTCATTATGTGATTTTAAAAATTCAAACATACAATTAACTGATTAATACTTTCCAGTGAATTTTTATCCTAATTATATATTAATTGCAAATCTCTCTAATTGAGGTGAACCATTTTTCATGGTGATTTCTTTTTATTTCTATCATTATTCAAAAACCAATATACAAGGTTCAATATGTTCAATCATCTTTTTATTTACATTTTTTTTTCAACTTGTATTTTAGAAATCCAAGTCTACACATTCATTTCTCATACCCAGGGAAGGTTGGTTCCAGGATCCAGCAGATACAAAAAATCCACAGATGCCTAAGTCACTTATATAAGATAGTACAGTACAGTCAGCACACCATGTCTACGAGTTGGGAGAGCTAATCATATTTGACAAAATAATAGTGTTACCTAGTCTCTTTAATAGTTATGGATGTTAAAGACAGGATTTGTTTAAAACACTTTTAATTGAGGCTGCCCCACCAAATCTCCACTCAGATCATGTTGCTTACAAGCCCCTTAGGTTTCATCTTATGTTTAGCATCTAAGTTATCTGTGAAGAAGCAAATGTACCTGATTGTTTTGTATATCTATCTTAAGATGAATTGCTCTTGTCAATGAGTGTTTTAGGAAAAGCTCTGCTTTAGAATGAGCAAGATAAGGAAACTTATAAGCACTCACTGCAAAAGCCCATGTGTCTGCAGTCCAGAATGTTTTCCAAGAAGCACTTCTTGAGCACTTCTTCTGCCATGGGAAAGATCTGGACTGGTAGGCCTCTTTCAACAAATGTGCTCAGCACGGGTTTTCTCTTCCAGCTGAGTCTTGACATTAGAGGCATTTTTGATGATTCCTCATCAAAGATGAGGCATCAAATCCTTGACACTTTGAACTTGATTATGGTAGGATTAAAGACTGCCCTCAAACAATTGATGTGAAGTTAAGCGGTTGGTAAGCAAGGCAACCTTAGTATACATCCTATGCTATATTCAAAGCGAACAGTGAGGAAGCAATGCAAAAGCAAGATCACCTAAGGGAAGTCTCACCTCAGACTTTATTCTAGAAGGATGAAGTATTTGCTCCAGGATAAACCTCTAGAAAGAAGTCAACATTTAGGAAACAGACAAGTGGGAGTCTTGGTTTGCCTGAGGGAAACAGAAACCATACTAGCTTCTAAGGAATTAGTATGTTCAGCTTCAGTTTAGTCTACAAATGTCCAGAGGTAAATTGCTCAACATGTAATCAAGAAATGCACTGAAGACTTTTATTCACTGAAATGCAAGAATTTTTGGAAAGAGCTTGCGTAGCCAGTCACCTGTGGACTCTATTTCCTGACTAATCTTAATATAAAGTCTCTAAGAAATATCACTTCATTACAAAAATGCAAACCCAAATTCCTTCCTTGGGAAGAATCTTGGATTAGGTGACCTCTAAGCCCTCATCTAACCTAAAGATTCTGATTCTAAGACGTTAATATTGACAGACAAACGATGTAGACTCAATAAATATTTGCTGAAATAAACTGAACTGAGTTGAATTCAGGAAGTAAAAGGGTCTATATTTTATGACCACAGTTTATCTAATTCTCATAGTCAAGCAGCTGTATTAACTTCCTTTCCTTTGAAAGTCTTACATTTGCTCACCACATTTCCCTGCTAAAATCTGTGAGGTAGAGCTCATCTTACTAACCATAGTTTAGAGGTCAAATTGCCTTTAGTGGTTCATTTTAGTGTCTTTTCCTCAGTATTATTGTGTCCCAACATAGAGTTTTCATATCTCTTATCTGAAAATAAATTACCTCGACTTGATTGCATATAGGATCATAGAATAATGAGCATGGATTTTGCTTAACAGATACTCGATTTTTTTCTAGCAAAGCACCTTTATGATTTATGATCCTTAATGACCTAGTTATTTGAAAAAAAATGGTATCAATGAGTTTTCTTCAATTGGTTAAAATATCATACATTTCTTTCACCAGTTCAGATATCTTTGTCTTTGATCCTGATTCACAGAATTTAGTGAGGAGGTGGAAAGGAGAATTGTTATAGAAGATGAATCAACAACATAATGGACAAAGGATCATAGAAGTAATGAAAAGATTTTTTAACTTCAAAAAATAAGTCAAAAATGTGAGACTCTTTGGATAAGGAAATGAAATCTTGCTTTAGCAGAAAATTGTCTAACACTTACGACATATATGTACGGGAGGGACTATGTGTATTTATAATCTTTATGATCATGAACAGAATTATAAAATTCTATATAATATTTTCCTAGAGTAAATGCAACAATATACTTGTTATTTGTAGTTACTATCAAAATAAATAATTTGTAAACCCACACTGCATACATCTATGACATGAACACTATTTTTTGTTGCATATTTTGATAATATTTAAATCAACAAGACAATCTAGATAAAATCAAAAATGGATTATTTAATAAACATATTCTACAAATCTATAAATGACTTTTATGGTTTTCCATGTCTTAAGAAACTTTTTAAAAAATTAATTGAGCATAAAATTGTAATTTGAGGTTTTTATAATATGAATAATATGTAACATGTTACGATCATTAACAGATTAGGCAATCCATTTGTTTTAACATGTTTATTGTAATTTGATAAAAACATACTTATTGACTTGCTAGTTTTTGCTAAACTAATTTAAAACTTGCATTGACCTTCTCTACTCAACTACTGTAACTGTGCTATAACCTAATTAGGAAAACCTCAAGAGACAATCATTTCTTATGATTAAATATGAAGTAAGAATCTAGTCTTTCTTTATCAGTTCAGCTTGTTTTTATACATTTACCTGGAATAAGACTGAAAATACTTTAACAGTTATCCTGTTCACTATAATCAAAGCTTAAAAGGTCTTTAACCTATGTGATTTTTTGATTGGCACATACAGATGTCCTTCAACATCTGAAGGGGATTGATTTTAGGACTCCTTGCACAAACCAAAATCCAAGGATGCTCAAATCCCTTATATAAAATGCTCAAAGTCCATTATATATACAGTCCCATATATAATCTATGTACATCCTCTAGTATACTTTAAATCATATCCATATCACTTAATACAATGTAAATGCTATGTTAATAGTTGCAATGCAGTATAAATAGTAAATAGTTAGGATGGAAATTTAAATTTTTTTTTGAAACTTTCTGGAATTTTTGTTTTCAAATATTTTCAATTCACAATTGGTTGAATCTGAGGATGTGGAACCCAAGGTTACTTATGGAGGGCAACTGTATAGAAAGGTAATAAATTAAAATAGATTACATTGTAAGTTGTATAAAACTTGGAATGTGGTTTTCTCAGAAACAATGTTATGAATGGTGTTCATATACCTTGCTAAGTCATGAAAGTACTTATCATATGTGGATTATGCAATTTATTTGTATTAACAAAATGTAAAATACCACTCTCTCTATTTCTCTATTCAGTAAAGTACAAAGGAAAATAGAAATGTAATTTTATATTTATGTATTTATATTTGAGCTTGTTTTCTTAGAGAATGTTGATTGGGGGAACTAAATTTGTGGCAATTCTTAAAAAACACTTTACGGCACTATCGTTTCAAGTATAATTTTTAAAATGATTATTCAATAAATTGTTTTTGCCAATTATAAGGTAATAAATCTTCATTACAGAGGATTTGAAAACAAAAATAGAAAGGAAAAAAAAATCACCTGAAATTCTATTATGTAAATACAACCTTTCTTATCCTGTTTATGTTAGCTATCTATTGCTATGTAACAAATTATGCAACCCCCCAAAAGAAAAACAAAAAACAAAAAACATAACAGTTTTACATCAGCAAACATTTTTTAGCTCATAGTTTTTTAAGGTCAGGGATTCAGGGGTGGTTTAATGGAGTGGTTCTTGCTCGGATTCGTTCATGAGGTTATAATCAAGTTATTGGCCAGTGTTGCACTCTTTTCAAGAAGTCCTAATTGGGAAAGAAGAATTTGCTTCCACGTTCACTCTCCTGGTTCTCGGCAGGCCTCAGTTCATCCCTGGCTGTTGGCTGAAGACAGCATTTGTTCACCATATAGGCCTCTCCACAGGGCTGCTGGCAACATGGGAGCTTGCCTGAGCAAGTGACCTGAGGGATAGATCCAGAGCTCTGGACAGAAGTCACACAGTGTTTTATAACCCAAGCTCAACAGTGACATACCATCAGTTCAGTTCAGTTCAGTCGCTCAGTCGTATCCAACTCTTTGCAAACCCATGAATCACAGCACACCAGGCCTCTCTGTCCATCACCAACTCCCGGAGTTCACTCAAACTCATGTCCATCGAGTCAGTGATGCCATCCAGCCATCTCATCCTCTGTCGTCCCCTTCTCCTCCTGCCCCCAATCCCTCCCAGCATCAGAGTATTTTCCAATGAGTCAACTCTTTGCATAAGGTGGCCAAAGTATTGGAGTTTCAGCTTCAGCATCATTTCTTCCAAAGAACACCCAGAGCTGATTTCCTTTAGAATGGACTGGTTGGATCTCTTTGCATTCCAGGGGACTCTCAAGAGTCTTCTCCAACACCACAGCTCAAAAGCATCAATTCTTCGGTGCTCAGCTTTCTTCGGCTCACATCCATACATGACCACTGGAAAAACCATAGCCTTGACTAGACGGACCTTTGTTGGCAAATGTCTCTGCTCACTGGTACTCAAAAGATGGAGCCTGAAACAGAGTGGGAGGGGACTACACAGGAGTGTGACTGTCAGGAGGGTAGGGATCACTGTGTGCCAGCTTAAAGAGTAACATCAAAATGATGTTTGTTTCTGGTCTGCTTTTTATATTTGTATGTACTATTGCTCCACCGAATAATATAACTAAAATATTGTATGTGTTATTAAAACATCTCATAATATTGTTTTAGTGGTTATACTTATTACATATTGCTGACTTTTTATATTGTTTCCAAATATGCACTATTGTAAATAATTTTATGATAAACAGCTTTTGCCTAAAGCTTTTCCATCTGTATTTCAGATCATTTCTTTTGGATTGCAATCTAGCTATGGGACTAGTTTAAAAAGCCTCAACACAAGTTGCCAAACTTTTTTCCAATTGGATTGTGTCAATTTAACCCACAGAGGGGTATGACAGTGTCTGTCTCACTACTTCTTTATATGGGGACTTTTCAAGGTTTTAGGAGCTAATAGTACTAGCTTGTAGGTTTTTGTGTTGTTTTTCATGTTAGTTTCTCTGTTCCTTGACTTCTTATATCACTGCTGCTGCTGCTGCTAAGTTGCTTCAGTCATGTCCAACTCTGTGAGACCCCAGAGATGGCAGCCCACCAGGCTCCCCTGTCCTTGGGATTCTCCAGGCAAGAACATTGGAGTGGGTTGCCATCATTTCCTTCTCCAATCGTGAAAGTGAGAAGTGAAGTTGAAGTCGCTCAGTCATGTCCAACTCCTAGTGACCCCATGGACTGCAGCCTACCAGGCTCCTCCGTCCATGGAATTTTCCAGGCAAGAGTACTGGAGTAGGTTGCCATTGCCTTCTCCTCTTATATCACTACCTCTGCTTTTAAGCATGTTACCATGATTGTATGTTTATGTATATGTGTGTGTGTATGTGTGTGTGTGTGTCTTCTTGGAAGAGAGAGAGAGAAAAATAAGGAAAGAATTAGTGAGTAATGTTTTCCTGAGTTAAAATGAAAAAGAATTACAAGTGTGTGGGGGAAGGGAAGAATTTAGAGAGGAGGTAATATATAACTAAGAAAGTATTGCCTAGTACTATATTTAATGAGGTGAGAGTGGTGTTTTTGTTTTTTTTTTTAAGAAGGGTATAAGGAAACCAGTATGCACCTTGATGAGGCAGAAAAAGGTAATTGATGGGGGAGAAAGATTGGGGAATGCAATTTCCTATGACTATCCCCAGGGAACCATATTGGCCCAGGATAAGGTACTTTCCTCCTCATTTGAGTTAGAGGCTGATGAGAGAGGTAAACATGTGAATTCTTTCTAAACTCCAAATATTGATGTTCTTTTATTTTCTTTTCAGTTCTTTATTTTGTTTTGCTTTTTTTTTTAAATTCAGTTCCTATTTATTATAAAACTCTTTTCCTGGAGTAAAATCATGACAAATTAGAGGTAATCTTTCATAAAAGTACATTTGATACTGGAGTACTATAAAATAATTCAAAGGACTGCCTGATACCTCTTGCCAACTGTTGAATCCTCCACTGTCTTTGATATAATCATGTTTTTACCACAACTTTGCAACTTTATCCAAAAATTATAAGTTTTCTGAAGCTGCTGTTTGATTATAAATTTTTTACTGAAAGGTACATTTACTTCTAAAGTGTTCATCACAAATAAAAAATAGCCTTAAGAAGTATTTTCCCTGGTTTCATTGTATCATGCATATACCTCTATTTTATGCTATATTGAAATTTATGTTTTATTGAGATAAACTTTTATATATCTTATTCTCCTATTAGAATGTATGCTCTGGGCACAGACCTAATCTTATATATCTTTAGATCTCAGAATACCTACCACAGCGATTAATATGTAAATATTTGTTAAGCTATTAAACAGTGCGGTTGAAAATTTAAATGCCAGGTTGAATATACTTTTATATCTGTCTGGTAAGTTCTTTCATAAAAAAATAATGAAAATCTTTGGTTATTACTATTTTAGCCAAATGATTGGTAGCAAAGTAGACTTCATTTTTTTCTGAGAATAATACACAGCTAAAAATATATCTGACAGAGTCTGACAGAATATAATATCTAAAATATATTTGTCTGGGGCATTCATTCTTTCATTCATTCCAAAAAAAAGTTATTAACTACTTGCCAGACATATTTGTTATATCAGACTATTAGAATTTAAGGTTAAATTCCATTAGCTATGGAGAAGCTCAGCATAATTCTAAGTGACATGTGTTTTAGGTATGTTTTAGAAAACACTGAGGAGGATAGATTGACGTAAAGAACAACTGAAAGCAGGAAGGTGATTAGAAAGTTATCGAGAATGACCAGGCAAGAAATGAGGATCGATGAAAGAGGATAGTGGAAAATTAAATAGGTAACAGTGAACAAAACCTAACATTGCTTGGATATAAGAAGATGGAGAAGGTGACATCTTCTGGCTTTGGGAACTGGGTGGATTAAGGTATCATTAACTATTTATCGGATGGTATATGGAGTAGCTGGCCAAAGAGAGAAGAGGGCAAATTTGTAGCTTTTCACAATTCAAATAGTGCTATCATTAAGCAATTGAATAAACAAATCCAGAGCTTAGAAGAGAAATATCTATGGGAGATTTTGGAAATTGTCATTGTAAGAGTTGTGACAAAGATTACTGCAGAGGGAGCAAAAAGTAGGAGAAAAAGGAGGGGGAGATATAAAAGGAGAATCCAGAGGGGAAAGAGAAGATGGCAAAGGACTGAATTTTTATATCATTTATGACAACCACTTCAATACATTGTTTGGGTAAACTACAATGGCTATTGGAGCCATATAGTTATTAATATTAAGGGCTTCTCTGGTGGTTCTGTGGTAAAGAATCTACCTGCCAAGGCAAGCCCTTGACTGGGAAGATTCCTGGAGATGGAAATGGCAACCTCCCCAGTATTCTTGCCTGGGAAATTCCATGGACAGAAGGGCTTGTGGCAGGCAGTACATGGGGCTGCAAAAGAGTGGGGCATGCCTAAATGACTAAACAATAACAACATAGTCATTAAACTAAATAAAAATCTACACTGATGCAGGATTTTGATATTGTTCTTTTTGCTCATAGCTTAAAAAATCAAGGGTATATTTTGTCTCATACCCTTTATTTCTTGAGAGTGTAGTGAAAGCCCCCACTAGTAGTCCCTACCTTGCCCCATGGCCCAGGAGTTCCTGAAGATTATTAACCCTGAAAAACATTATAAACTGTGGTTTATGTTAGCACCTCTTACCATCAGTTTTTCTATGATGAACTCTTGCCGTCAACAGTGATGAACCTCTTTACACTGTTGAAGAAGTCTTATAGACTCTGGTTGACTCTTAAGAGAAACAAATCATCAGACTTTTTTTCTCCTGTGTATTACTGTGGATGTGACATGATAGCTAACCATCTGCAATACTCTACTGATATCCAAAGAAAGGTATCATTGAGCCATATCAGTTTTGATGGCTATGAAGGAAACTTGAAAAGCTGAGGGTGTGTGGCAAAAAATGTCTTCTGTGGAATAAGAAAGGAGGGTCATTGTATGCTTAGAAACATGAAACAGTTTAATAATAAGCGTTTTATTAACTAGTTTTATCTTTCTCTCATCTCTGAACCTTTGCTATATGATTTTTAAAATAAAGGGACTGGGCTAGAATATCCTGAAGTTTCCTTCAGCTCTAAAATTCCACAGTAACTAAGAGACATACAAACTCTAAGAATAATTTAATTGTAGAAATATCAACCAGCAAAGGGCTCTTGCACGAGGTAGTTCAACATATTTGAATCAGTGTGGCAGGAAAATATCATGGATTGGGCAGATATCAGGAATTGGGCAAATTAACTAATGCTTACTCTTATAGAGACAGAATACATCTCAGAAAAATCTGGGTTCTATTAAGTATATGAAAATGTTGATTTTTGTGAGTCAAATATAAACAAGTTAGTATGATTCAGCTTCCTACTACTATTTCTAGTGATTGTTTTACCAATATAAATTGTTTCATTAAAAAAATATTTTCTGGAAAACAAAATTTGATAACCGGGGTCCTAACATGGAAAGGGATGCAACAGTGTAGATACTGAGATACTTGGAGATCCTTAAAAAAATAGATATGATATACATATGTGACACTGGAGTGTTGTGGGGAAAAGAGTTTCCATTGTTTAATGGAATCTTTTGAGTCAGCACAGGAATTCTTTATCTAGGAATTGTCCACTTTCTGTATTCATTTGGATAAAGGCTTCCTTGGTAAGATTCTAGCCCAGAGCAATTGATCTTTGTCTCCACAGAGAGGTCAAGCAAAACTGGAACCTGATATTAATTGCCTTTCAGTCAATTTCTAAAGACACTCACAGTCAACTACTTAGCAGAGATATGCTATATTTACATGTTTCAAGATTAGATACATTACCAGACAGAAGTGAGAGTCTTATTCACTCCAGGACAAGGGTGGACTCTGCAGTTTAAGCTCTATTTTTCCTATCAGTAGCCTATTAGAAACAAGAAGCTTGGGAGAGGTGATTAAAATCTGCAGTCCCACAGATGATTTGATAAAGCTTTTTCTGGAGGTTGGCAGATGAAGGGTTTTAGTTTTGGCTTTTGCTTGTTTTTCTGAAGATGAGATGACTGGAGAACTCAGGTAGAAGCAAGGACTTACGAACACACGTGTGTTCATTCAGGATCCACGTAATTTCAGGATATGTATTATAAAAATACAAATGAAAATTATAGCCTGTGATTTTAAAAAAGTTAGGAAAGCTCATTAAGATTTATTATAGGTCCCAAATTTTGTAGTCCCAAAGCTTAACGACAGATGGTGGTGTAACTCCACCAATTTTGCAACCTCTACATTCAATTTAATGTAACATAGATTAACCTTGATTTGACTTCGGTGAAACTAGAATGTTCTCTTTTTCCTAAAATGTGTCTGGGAGCAGATTGAGAATAGGAGAATGTCTAAAAGGAGTCTGTTTATTTGCTCATCTTCTGAAAATTGTAATGGATGTGAAAAATAGGAACCTGATAGTGCCCGATTTTCTATGTGAAAATAAAATGTTTTACTTTGCATTTAAAGAAGACTTTTGTTACAATCTATTTGAAGTGAGTAATACATCTTTGAAGATGGTATTTCTAACAGGAAAAAAAAAAAAAAAAGATTTAAAAAACCCTGCCCCTTACCGTCTCTGCCAGCGATCTCTGTCTAAGTCAATTACATTTTTAGGTATTAGTCACAATTATACCAATTAAACGACTCCGAAGAAGAAAAATGTAATTGTTGTTAAACTGAAGCTTTTGGAAATAACAGACCCGATTGTGTGGATAATTATATTTTTTATAACAAATAATAACTAAAATTCCAAACAGTTTACTCGGAGAAGCATTAACCAACGTTTCTAATACTTGTCACTTGCGTAAGTTGTTTTCTTTCATCCTGGCTTCAGTCAGTCACATTTGGGATGGTTTATTTCAGTCAAGATGCGCTGGCAGGGACCATTTCGAACGAATTTATCTTTCGCCTTTACCGTAATAGAGCAGTGTCTCGGAATTTGTTGATTTGCGGTTCCATCGTAAAATAAACTTGAAATCAAATAAATTTTCGTGAGAGAACTTCGAGGGCCACTTGGTGAAACTCTTCAATTACCCAGTAGCTCCGTTTAACTTTCCCCTGGAACCTCTTTAAATGACTTTTGCAGACCCACGTGCTGCAAAAGACACTTGAGCTGTGGCTGCGACCCTGCGCAGCGACTACAGGGACAGAGTTTGGTTTCCCCCCTCTCTCTGATATGCAGAGTTTCGTTTCAAGGCTGCAGTGATCCAGTGGGGTGACCAGTGACTTGTGCAAAAGAAAACTATTCGTTCGCTGTTTGCCCTTTCTGCGTTTCCCTAAGCTGCGGAAACCCGGTTTTCCTATTATTATACTTCAACTTTTTTGGAGTGTGTTAGCACAGAGCGCTAAACCCCAGCCGGCTCCAGCAGCAGCGAGGCGAACAAAGCCTGCAGTGTTTGGGGCCATGTCGGGGCGGGGGAGGTGGGCGAGGGAAAGGAATTGCAAATAAATATATTTTATGACCACCCATCAACAAACTACGTGCCACCATGGCAGCCCCTGGTAGCCGGGCTGGGTCTGCAGTGTGGACGCGGGAGCAGGCTGGGAGGGAGGCTACAGTAGAGGGGGAGCGAGCCGTAAGCCCCGGGCCTGAACTTTCACCTCTCGAACCCCGGCCCAGCCCATTGGCTGCGGGCGAGGGGTCCGCAGAAGGCAGGGTTCCAGGCAGAATCTGCGTTCTCAACTCCCCGGGCGACTTCTCTGCGTTAAGAGTGGGTGGACCGGGAATGACAGCAGGCGAAGAGGACACAGTTAAAGGGGGCGAAGTTAAACAGGGCGCCCACGGGGGCTGCAGGTTCAGCTCCGCTTAGGAAGATCGCAAGCAGAGCACTCGGCCAGTCGAGAAAGATTTGTTCCTCCAACTCAGATATCCATTTGCACCTCTTGGCGCCTGGCTGTTTGTACTCACAGGAAAGAAACGTCAGTGACTGAATTTCACCAAAACGTGTCTTTGTGTACAGAGTGAAAGGCTAACTAAATCCGCTCCTTTCTCAAGTCTCGAGAGCACAAACCCCTCTCTTTCCTCCTTGTTGGGAACTTGAACTTCTCTTCCAAGTTGCCCAGACTCATTTATAATAAGCCTTTCCCATTCACTTCCTCCGTCGGACCCCTAGAGAGAAAGAAAAGTAACTGGGGTCGGTGTATACGGGGGAAGAAGGAAAAAAAAAAAAAGGAACTGCAGACCTTCTGACTGTTTTGTTACCTTTATTCACAAACCCAGTGGAAAGATACATCCTCAGATCTCCAAGGATTTCGACGCCGTTTGTTCTGGTCTTTTCCAAAATGTTTTCAGGTTAATTCAGAAAATCGGCCTTTTATTTAGGGTTGCTAGTGAAGTATAAACGCAAATTACTTAACGTAAAATGATCTCCTTCAGAAGGCGAGGTGGGATCATTTGCATCTGGCGTTTTGTAATTTAAATGATTGCTCCCTCCTTCCCTCCTCACTCCCATCTTTAAAATTTTTTATTTGCCCACTATTCAGCCTGCATTTCGAAAAAAGACAATTTAAATAATAGCGAGGACACAGTCCACAAGCAGAGCACTTGAAGACTGCCTGGAGTTTTGAAGCTCACAGAAAGCACCACGATTCAAAGATCACCTCTACCTCTGCTTGTGCTCCTGGCAGGGGCCGTCTTCGCAGGACCAGCCCCGTGGCTTATTGACTTAATTGGTTTCATTAGAAAATCTGACGGTGTGTTTATAGTTGTGGGTGCCAGGGGTGCTTCCTTCACTGGAGAACTGCAGGTTCTGGAGGGAAGAGTTATGCTAAGTGTGTGTGTGTCTGTGTGTGTGTCTGTGTATGAGTTCACGTCTGCCCTTTAGAAAAAGGGCGCGCTGCTCTTTGAGGAAAAGACTCAAAGGCAGAAGCTGGTGCTGCTCATCCGTCTCCTCAGTCACCCCCTCCTCTCTCCTTCCACGGGGGGTGTTGGCGGGCAAAGCTTGGGGCCAGGGTCTGTTCAACACGGCCTCTCGGCTGCAGCAATTCGGAGGAAAGTTTCAGCGCCTTTCGGAACGCGGCGCTTCGCGACTGAAGTGCGAGCAGAGCGGCCGGTTCCGCCGCGGCGCGCAGAGGACGCGGCGGGGTGGAGGGTCGCGCGGCCTGCGGACAGGGGAGGGGCTGGCGGAAGCCCGCGGGAGGAACGGCCTGCCCGGAGCCGCGGTGGAATACGGGCTCCTGAACAGCCCCCCCCACCCCAACTCGGGTCACGCGTCCCATCCGGGCCCGTCCCGTCCTCCCCTCGGTCCCGCGTGGGACCTGGCAGAGTCGCATCCCACGGACGAGAGCGGGGACTCGGGCGCTGGAGGCTGGGCCCGCGCACTCCCCACGCCGGCGTCTCGGCTTTGAAGTGCGAGCGGCAGTTCTGGCAGTTTCTTCTTTCCTTTCATTCCAGTTACTTTGCTCCCCTCAGTCACTGACAGGCCCGTCTCGAAAGCCTCAGCTCGGCAACCCCTTCTTTCTAAGCTCCGCCCCGGCCGAACCGCAGCCCGGCGCCGAGCCGGTGACCAGGGCTGGGGGATCACGAGGAAGCCCGAGAACTCCCGGGTCCAAGTGAGACAGGAGCCCGACAACAATGAAGAGTGAGAAAGACATTCGGCCTTTCCACCCCAGGCCGCAGAGGCGCACACCGCGAAAAGAAAGGCCAGTCAGCTTTTTAACGCACGCTTGGGTCTCCCTTTCTGACTCTCGAGTACTTTAACTCCTTGCCACCGAGGGCTTTGGATCCCTTCGAGGCTTCCTGCACTTCACTTGGAATTCCCTGTTTCATTTGCCAGCAGCTCCGTCTGCTGAGAGGACGTACTTTAGGGACTGCCAAGAAGCAGCAGACACAACTTGGCTTTGCCAATACAGCATAAGGTTTTGTTCTCTCCTCCCTCCCCACCCCCTTCCTCGACTCGCCGTCTGGGCCGAGCGGGAGGGGGCGGAGCAGGAGGTGGGGAGAAGGGTGGGGGTGGGGGAAGATCTGGCGCCGAACAAACAAGTTCTCCCGCGAGTTGTTTACAGAGCAGGTGGACCTGACGTCAGCCAGGAGGCTCCACTGCAAATCCGAACAATATTCTGCGCCGCGCTTCCCCCTCCCTTAAAGAAGTTGGGGGAACGCGGGGAGATAGGTGGCTGGGGTGATGGGCATCCTAGCCAGCTGGTTCCAAACCACACTGGGGATCAACAACAACAGTCAACAATAACAAGGCAAAGTAAAACAAACACAAACAAGTGGCCCAGCAGTACTTTAGAATCCTCGGAGGCGCCCTTCCCCCACCCCGCCCCTCCGAGAAGAGGCGGCTCCGCGCGCCGTGTGTGTACAGTTTGCATTGCCAACAACACGCGCGCGCGACCGGGTGCGCGCGCCCGCCAGCGCACACTCACACACATAGACACACACACATACAGACACACACACACACACACATACAGATCCGGGTGGGGGGAGAGGCAGCGCGAGACAGCGCGAGCCTCCGAGAAAGCGCGAGACACGCCGGCTCGTGCAGCTCTGCGGCGGCCGCTGCGCCCCGGCTCCAACCCCGCGCAGCCAGCCTGTGAGCGCCGGTCCGGGTTATTTATGCGGCGGCCGCGTCCGCCAGCTGCGGCTTCCTCCAGCCCCCCCTCCCGGGCGCGCCCCGACTCGCGGCAGCAGTTGCCCGGACTCGCGCGTGGGTGTGTTGTTTGTGGGCTTCTGCCTCGGCGCCGCGGGTGCCACCTCCCGGGACGCTGCCCAGCGTCCCCGGTCGCGGTAAGTTTCTTCACCCTCACTCTGGCGCGCGCCACCTCCGCCCCTCACGCCGTCCCCGCCACCTCTATGCCGGGCCGGGCTTCGACTTGACTCTGCTCCGCGCTGCTGCCGGGGCGGCGGCAGCAAAGTTTCGCCCCAGTCGCTGAGCTCGGCGCGGCTGGGCGAGTGTGACATGTGTCAAATTTCGGCTCGGCATCGGGGTCGCGTTCCGGACCTAACATCACCACTTGTTGTTCTTTTTCATGTAGCTTTGTGCTGAGGGGAAGGGGGCGTCCAGAGGGGAGGCTGCCTTTGGCTCACGGATGATTTTTAGTTTTGTATTCGAAAATGTTGCCTTGTCAGGCAACAGACACTCCAGTCCGCAGCTGGAGGAAAATGTGTGTGGAAACAGCAGATGTGTTTATTTACTTTTATTTTTATTGTGTGTTGTCTCTTCCTTCTTCTCCGCCCCCCCCCCCCCCACCCCAGAGGAGGAGAAACAACAGTAAAAACATCTGGCGTTTGGAAGCACATACTTTATTGTCCAACTGCTGACCTTTATTTACTCAGTTGGGCAAGTGCACGCTTCTCGTCTCTAAGTTAGACACTTCAGCGTATATTTCACAAGGACTTCTTGGGGAATGGAGGCGGAAAAGGGACACTCCTTCTCCAGTGAAGAAACTCCTGGCCCCTAGTGACACTTGGGGGTGATCGTGCATCTTGACTGCTGCCCCCGCTCGCGCTCTTTCCCCTGTCCACCGTTAGCAGGACCCGCTTCACCCGGGATATGTCCTGGTCTTACTTTTATTCCGCTTTGGAGAGGTCTCCCTACTCCGAGGGTGGGTTTGGGGTGAAATCGCGCCTCCGGGTTCTTCAGGGAGGGGACGAGGGATGGGCGCAGATACCTTTCGGAGGAAAGGAGGGCTTCTCGGTTGACTTGTACCTGTAAGTCCGCGGAGGCCCGGGGCGAGCGGAGGGCAGTGACGCACTGGGTTGACTTTGACCGGGAAGAGCGCGGGGCCCGACGCCCCTTCGCGCTCGCGGCAACGCACGTGCGGCGGCGGCGCGGGCCGGACCCACTGGGTGGCCGCGCCCGCGTGTCTCCTGCACGCCTCTCCCCGCCCCGCCGTCCAGAAGGCGCCCCGACACCCTGACGTGAATGCTAGCGTCTGCGGGGATCTGTCTCTTGCCGTGGGTGTTCGGGTAGGTCTAGGTAGGAAGGAAAAGTTGCCCTCCTGTCCTCAGACTCTGGGATCTCTTAGGTGAGTCTCTCAGAGCACCTGGCGCGCGGGTGAACTCATTAGGAACAACGAGAGGGAAGGCACGTGCGAGTTTGGAGCATCAGAGAGTGGAACTCGCGCGCATTTTGCACGGGGACAGGGCGGGAGAGGCAGGACCGGACACCGCTTGGGAGGCTCCTCAGATTCCGGAATCCCCAAGGAGCTTAGACCCATCTGTGTATTTGTTTATTCAGCTTTTTAACTAACAGATTTAAACCACTTAATGGACAGCTGCTGTCTGTAGCGCTCCTATCCCTCCCGCCACACACCCCCCCTCCCATTTTCTCTCACCACATGTTGAAATCCAGTCAGTCTCTTGATCTTGAGGATTGTTCCTCGAGTACTGTTTGCTCCCAGGTGGCCAGGCTTTCACGACGCGAGTGCTCAGAAGGGCGGGAAGGAGAAAGGGCGTGGAAGACCTGTGGGAGTGTGTTAGGTGTGTGTATTTCTAGTCATCATGGATTCAGAAGTGCTGAAAGAGCCACCTCCCCAACTTGCCCAGAGCCTGCTTAGAAGAATAATTAAGTAGCAGCAGGTAAGCCAAGGTGAGAAAGTGAAGCTCTAGTGTCAAGTAGCTTAAGTGGACTTTTTCCAGCTGGAAGTATTTGGGGAGATTTACTTTTGGAAAATAAAAGTTTGCCTGGAAGGCACATCTTTGCACACTCTCCAAATTCAAATAGTTTGTTTAGGCTTCAGTGGAGACGGAAGGGGTGTGTTTAATAGCACGTCTATTCTAGAGGTCAACACTAAACAAAGATGAGCTTTGAGATATTTTCATCTTCAATTTTGCATTATGGCATACCTCAGGAAATGTTTTATGTTGTCAAAAGTCCTGTTTATCTTTTCTGTCACTGTGAGTTATGGATGGGTACATTCTCAGTGTCCTGGAATTTTAAAATGTAGTGTTTGTTTAATACTGCTAAACAATTATTTACAATTTTGACTTATTTGTGTATGCATTAATAAAGTGGGTATGGAGTTATGTACACTGTGATCACTAGGTTCGTAAAATGTCATTTTCAGCTTTAAAGCTTTTAAAGTCATTCCCTCTCTCTTCCTTCTTTCCTTCTCTCTCGCCCCCTTTCTGCCTTCTTTCCATTTTTGTTACTAGACTAGACCCATGTTCAGTAGTTGCTTAGTTCAGTACTTCTTTAAGAAACCCACTGCTTCATTGTTATCCAAAACTAAGTGAGAGAAATGTTTAATTGTGATTAAATTACTAACTTTGAAAGAAGAGACTAGAAACCTGATGATACAGCCCTGTTGGTGACAGAAGACACTCAGTTTTACAAGATCATCTTAAAGTTCACTTTTTAAATACAAGAATACAAAAAATTAAGGGAATAATTTTTAAAATTCAGCTTAAATACGAGTACAAGAACTTTTTTATACATAGTTTATTAAATTACCATTACACTACAATTAATACCAAAATAGAAAAAAAGGGAAATATATATAGATAACAATTATGAACTATTTTAAGCTATTTTTCAAAATTTCTCAACTTTAGGATTCAGCGTGATGGGAATTCTAGAACTGAATATTCAAATGAAAAGAGACCTTTAATTACATTATGATGTGAATAGTTATATCTGAGTAAACTGTGTTCCAGTTTCATTTCTTTGCACTTATGGTAGTGTAGTGGGTTTGCTTGAGAAAAAAAAATCCTTGTAGTATTCTATAAACTTAAAATAGGGGTAAATTGTTGTATGTGACACATTATAAAATTAGGAAGAAAGGTGAACATTAAAATAATGAGAAGTTACATTCCTTTTGTACAAGCAAAGACTCAGAAACAGAAAACAGCTCTCTTTGCATAACTATTAGAATTGTACTCTGTGAAAAGTATATTTAAATATGTGAAAATGCCTTCATGGCTTGATTGACACTCATAGAGCATACAGTAAAATATTGAACATAACCAGATAAATTTACCAGACATTTTATTTTAAGAGAACATGTGAGGGATATGGTACTTAATTACATAAAAGAGATATTATTTGTGATACATTTAAAGATTTACACGGCTCTGCTTTATCATTCTGTGTTGACACTCTCATGTTAGATCAACTATTAGTTATAATACTAATAGAAAATGGAATGATGGAAATGGTCATGTATTTCTGTCTCTCAGTTAAGTCAGAGAAACCACTGACTTGTAAGAAGTTCTCTTGGCAAGAGTGTTGCTAAACAAAGTTGCAAATCACTGTTGAATTGCAAAATGATATTAATTTCATTATAATTACTGAATACTAATTCATGGCACAGTTAATTTTTTCTTTAACTCTGTGATATATCATAGTACTCTTAGTGATAAATGAATGTATCTAAAATATTTTAACCAGTGCACAGATTCATTCTGCCCTTTGATAAAAGATAGTTTATTTCTTAACTTAGGCCCAATGAGATTTTAAGATTTGCATAGATTTTTGAAAATAACCTTATTTATGTAGTCCTTAATTCATAGAGTTCTAACAAATTTGATCAAATCCAACCCAGAAAGATTGTTGTTTACCTTCTTAAGCCTTCTGAAAAGTAATCCAGGTGCTTGAAACTTTACTTAGACAAATTCCAGTGCTTATGGTCCACAGATGGTTTAATGAGTAATTTGAATTTTGTATGCCATAGTGAATGTCTCTTCTTTTTTTGGATGATTCGGACATTTATCTCTTAACATATTCAATACTTGGACTCCAGGCATATCACTTTCAGAGTGTTGTCAGGTAAAAATAATTTAAGTTCTTTGGGCTTTTTTCCCCCATGAGGCTTAAGTCATTTTCATTGCTTTCTTATGAAGTTGTTACAAATGTTAGCTACTTCATTTGTCTCATAACTATTTTTTAACACCTTAACTAAGCATAGTTAGGAGGGCTGCTTAAACATATCATTACTTTTTTTAAAGTCCAGAATTGGTTATTTGAAAATTCATTACTGTTGAATTATATAAATACTAATAAGTAGAATAGTCTTTCCTTGTAGGTGTTCCTATCTATTAAATGATACTTACTTCCACTTGCCTATTTACTTCTGTCTTATTATTACCTCTGATGTATTGTTATATATATTCTTTCCTTTGTACTATATTTCCATCTATTCCCTGCCCCCAATTTTCCAGACAAAATACACACACAAAAGGAGAGTAACTTCGGTGAAATATAAAGAGATATTATAGCTAACAGGTCAGTGTTAGAATATTGAGATGCTGGAGAGAGATCCTCAGAGAAAATTTAGATTTATTATGTTCCAACACTATTAATGTTAAAATAAAAAGTAAACCTGTGTATGCGGGTGACTTATTTGCAGTAATAGTTTTCATTTCAACTGTTTTTTCCTCTAAATAGATGCTTCAATGACTTGCTGTCTTATCAGTTGTGATGTTAAGTATTGGCCTAATTATTTTTAGGTGCATAATCCCACTTTTGTAATTGGAGTGACTAGGAATTTGTGTTTATTTGGACAAAATTTTGTCCAGCAGCCAAATTAAAATATGCTGTAAAATCAGGTATGTTTGTGTCACTCCTATTTCATTTTAAAACAACTCTATGTTGTAATGATTTGTAGCTTACAGTTCACATTGAATCCTAATACTTTTTCATTTGGGGCTTGTGAACATTGTTTACTCTCTCTAAATTGACTTGTATCTGATCATTTGTCCAATTTCCTTTCCATGAACAATTTGAATTCTTACATTCCCTCAATTTATATAATTCAATACATTTTAATGTGAGATTTTATTTAAAAATCCATTTTGTCCACAAATTATCTGTAGAGTCCAAGTTCAGTTTTTTTAATTCCTTGATATTTGAAATATGTGTTCTTGGAACTATATTCTACTGATTGAATTCAACTTCCCAAACAGCTGTACACTATTTTTTTTCCCCTGGAATCCATCAAGGATCTTCAGAACATACCTTTCCATTATATTGATAAATATGTCATATTGAGCTGACATCTTCATTCCTTTCTGCTGTAGCAAATTATTTTCATTAGCAAGAGCATGTAAAATTTAAATGTTGAAAAAGCACACTGCTATGAAGCAAATGAATCCCTAGGGGTTTAAAAGCTCTCAGCATTTTAGTTTATTAATGTTCCTCAATTTCCTTTGATTTCTGTCTTAGAAGCCTTAAAATATACTTTGTGGAAGATAATGTTAGTTTAAAATTTAAGTTTTTAGTGTTGCTTCTTAAAGCTCTTTGTAACAAGTCTGAAAGATTTGTGCCATGAAACTATCAAAAAAATTTTTAAAAACAGGTTAAGGACATTAAATTCCTCAAAGAAAGGATGCTACTGCAAAGAACATAGTTTCTCTGGTATCCATTTCTTTCTTTTCTTTCTTCTCAACTTTTATCATGCTATTTTCTGTGAAAGTTTTCTTTTTTGCATCATTTTTGTTTTGTATCATTTTGGTACACATAGGGAACTACCACTTTGCAACTTTTTCTCAATTTAAGGAAAAAATAACAAAGTTTCCTAAAGTGTATTTTAGGGGGTAAGAAAAAATCTTGTGGTAGACATATTTCAGAGAAAGTGTTTATAAAATTTCTTGCTGGCAGATAGTGAGGAGAAACTTATAGTACACTAATCCAAATATCTTAACATCTTAGCATATGTAGACTGTCATAAAATCATCTCATTTAAAAAAGAAAAAAAGATCCCCAACATCCTTAAAAAATATTCCTCACCATTACTTCACCCAAATTTATGTTCCAGGATTTGGTTGATCTATATTTGTATGCCTGTAGCTAGCTCTTCATTTCCTTTTTGTCTTCATTTTACCCCCTTTCTCAGTAGGTCTTTTACTTTAGCTAAATTATGTCCCCCAAAATCTTGTTTTATACACCTAATTACTACCCGCTCATTACCAGTCTGATCAGGTAGACCATCAGCTACTCCCTGATTTGATGCAATAGCTACTTAATTTTCCCCCTTTTCTCCCTTCAGGTACAACAGTTTATTCTCCAAGTAGCAGTGACCTTTTGAAGATTTATCTATCTGATTATGTCACTGTTGAAAGGTATAAATCTTCCAACAACAACTTATGTCTCTGAAAATAAAAGACAAGGACCTTACTAAAGTCCGTTTTATTTGACCCCTACTCTCTGTCTCACAGTATTTCCTATCATTTTCCTCTTATTCAGTCAACCCTAGACACTGACTTCCTTGGCATTCCTCAAAATGGGATCAGCTATTTCCCACTTCAGAGTTTTCCTCTGTCTGTCTGTAATGCTCTGCCCTCAGGTATCTTCACTAACTTCAAGTCTCTTCTTAAACATATCCTTATGGAAGCCTTCTCTGATTGTCATATCTAAAATAACAAATCATCATTGCTCATGCTGTCACCTTTATCATATGTTGATTTCCCCTATAGCACTATCAACTGACTTCAAAAAGATTGTTTCTTTATTTATAGTCTCAATGAGAATGTGTATTCCATGGATACAAAGTTTTCTTTTGGGCACTGTTCTAATCCAGTGTTTAGAACATGCCTTGTACTTGGTGGGAATTCTAAAACTAAATGTTGAATTAAGGAATGTATGACTTTTTGGAGGTCCAGCAGGTTACTTCTGTCTGTATCATTGTTCCATTTTGTGTATGTGTGTCATTGAAATTCCTTTTCACCTTACTTTTTCATCTTGGACTCGTCTTATACCATATTTGGGAAACTGTTCATTACTGTATTGGCCAAGACATGACTCTCATCTTGGGTGGGTGTGCTGTAAGTTCAGTTTTCTGTATCTTTTTTATTCTTGATCTGAGAATGTAACTTAACTTGTGAGTAGATATTAATGCTTTTGGACAAAAAATGCACAATAGTTGAATGCTTCAATATAATAATGCTTAGGACCATTGAACTGACATATTTAATCATAGATCTCATCATTATATCTGGAAGAAAAGCTATGATAAACCTAGACAGTGTATTAAAAAGCAGAGACATCACTTTGCTGACAAAGGTCCATATAGTGAAAGCTATGGTTTTTCCAGTAGTCATGCACGAATGTGAGAGTTGGATCAAAATAAGGCTGAGGACTGAAGAATTGATGTTTTCAAATTGTGGTGCTGTAGAAGACTCTTGAGAGTCCCTTGGACTGCAGGGAGATCAAACCAGTTAATCCTAAAGGAAGTCAACCCTGAATATTCATTGGAAGGACTGATGCTGAAGCTGTTTCCAATACATTGGCCATCTGATACAAAAGAGACGACTTATTGGAAAAGACCCTGATGCTGGAAAGATTGAAGGCAGGAGGAGGAGGGGACAGCAGAGGATGAAATGGTTGGATGGTGTCACTGACTCAATGGACATGAATTTGAGCAAACTCCAGGAGATCGTGAAGGGCAGGGAAGGCTGGCGTGCTACAGTTCATGGTGTCCCAAAGAGTTGGACACAACTGAACAACAGCCTCAACATCTTAATATGAGTAGCATAATTAGTGTATATAGATGTTTCTAATGTTTATACTATGAGTACAACATGGGCATTCAAAGTGTTTCTGGGGGTTGGTGAGGAAAGAAGGAGGGGAATGGGTTAAGTCAAGGTCTTTTCTGAAACCATATCTAGATTGTTGTTGTTATTCTGTGGTATAATAAAATAGATAGTTTTACTTTTTTTGCATTGGCACACATACCATCGTTTATAACTTATCTTTTCTTTCATTCTTTCAGTATCTATCTTTAACAGAGCAGGTTAAAGATTTATGATTTGTTGGAAAGTCCATCTTTCTGAATTTAAAATCCTATTCTTTGGTGTGTGCAGGTCACATTGGTATGTCTACAGCTGGGGGATAAATGAGTGATACAACTCTCCATATTATACCACACGGATCCACAGATTTTATTCTCATAAACCTAATGTCCTGTAGAGTTCTCTTTCACATACTATGTACATATTTAAAATTTGTATTCACTTGCTCAGCAGTTTTGTTCTAAATATCTTGAGAAAGGGGTATGTAATCTTCACTATTGATAATGAGAAAAGAGGCCTCTCTTTGCCTACTTCATCTCATTTCCCTGTTTCTCTTTCCTCTTTGAGACAAATTATGAGATCTTTCAGAATAATTCTGGTATCTTATTATACTATGAGTGAATGTGTGGTCCTTGAAAAACTCTGAAGAAAGATACAGTGTGGCTTTATTATATTACTACCTCACTTTTTCCTTTCAAAAAACATAATAACTTATGTTTTCTGCTTTTTTTTGCTGTTAAAATCCTGGTCCTTAGGTACTCCTTGCTCTCCTTGTCACCATCTGGCTATTCCAGGTCCCAATGTATTCTTTTCCTTGTTCCAAGCAGGAAATATTTTTTATTAAGGGCCTTCTCTGATAATGGTAATGCATATTAGAATGTGGATGAAAATGACTCCTCCTGGGAAGCACGATTATCTCAGATAGGAAAATGGCCTGCTTGGTTTACTGATCAGGGTTCCACAGTGAGTGCCAGGAGACCTGCACTCTGTTTCTTAGTCTGACTTTCAACTATTGTGCAATATTGGGTGGGTCTTTTCCTTCAAAATTAAAAAGAGATTGGATTAGTTTTTAGGTTACTTTCAACTGAAACCTTTTATGACGTACATAAGTCAAATTTGAAGCTGTAAACAGGTTGTCTCTTACTACAATAGAAACACACAGGTAAGAATGACTGGGAGAAACAGATAATTCCTGAAATAAAGACAATTAAAACCAACAAAAAGTTACCATAAATATCTTTGCTTATGAAACTCAGGGGGCTCAGTTAAAATGTATTTTTCTTCACTTGTCTTAGCCCACTTGGAATTTTCACATCACTCCCGTCCTTCAGTCAGCAATGGAGCCTCACCTTGTTTAACCAGGATGCTGAGACAGGGAGAGAAGTGAGTGCACATGGAGTTGGTCATGTCAGGGTTGAGAAAAATAAATAATTGCCTGGCATCATGTTCCCTGAAGCACATACCATTAACATCCCATAAATATTCATTTCTTTACAATTTTGCCTTGGTCCTGTGGTCATTCACATATTTAGCTTTTGGTAGCATCAATCCAGAAATAAAATGTACAGTTGGATGAGCTATTTGATAAGCTTTGTCTTTTTAAAATTAGAGCTCTCCTTTTAAATGGGCCTTACACACACACACGCACACACCCATTTTTTAGAACCGACGTAAAATGTTGGGCTGCCTCATGGTCCAGTCTGTGCATTGTGCTGCATTAAAATACAACTCCCAACTGTAGGGGTGCTGCATGTCTTTGCTGCAGTTTGGCTTAAAGGGAGTGAGTAACACAAGGGCTTATATAGTGCACCACATAGGAAGTTTGGCCCCACATTTCTTGAAACATCTGTTTTTCTTCCCCAGAGAACTGCTGAAAAGTCTTTAGAGCCTCAACTAAGTTGTTCCTTCACTGCTTTGCTGCCCCACCCCCTAGTCAAGTGATGCATGCATTTATACCAAGTGTGCACACCCCGTCAAGTGTGCCGTCCCGTGTGTAGTGTAGTGTCTTTTCTCATTCTGGCTATTTTCCTTGTGAAAAATTAGCCTATATGTAGACAAATAAGGAGCCGCAGATTGCATCTCCAAAGGCAGGGATTATGAATTGCAGTAGTTTTTAGCAGTGATGTAAGCTTGCAGATGTTCATTTTTCAGTATATTTTACCTTGTATGTTGTAGAGCTAACCTTTTTGGCACCTAGGACCATTTTCATGGACAAATTTTCCACAGACCAGGGGTGGGGCAGGGGGAATGGTTTCAGGATCATTCAAGGGCATTACATTTATTGTGTCCTTTATTTCTATTGTTATTACATCAGCTCCAACTCAGATCATCAGGCACTAGATCCTGGAGGTTGGGGACCCCCGTTATAGAGAATGTATACTCCTGTAACTAAAAATAAAGTTCATTTGACAGCATTTGTGTTGTCCCAAAGAAAGTACTTTTAAATTTATATTTTCTTGATCTATTTATAATATTTCTCTACTTTCAGAAAAGTATGCTTTTAGGGTGCCCTTGTATCACTTCCAATTCTGTGCTGTTTTGTAATTTTCAGTAATTTCAAACTGTCCCTAGTCCTGCATGTCTGTTGCTGAAACTATTAGACTAGTAGAAGAAAGGCAATGTAACTTTTTATTTCTAATTGGTATTTGATTTTACATAGCTGTTTTCTTTGATATCACTCTAATTGTGTCCTGGAAAAATCTCATTCCCACTGGACTGAAACGATGCTAGATGCTAAAATGTGACTAAGTACTTGCTTACTCATATTATTATATTAAAGGAACATCATTATTATAAGTATTGTTTTTATTTTGAGAGACAACTTGTTTTTATGACTATAGAAGATCGAATTTTAAGGGCAAATGTACAATAATAGAGAATATATGGTAACAAGCTATGAATAAACAATAAAATATTTAATGCTTATTTTCTTATTATTGGAACTACATTTTTATGAGAGGACATTTAAAATAGAATACAAATGATTATTTTATTTTTACATGTCTACTTATAAGACAGTGAAAATATATTTGATTATTTTTACAAAGCTATTTGGCTATACATTTGATGTTTCATTTTAAAATAAGGTATTGGCTACTGTGTTGTAGAAATGATCCTGATAATTTTCTCTCAGAATTGTTACTTGTTACTTTCACTGTGATTTATTAATTTTACAAGTTATATTTTAAATGCTCATATTTACAAAGTTATTTAAATATCAGATATAATTTTTTTTGTTTTTTCAGAAGAAAACTATCAGATGTAATCTTTTTTATTTTTAATTGAACTATAGTTGATGTATAATATTGTGTTTCAGGTGTATAGCAAGTGATTCAGTTATATATTCAGATTCTTTTCCCTTATAGTTTATTATAAAATATTGAATATAGTTTCTTATGCTATACAGTAAATCCTTGTTTATTTTTTATATAATAATGTGTATCTGTTAATTGTATACCACTGATTTATCCCTCCCTCCCTCCTCCTTTCCCCTTTGGTAACCACAGTTTGTTTTCTATGTCTGTGTCTGTTTTGTAAATAAACTCATTTGTATTATTTTTTAATTTCCACATATAAGTGATATCATATATGATATTTATATTTGTCTGATTTACCTCACTTAGTAAGATAATCTGTAGGTCCATTCGTGTGCTACAGTGGTGTATTTCATTCTTTTATGGCTGAATAATATTTCACGTGTACACACACACACTCACTCAGTCACTCACTCTCTATCTTCACTCATCTGTTGATGAATGATTAGGTTGCTTCCATGTCTTGTCTATTGTAAACAGTGCTGCTATGGACATCGGGGTGCATGTATCTTTTCAAATTCTGGTTTCCTCCAAATATATATCTAGGAATGGAATTGCTGTATCATATTGTAGTTTTTAGTTTTTTAAGGAACCTCACTACAATTTTCCAAAGTGACTGCATCAATTTACATTTCCACCAATGCTGAAGGAGGATCCCCTTTTCTCCACATCTTTGCTAGCAATTGTTATTTGTAGACTTTTTTTTTTTTTATGGCCACCTCATGTGTGGCTTGCAGGATCTCAGTTCCCGGACCAGGATTGAACCTGGGTCATACAACAGGGAAAGCCTAGATTCCTCACCATGAGCCTACCAGGAACTCTGTATTATTTGTAGACTTTTTGACTTTTATGGCCATTATGACCACTGTGAAGTGATGCCTCACTGCAGTTTTGATTTGCTTTTAACTAATTTGTGACCTTGAGCATATTTTCATGTGCCTGTTGGCCATCTGTGTGTCTTCTTTGGAGAAATGTCTGTTTAGGTTTTCTGCCCATTTTTTGATTTGAGCTGTATGAACTATTTGTATATTTTGGAAATTAAACCCTTGTCAGTCATGTCATTTGCAAATTCCTCATAGTTCATAGATTGTCTTTTCATTTTGTTGATGGCTTCATTAGCTGTGCAAAAGCTTGTAAGTTTGATTAGGTTCCATTTTTTTCTCATTTACTTTTGCTTTTATTTCTTTTACCTTGGGAAACTGATCTAAGAAAATATTGCTGTGATTTTATTGTGCTTTATTAACAACACAAAACATTTTAATTGATCATCTTTACAAATTTGTTTTAAACTCTACAAATTTTTCAAGTTTTAATTAAAGATAATTTATATGCAATAAAGTTCACGTCTTTCTAGTGTACAGTTCTGAATGTTTTCACAAACACATAGCTGTGCACTCACTACCACAATCAAGGTGTGGAACAGTCCCATCGCGCTCCAGAATTTTCCCATGTGGGTTTGGTCAACACCTCCTCTCATCTTGTAGTCTCTGGTAGCCGCTGATCTATTTTCTGTCCCTAGAGTCTTGTTTTTTAAAGTGTGTTTTTTGGGGGAGGTAACAGTCTTTTTAACTGAGTGAATTTGATGTTGTAGCACTGTTTACGTCTATGAAGTCCACCATGTCACAGATTGTAACGTGGTCTCTATTGTAGCCGTACCTATCGCATCCCATAATTGCAGTGCAATGTTGTTGTCTCTCTTCACTGTACTGTGTAGTGAATGTCTGTGGCTTATTTACTACTCCTTTCAAGTTTGTACCCTTAAACAACATCAATCTTACCCCCCCATCCCCATCTCTTGGTAGCCACCTATTTTGCTCTCCGATTTTACAAGTTTGACTTTGTTAGATTCCACATTCATGTGCGGTGTCAGACAGCACAAGCCTCTCTGACTTGTTTCAGCATGATGTGCTCAAGGTCTATCCATGTTGATGCAAATGGCAGGATAAGGCTTCCCCAGTGGGAAGTGGGTAAAGAACCTGCCTGCCTGTGCAGGAGACATAAGAGATTCAAGTTCAGTCTCTGGGTTGGAAGAATCCCCTGGAGGAGGGCATGGCAATCCACTCCAGTATTCCTGCCTGGAGAACCCCTTGGACAGAGAAGTGTTATATGTATATATGCATTATATACATGTAGATAATATTTCAGTCCTGTCTGACTCTTGTATAATGTATTTATACAAATTGTATAAAATACTCACGTTTAATATATATGTATATACTATATCTATATGTACGTATTACATTCAACTCTGTGTTATTAATCATGCGGTATGTAACCTTCAGAGGCAGGCTTTTTTCATCTAGCTTAACACATTTGAGATTCATCAAATTGTTGTGTATATCAGTTTTGCCTTCGTGAGAATGTAGTCGCTTGTTCCTATCATAATTTCTTAGGAGTTTATAATTCTCCTCTCATTTATTATTCAAGTATGTTTATTTTATAGATTATTGCATTTTATTTTGACTTATAAATTGGCTTTGCTTATGAACTAGAGACTTTACTATTTGATCTTTTTTGAGAATTAATTTGGGGTCCTCTACATAGCTGTCTACTCTCATTTCTGTTTCCACCCTTAGTCTCTCTTGTTCTCATACTTCTTTCCTTTGTTCTCATAGGTGTTTGTTGTTCTTTTCACTCCTTTTCATCTGTTTGACAAGTTGAAAGATGTACAGCCCATTCAGGTAGTTAGCTTTTAAAGAAGAAGAAGCTCATTATCAGTTGATTAATAATACCCATTCATTTATTCAGTCACTTACTCGTTTATTCATTGATTTCTGATCACCTACAATCTGTAAATGGCAAAAGAAGTAAGAAGAATCCAAGAATTGAAACCTTTGAGATAATAAATTTTTGTTCTCCCTTCCAAATCAGGTGGGAGATGGAGACAGGGTTTGTTACTCAGGGGCACTGTCAGATGGCTTATGGACTGCAGGATATGGAAAAATAATATATTCAGAGAAGTAAATCAAAAAGTCAGGCTTCCCTTGTGACAGCTGGTAAAGAATCCGCCTGCAATGCGGGAGACCTGGATTCAGTTCCTGGGTTGGGAAGAGTCCCTGGAGAAAGGAATGGCTACCCACACCAGTATTCCCACACCTGCCAATGAGGAGACATAAGAGATGCAGGTTTGATCCCTGGGTCGGGAAGATTCCCTGGAGGTGGGCATGGCAACCCACTCCAGTATTCTGGCCTGGAGAATTCCATGGAGTGTAGTCCTTGGGATCGCAAAGAGTCGGACACAACTGAGCGACTTTCACTTTCAAATCAAAAAGTTAGGTGGGCTGCTAAGGACAAATTGTCAGTTTGAAGAGGCCAACTAGGCTGAAATGGAACAAAAATCAGGGAGGCAAGACAGGAATGAAAATGCACAAGACGACTGGAGAAACCCTTTGTGGGTTGCCTTTTTTTTACAGGTAAGAAATGAGTAATTTAAAGACATCTGTATGTGAGAGAAGCAGTCCCCATTTTCATAGTCCTGGCTAGTGGCTTTGTGAAACTTACATGAATGAATAATTGTAATATTCAATAATTGACAAAATTTAATTGATAGAAAGTTCTTCCTTACATTGAATTGAAATCAATTAGCCATTATTTCTAACTCCACCTTTTGGTTTTACACAGACTATTTCACACAGATAATTTTGCAGATGTCTTAAAAAATTTTATAATCAATAAACCTTTCCTTTCTGAGGATAAAGAAGTCATATTTCTTCAGTTATCCTTCATATATACTCTTTGGATTTCTTTTGCCCTTCACAGGTCTCATTACCCTCCTCTGGATATGAGGGTACCAGAGGTACCCTTCTCTTTGCTGAAGCTTCCCTTTAAAATGTATCCAGAGCTGAATACCACGCCATGTATATGTTCTGACCAACACAGAATGCAATGAAAATTTGTCCTCATTTTTTCTGTAACCTAATGGCAATTTTTTTTCAGTCATGTTACATTGTTACTAGAATGTTGCTTCACTTCATGTAAATTGCAAATAATATCAGTTTGAATATTGTAAAAAATAGGATTTATATGTCTGTAACATTTGTTTCTTTATAATTTAGTGTATTCAGCATGTCAAGATTTTTTACAATCTTGGTTCTATTATCTATGTTAACAATTGTGTCATCTATAATTTTGATTAACACATTTTATACTCTACTTAATTATTTTTGAAAATATTGATCAGAGCAAGGTTAAGAATAGAGCCTTTTTTTTAAACTCAGTGAGTAGGAGCTCTTTGATTTATCATTAACCCTTTGGATGGGATTATTTACCTACTGGTATACATCTGAAATTAATCATAAGTGTCATTATAAAAATGGCTAATATTAAGCAGTAGATACTTTTCTAGGAAATTTGTGTGTGAATTAATTTATTTTTCATACTGTCTTTATGAGGATTTATACTGTTATTTCCCCATTTTACCAATGGCAAAGCTGAGTTACAGGTTGTCCAGAACTGTGAAGCATCTGAGATTTTACCTTACTTGCATGGTAACAAATTAGTCAGACACTATTTTGTAGAACTTTATAGAAGACAAAGGACTTTATTACTCCTGACACAGTGAGGAGCAGGAATCTTACACTTGCTTTGGTTTGTTCCTTGTCCCCCACGTTCAGGGACTTCCCTGGAGGCCCAGATGGTCAATCAACCTGCAGTGCAGGAGACCCGGGGTTGGTGCTGGTGGTGGAGACCCTGCCTGCCAGAGCAGGAGAGTGGAGACACTGGTTTGATCCCTGAATTGGAAAGATCCCTTGCAGGCGGCCATGGCAACTCACTCCAGTGTCTTTGCCTGGGGAATCATAGAAAGAGGAGCCTGGCAGGCTATGGTCCATAGGGTCTCAAAGATCGGACCTGACTGAAGCGACTTAGCACGCATGTACCCCTAAGTCCATCAGGGGCTCCACAGAGTGGCCCAAGTCCATGTTGTACACTCTGTATCACTCTGTATTGCAGATGAGGAACTTCAAGTTTAGGAACCCTGATCTTTTGTAATGGGCTATAAGCAAACCTTCCCTTTGTTCAGAGGGAGGTATTATGGATATTCAAAGGCAATTTGGTATATAGACATCCATGAGAAAGATAGTCTAGAAAAAAGGCTGTCAGTGCCTCTGCTCACAAAACATGCAGAAACTTGACCGATCTATATTTGCCTCTTAATCTAAGAATTTCCCCCAAAGTTACATAGGAAGTGGACTTAACAGTTGGCCATGAAAGACTTACTCCATACTTTCTTGGTCCAGGCATTGTACAGCCAATGCCTTTCTCTGATCCACTCATCTAATAACGTGTGAGACAAGGAAACAAGGTTTAGTATGACTTATTTTTAACAAATCCATGGCAGGCTTTTTTTTTTTTTTTTTTTTAATGTAAGTGCTCACAAACCATCTGTTTAGTAACCTGTTGTAGAATTTTGTTGGGGAATAATGTCAAGATCACTGATCTTCGTTTCCTAGAATCCTTTTACCTTCAAAAAATAAAATAACATTTGTCCCCTCTTATGTGTTACATCTGCTCTTGTTGTTTGTAACTCTTTCAAGGTTATCAAGTGTAGTTTAGTGATAACATATACAAGCTACTTTTTAAAGACACCTTAAAATTTTAACCTAGTGTTTCTGCATACCTGAACTTATTTAAAGTGACTCATGGCCCTCTTTTCCTGAGCTTTTATTTTCTCATTAATCATATTTGATTTTACATTTTAGTATAACTTTTCTTTTTGATGGAGAAGGTAAACTACGCAAGAATCAAGAAGTTCAACTGTATCTCAGTTATCTTAGAACCTATCACTGTCCCAAACACTAGGCTTATATCCTCTTTATTATTTTCTCCATATCTAAATATCTTGAAGTGTTTCTAGTTTTTTTTTGGGGGGGGGTTGGGGTGAAGATTTGCCACAGCCCATTTTAAGAATTTAATAATATTAAAGCTTTGAGTCATGTTTCTGTACTGTTTCTTGCCATATAATATCACTTATGAGGTTGAATAATCGCTGTGTAATGCTTTTTGTTTTTAAGATATTTTCTAATTAGTTTTGCTAGTGTCTTCTGAGACTGGAAACTTATAATTTCACTTTTAATATCTCATAATTTCAGTAGATATGATATTGATATTTGTCCCAAACCATTTTTATTTTAGAGTTTCATGCCAAGTCATTGAATATATTTTCAGTTCAGCTCAGTTGCTCAGTTGTGTCCGACTCTTTGTGACCCCATGGACTGCAGCACTCCAAGCCTCCCTGTCCATCACCAACTCCTGGAGTTTACCAAAACTCATGTCCACTGAGTTGGTGATGCCATCCAACCATCTCATCCTCTATTGTCCCCTTCTCCTGCCTTCAGTCTTCCCCAGCATCAGGGTCTTTTCCAATGGGTCAGCTCTTCGCATCAGGTGGCCAAAGTATTGAAGTTTCAGCTTCAACATCAGTCCTTCCAATGAACACTCAGGACTAATCTCCTTTAGGATAGACTGGTTGGATCTCCTTGCATCTAAGGAACTCTCAAGAGTCTTCTCCAACACCACAGTTCAAAAGCATCAATTCTTCGGTGCTCAGCTTTCTTTATAGTCCAACTCTAATATCCATACATGATTATTGGAAAAACCATAGCCTTGACTAGATGGACCTTTGTTGGCAAAGTAATGTCTCTGCTTTTCAATATGCTGTCTAGGTTGGTCATAACTTTCCATCCAAGGAGTAAGCATCTTTTAGTTTCATGGCTGCAGTTACCATCTGCAGTGATTTTAGAGCCCCCCAAAATAAAATCTGCCACTGTATATATGTGGAAGTTGGTAATTTTTTTTTTCTGTAAAAGACTAGATAGTAAATACAGGTTGTGGACCATTGGTCTCTGTCACAACTAGTCAACTCTGCCACTGTAATATAAAAGCAGCTATGGACGGCACCTAAGTGCATGAATATGGTTGTGTGCCAGTAGTTTTATTTATGGACATTAATGTTTGAATTTTATATAATTTTCATATTTCATAAGATATACTTTTGGTTTTGATTCAGGCATTTAAAACTATAAAAATGTATACCTCGTAGACCATCCAAAATCAGGTGGTGAGCCAGTAAAGCTCACGACTATATTTGCCAAGCATGCACACAAGCACACACACATATAGTTGTTGATATAAATATAGACATATCTTTTAAAATTTCTGTTTCTAAAATCCATGCCACATTTTGTTCACTGGCTTGGAACTGTGCACTTAAAATTGACATGGACTTCTAAGAATTCTATGACAAATTTTTTTTCTTATTTCTTCCCATTTAGTTGCTATCAAGTAGTAGTTCTCTTTATTGCTTTCTTTTTTTTTTTAAGTTTGAACATCATTATACTATTTATTGAAGTAGAAAGAACTTGAAAATTATTTTTACTGCAAAACTTCAGTCAAATAAATGGAAATAATGGATAATAAAATGCTGTTCCTTATTTTGATTTCCTAAATCATGATTTACCCCAATTATAACTTAAGGTAATTACATTGAAATTTTCCTGAAAGATAAACAGTATTAATAATGGGCTTTACAGAAACCAGTTTCTTTACAAAGTCTTGACCAACTGTTACCTGACTATGCCAGTAAGGAGAACCTTCCTTCAAAGATATTTTTAGAGAAAATTTTTGTTTCTTTGTTTGTTTTTCTTTTTAAAATTGGGAAGACTGTAAAACATAAAAGAAATGCAAATATGTAGTAAAAATTACTTATTCAGAGTTCTACCTGCTCATATCAAACTTCTCTTTAAGAAAACCTATCCAGTACAATTGAATCAACATACAATTTATCATTATTTTTATGGTAACAGATTTTTTCAAATTGAGCTTTTAAAAAGTACATTTAACTACAAAAGTAAGATTAAATAGGTACTTATAAAATATATTTACCCTGAAATGGTTAAGAAAAAATTTTGACTGGACTGGGTCTTTGTTGCTGTGCACAGGCTTTCTCTAATTGCACTAAGAAGGGGCTAGTCTTTGTTGTGGTGTGTGGTCTTCTCATTGTGATGGCTTCTGTTGTTGTGCAGCACAAGCTTCAGTAGTTGTGGCCCATGGGCTTACTTGCTTTGTGGCATGTGGGATCGTCCCAGACCGTGCATCAAAGCCATGTTCCCTTTATTAGCAGGTAGATTCTTATCTGCACCACCAGAAGAAGTCCTACTTATTGCTTCTTAAGTCTTTAGCAAGAAAAAATTATTAGCAAGCCAATAGTTCATTAGTTTCTGTCCTTTATTGTGTTCATCTTTGCATGAAATGTTCCCTTGGTATCTCTGATTTTCTTGAAGAGATCTCTAGTCTTTCCCATTCTATTGTTTTCCTCTATTTCTTTGCACTGATCACTGAAGAAGGCTTTTGTATCTCTCCTTGCTGTTCTTTGGAACTCTGCATTCAAATGGCCATTTCCTTTTCTCCTTTGCCTTTTGCTTCTCTTCTTTTCAAAGCTATTCGTAAGGCCTCCTCAGACAAGCATTTTGCCTTTTTGCATTTCTTTCTCTTGGGGATGGTCTTGATCACTGCCTCCTGTACAGTGTCACAAACCTCTGTCCGTAGGTCTTCAGGCACTCTGTCTAGCCGATCTCATCCCTTGATTCTATTTGTCACTTCTATTGTATAGTCATAAGGGATTTGATTTAGATCATACCTGAATAGTCTGGTGGTTTTCCCTACTTTCTTCAATTTAAGTCTGAATATTGCAATAAGGATTTCATGATTTAAGCCACAGTCAGCTCCCAGTCTTTTTTTGCTGACTGTATGGAGTGTCTCCATCTTTGGCTGCAAAGAATATAATCAATATGATTTTGGTATTGACCGCCTGGTGACGTCCATGTGTAGAGTCTTCTCTTGTGTTGTTGGAAGAGGGTGTTTGCTATGACCAGTTCATTCTCTTGGCATAACTCTATTAGCCTTTGCCCCTCTTCATTCTGTACTCCAAGGACAAATCTGCACATTACTCCAGGTATTTCTGGAGAAGGCAACGGCAACCCACTCCAGTACTCTTGCCTGGAAAATCCCATAGACGGAGGAGCCTGGTAGGCTGCAGTCCATGGGGTTGCTAGGAGTTGGACACGACTGAGCGACTTCACTTTCACTTTTACTTTCATGCATTGGAGAAGGAAATGGCACCCCACTCCAGTGTTCTTCCCTGGAGAATATCAGGGACAGGAGGGGCTGGTGGGCTGCTGTCTATGGGGTCGCACAGAGTCGGACACGACTGAAGCAATAGCAGCAGCAGCAGCAGCCAGGTATTTCTTGACTTCTTACTTTTGCATTCCAGTCCCCTATAATGAAAAGGACATTTTTGGGGGTTGTTAGTTCTAGAAGGTCTTGTAGGTCTTCATAGAACAGTTCAAATTCAGCTTCTTCAGCCTTATTGTTCAGGTCTTAGACTTGGATTACTGTGATTTTGAGTGGTTTGCCTTGGAAACAAACAGAGATCATTCTGTCGTTTTTGCAGTTGCATCCAAGTACTGCATTTCTGACTCTCTTGTTGACCATGATGGCTACTCCATTTCTTCTAAGAGATTCTTGCCTACAATAGTAGATATAATGGTCATCTGAGTTAAATTCACCCAGTCCATTTTAGTTCACTGATTCCTAAAATGTTGATTTCACTCTTGCCATCTCCTGTTTGACCACTTCCAATTTGCCTTGATTCATGGACCTAACATTCCAGTTCCTATGCAATATTGCTCTTTACAGCACTAGACTTTGCTTCCATCACCAGTCACATCCACAACTGGATGTTTTTGCTTTCACTCCATTTCTTCATTCTTTCTGGAGTTATTTCTCCACTGATCTCCAATAGCATGTTGGGCATCTACAGACCTGGGGAGTTCATCTTTCAGTGTCCTATCATTTTGCCTTTTCATACTGTTCATGGGGGTTCTCAAGGCAAGAATACTGAAGTGGTTTGCCATTCCCTTCTCCAGTGGATCACATTTGTCAGAGCTTTCCACCATGACCCGTCCGTCTTGGGTGGCCCTACACGGCATGGCTCATAGTTTCATTGAGTTAGACAAGGCTGTGGTCCCTATGATCAGATTGGTTAGTTTTCTGTGATTGTTGTTTTTAATCTGTCTGCCCTCTGATGGAGAAGGATAAAAGGCTTATTGAAGCTTCCTGATGGGAGAGACTGACTGAGGCAGAAATTTGGTCTTGTTGGGAAAGACTAGATATCTCTTCAAGAAAATTAGAGAAACCAAGGGAATATTTCATGCAAAGATGGACACAATAAAGGACAGAAATAGTATGGACCTAACAGAAGGAGAAGATATTAAGAAGAGGTGGCAAGAATACACAGAAGATCTATACATAAAAAGATCTTCATGACACAGATAATCATGATGGTGTGATCACTCACCTAGAGCCAGACATCCTGGAATGCAAAGTCAAGTGGGCCTTAGGAAGCATCACTATGAACAAAGCTAGTGGAGGTGATGGAATTCCAGCTGAGCTATTTCAAATCCTAAAAGATGATGCTGTGAAAGTGTTGCACTCAGTATGCCAGCAAATTTGGGAAACTCATCAGAGGCCACACTAGTGGAAAAGGTCAGTTTCATTCCAATCCCAAAGAAAAACAATGCCAAAGAATGTTCAAACTACTACACAGTTGCACTCATCTCACACACTACTAGTAAAGTAATGCTCAAAATTCTCCAAGCCAGGTTTCAACAGCATGTGAACTGTGAACTTCCAGATGTTCAAGCTGGATTTAGAAAAGGCCGAGGAACCAGAGGTCAAATTGCCAACATCCATTGGATCATTGAAAAAGCAAGAGAGTTCCAGAAAAACATTTGCTTTTTTGACTATGCCAAGACTTTGACTGTGTGGATCATAAAAAAGTGTGGAAAATTCTTCAAGAGATGGGAATGCCAGACCACCTGACCTGCCTCCTGAGAAACCTGTATGCAGATCAGGAAGCAACAGTTAGAACTGGACATGGAACAACAGACTGGTTCCAAATCGGGAAAGGAGTACATCAAGGCTGTCTATTGTTACCCTGCTTATTTATTTTATATGCAAAGTACATCATGAGAAACACTGGACTGGATGAAGCACAAGCTGGAATCAAGATTGCCGGGAGAAATATCAATAACCTCAGCTAGGCAGATGACACCACCCTTATGGCAGAAAGCAAAGAAGAACTAAAGAGCCTCTTGATGAAAGTGAAAGAGGAGAGTGAAAAAGCTGGCTTAAAGCTCAACATTCAGAAAACGAAGATCATGGCATCTGATCCCATTACTTCATTGCAAATAGATGGGAAAACAGTGGAAACAGTGACAGACTTTATATTTTTGGGCTCCAAAATCACTGCAGATGGTGACTGCACCCATGAAATTAAAACGTGCTTGCTCCTTGGAAGAAAAGTTATGACAGTATGTTAAAGCTAGACAGCATATTAAAAAGCAGAGATGTTACCTTGCCAACTAAGATCCGTCCAGTTAAAGCAATGGTTTACCCAGTAGTTGTGTATGGATGTGAGAGTTGGACTATGAAGAAAGCTGAGCACCGAATAATTGATGCTTTTGAACTGTGGTTGGAGAAGACTCTTGAGAGTCCCTTGGACTGCAAGGAGATCCAACCATTCCATCCTAAAGGAAAGCAGTCCTGAATATTCACTGAAAGGACTGATGTGAAAGCTGAAACTCCAATACTTTGGCCACCTGATGTGAAGAACTGACTCATTTGAAAAGACCCTGATGCTGGGAGAGATTGAAGTCAGGAGGAGAAGAGAATGACAGAGGATGGCATCACCTACTCAATGGAAATGAGTTTGCATCAACTCCGGGTGTTGGTGATGGACAGGGAGGCCTGGCAGGCTGTAGTCCATGGGATTGCAGAGTCGAACATGACTGAGTAACTGAACTGAACTGAACTGAGTTCATTAGTTACTCAACTTTTGTCATTATTATTATTACAGTGTCAGTCTGGATAATAAGTACAATGACCAGCAGAGTCATCAGTGCTCTAGTTTGAACCAAGTACAGTGTTCAAATCATTTTCTCTGAGATCAGGGCAAAGCAAAAATATCTGGAAGCTCTCCAACAGGTAGAAGAGTCATGTAGCATCATCATGACTAGCAGAGGCAACATTAAGTATGAGGCAAAGCTTTGACATGACCCACAGCTTTTTATCTACTCTTTGGTACATGAGGTTATGTGTAGACCAGAATCCCAGGGTATGATTAGATGGGTGAAGTATCTGATTGGAATCATGAATTTGAAAACTTATCACAAAAATGTTCTCAATCAGCCAGAAAGTCTGTTTAAGTAGGTTTTACTTCTGTGCTTTTGGGTAAGGGGGATCTCCTACTGTATTTGCTCATGGTGCCTCTTTATGTTTTTTAGATGTTCTGGTATTCTTTATTTATATTTTTAAGATAACAAAACAGACCCAACATTGCAGGGTCTGTTTCAGGGAATGTTTCTGTTCTTATATTTGATGTAAACTTTGTAGATTATACAGTCTAAGCTGAAGGAGATGGGAAGATGGATGAAAAGGCTAAGAATGAGGAATAGCAGAGTTCTCTCCCTTGATGTTCTTTCTTCCTTGCTATGAGCAAATGCATTATACTGAAAGGGCTTAGTAGACTATTTGACTCTTTTTTTTTTTTTTCCTTTAGAACATATATCTTTTTGACAGGAGGCTTGACTTAGAAGTAACATTTGTCACTTTATCATATGGAAGAGTTATAAGTTGAACAGTATCATTTCTGTTTCTTTCTTGGAATTTAATCTTTTTTAGCTTCCACTATTCAATTTCTTGAATAAGTAGTCTGTGATTTTTAAAATTCTCAACTAACCGATAATTCCCATACTTCCTAAATGCCCTCTCTGAACTCATCTTGCATATTCTTTACTTTCTTTGACCTAAAGGCACTTATGTGAACAGTATTCCTACCATTTTAAGTATCAAAAAGCATATTTCTATCATATAATATTGAATTTCCTTGTGAAATAACTTAGTTCAGAATTATGTGAATTTTATAGTTTTGTGTCTTAAATCTTTTTAGTTCATTGGTCTAGGTAGCTGTCATTGTGTTGAATCAAAGCTCTTTCTATGAGGTAGTGTGTGTGAGTTTACCAAAGTCATGATCAGAATCACTTTTAGAAGAGAGAGGTTTCAAAATAAAGCTTGAAAAATACAGGCAAACTCTTCTAGAGTTAAGACAACAATAAATGAAATATTTATGAGTCAGAGATTGGCCGTATGAGAAAATACAGATGAGTATGTGGTTTCATTGCATTACTTACAATATTTCTGTGACCAAAAGAATGAAAAGTGCAAAAAGACCTAATGCAGTCAGGTGTGGGGCTGCTGAGATGTGCAGAGATAATGAACTATTATGGTCTTACTCAGAGAGTGAAGTTCTCTTTTTATTTTTTTGAAAATGTTAATAGGGGGTGAAGAGATACAACTAGAGGATTAAAAAAAATACTGTTTGATGACACAGTGATACAAGTTAAAAATTAATTGAAAACCTATTAATATATATAGCCTCTATTTTCATAAAGAGCTATTCCATTATTTCTGTTTTTAATCACATTTTTCAATAATAATATTTAGTCATTTTAACTTGTTCTTAATTTAAATTTCAATATGTGGTGGTAAAAGTTAAAATAAATGTAGTGATTCTTTTGATGTGGCAGCTGAATTCTCCCTTGTAAAGTCCATAAGTAAATTGACAAATGGCATGTGAAGTCCCTTCAGCGTTGTCTGATTCTTTGTGACCTCTTGGACTGTAGCCCACCATGCCCTTCTGTCCATGGAATTCTCCAGGCAAAAATACTGGAGTGGGTAGCCATGCCCTCCTCCAGGGAATCTTCTTGACAAAGGGATCGAACCCATGTCGATGAGTTCTGCATTGTGTCTTGTGTCTCCTGCACTGGCAAGCAAGTTCTTTACCTCTTGTGCCACCTGGCAGGCCAAGTCAAGTGCATTATTAACTGAAGAAATAACCTTTTATTCCTAGAAAGTAACATTTATTCAAATAAAAAGATCTAATATGTTTTAGCATAGCAAGTTCATTTAATTTTATGGTGCTGTTGAGGAAATGTCTTAAGCCTAATATAAATAAGTGAAAAAAATCATTTGTGATAATTTTTGGTCATAAGAATCATATAGGGAAAATTGTCAAACTGCTAACCAGCCTGATTGTGATTATCTGATTTATTAGTAGTTCTGGATAGGGATCAGAAATGTGCATGTTTAGAAAATGTTCTACATGATTCAGATAAGTTGGTAGGAAGACCAACTTTAGAAGACTTTAGAAACACTGAAGTATTTTGTGTGTGTGCTGTGCTCAGTTATGTCTGACTTTTTGTCGCCCCTATGGACTGTAGCCTGCCAGGCACCTTTCTGTGGAATTTTCCAGGCGAAAGTACTGAAGCGGGTTGCCACTTCCTTCTTCAGGGGATCTTTGTAGCCCAGGGATTGAATCCACATCTCCTGCACTGGCAGGTGGATTCTTTACCCCTGAGCCATCTGGGAAGAGGAGTAAAATAAAGCTTTTTTTCCCGCCTCAGGAAATTAGGGAGTTGAAATAGAACCCAAATTTCACTGATTATCAGAAATAAAATTGTGATTTAGAATATAAAATATATAAATACTCCTATAAGTAAATCCAAAACCTCTAAAGTTCTAATAGTTTTCACTTCTGATTTTGTTTTTTTTTTTTTTTTATCCAGTGAGCATTTTAAGTTTCTATAAGTAATCTAATAGAAGAATGCAGTTTCATATGTAGAAAAGAAATTATAGAAAGAGGAAAATACAATTAGCGTCCTTTAAAAGAAGACAGAGACAGAGAAGGGAGGGGTTTTGGGGGTGGAAGGGTGTGAGCAGAAAGAGAGAAAGAGACAAGAAGAGAGAGGGAGGTGGAAGTAGTTGTGCTATGTTGTATGTGTTTAAAGTTTGAGGCATTTAAGTTTGTCATGTTGTGTAAATTTGTCCTGTGACATTTCAGTTAACAAAGTTTTTTGTTCGTTTATCTTCATTGAGCTATATTTATGCCATATCATAGTGATTGTATTAAAATTGGACAAAATAAAATGAAGATCTGGAAGTTACCTGAAGAATTACAGTAACTCTTTTTGAATCAAACATATTTGGAATCTAGATAGTCTCCTGAAGTTTGTCAATTGACTGTTTGAAATTGGGAATAATTCTTCCTATTGGAATATAATGCTCTAAGTATTGATCAGTTTGCAGTGAAAATTTTGATAATGAATTATGTTTGAATACTAGTCTTTAAGATAGAAACTTAGTTCATTTAGGCTTCCCCGGTGGCTCAGATGGTAAAGAATCTTCCTGCAACGCAGGAGACCCAAGTTTGATCCCTGGGTCAGAATGATCCCCTGGAGAATGGAATGGCATCTTGCTCCAGTTTTCTTTGTGACAGAGGAGCCTGATGGTCTGCAGTCCATGGGGTCACAAAGAGTCGGACACGACTGAATGACTAACACTTAGTTCATTTATTTTGAATGCTTGTGGTTGGGACAACCTAGTTTAGGAAACTCAGTCAGTAAAAGGCTGTTTCTTGTTTTGCAAATTCTCCACCTCAGAGAATCTCTTCATCACTAAGTTTCTAAACCTAGTTTCTTCAACTCTCCCTCAGGAAATGGATCCTCTCATATTTTTCTGTGAGTTGACAGAAAGAAAGAATTTATAATTATAGGTACAACTTTGGGTTTGAGAATGCACTAGACACTTGGGCATGAGGTTCTGATTTTATAAGGTAGCTGCTGAAGAAGGGAGAAAAAGAAGTGTAGGCGAGATGGGAGGGAAATAGGACAACCTTACCTTTTGGCTAAGAGCGAGCTTGCGCCTGGACTGGCTTAGGTGCAAATGTAACCAGGGAAACAGGGAAAGCGGTTTAGTCTTGAGTCCCACTGTCAGAACCCTGCAGGGAGCAAGAGCCAGAGTCAGAGTCAGTTGGTTAGTCCTTCACTCTTAGAGCATCAATTCTCTAAACAAGCCAAGTTAAAGCAGAATAAAAAAGACGGGACACAAAAGTGAGTCAGGTAATCTTTTTTTTTGCTGAATTGATGGGCTCAATAGAGGACAGAAATGGTATAGACCTAATAGAAGCAGAAGATACTAAGAAAGAGGTGGCAAGAATATACAGAAGAACTGTACAAAAAAGATCTTCATGACCCAGATAATCACAATGGTGTGATCACTAACTAGAGCCAGACATCCTGGAATGTGAAGTCAAGTGGGCCTTAGAAAGCATCACTACAAACAACGCTAGTGGAGGTGATGGAATTCCAGTTGAGCTATTTCAAATCCTGAAAGATGATGCTGTGAAAGTGCTGCACTCAATATGCCAGCAAATTTGGAAAAGTCAGCAGTGGCCACAGGACTGGAAAAGGTCAGTTTTCACTCCAATCCCAAAGAAAGGCAATGCCAAAGAATATCAGTCCTATGTGTTCATTGGAAGGACTGATGTTGAAGTTGAAACTCCAATACTTTGGCCATCTGATATGAAGAGCTGACTCATTTGAAAAGACCCTGATGCTGGGAGATTGAGGGTAGGAGAAGGGGATGACAGAGGATGAGATGGTTGGATGGCATCACCGACTCAATGGACATGAGTTTGGGTAGACTCCAGGAGTTGGTGATGGATAGGGAGGCCTGGCATGCTGCAGTCCATGGGGTCACAAAGAGTCAGACACAACTGAGCAACTGAACTGAACTGATCCAAAGATCTGTAATAACTATGGACCTTTGAATAGCAGTGTTAGTATATTTCTAAAATATTTTGTAGCTAATCAGCCTCTTTAAAAAAAATACTGAAATATAGTTGATTTATAATACTGTGCTTGTTTCAGGTGTACAACAAAGAGATTCAGTTATATATTTATTTATCTATATTCTTTATAGGTTATTTTCTATTATAGATTATAATAGAATGCTGCTGCTAAGTCACTTCAGTCGTGTCCGACTCTGTGCAACCCCATAGACAGCAGCCCACCAGGCTCCCCCGTCCCTGGGAGTCTCCAGGCAAGAACACTGGAGTGGGTTGCCATTTCCTTCTCCAATGCATGAAAGTGAAAAGTGAAAGTGAAGTCGCTCAGTCGTGTCCAACTCTTAGCGACCCCATGGACTGCAGCCTACCAGGCTCCTCCGTCCATGGGATTTTCCAGGCAAGAGTACTGGAGTGGGGTGCCATTGCCTAAGTGAATACAATTCCCTGTGCTATACAGTAAATCATGGTTGCTTATCTGTGTCGTATATAGTAGTGTGTATATTTTACTCCCAAACTCCTAATTTATCTCTGCCTTTTCCCCTTTGGTAACCATAAGTTTGTTTTCTATGTCTGTGAACCTATTTCTTATTTGTAAATAACTATCTTTTTTTTTTCTTTTTTAGATTTCATGTATAAGCACTATCGTGTAATATTTGTCTTTCTCTGTCTTACTTACTTCACTTTTGTATCATGGTCTCTAGTTCCATCCATGTTGCTGCAAATAGCATTATTCAATTCTTTTTATGGATGAATAATATCCCATTGTGTGTGTGTGTGTGTGTGTGTAAACCACACCTTCTTTATGCATTCATTTGTCAGTGGAACTTTAGGTTGCTTCCGTGTCTTGGCTGTTTTGAGTAGTGCTGCTGTATGCATTGGGGTGCATGTATGTAGGCCATAAGTATATCTTTTCTAATTATGGTTTTCTCTAGATATATACCCAGGAATGGGACTTCTGGTCATATGGAGGTTCTGTTTTTAGTTTTTAAAGAAACCTCCATACTGTTTTCCAAAGTGGCTGCACCAGTTTACATTCCCTACAGTGTAGGAGGAGGGGTCCCTCTCTCCACACTGTCTCCAGCATTTGTTGTTTGTAGAGTTTTTGACCATGACCTTTATGACCAGTGTGAGGCAATACCTCGCTGTAGTTTTGGCTTGAATTTCTCTAATAATTGGGGATGTTGAGCATCTTTGCATGTGCCTGTTGTCTTTGGGAAAATATTTGAATTTTCTGTTCATTTTTTGATTGGGTTGTTTGTTTTGTTGATATTGAGCTGTTTGAAGTGTTTCTATATTTTTGAAATTAATCCCTTGTCTGTTGCTTCATTTGCAAATATTTTCTCCTGTTCTATAGTTTTTTCAGTCAGTTGGATCTTTGAACTAATTCTGTGAGATCATTAAGGCAGATGGTTATAGTCTATGCTCTCTGCTGATGAGAAAATAACAGAAATACTTGTTTACTCAAGGTTGTGTGGCTAGTAAGTGGTGCAATCCAGTGAGTCATCTCCCTTCCCATAGTCTAGTGTTCTTCCCTCTCTGTAAAACACACTGCCTCTCATGGACTAGACATCTGAGTCTTCAGAATATCTCTTGGATGTTAACTGCTTGGAGGGCAAAGGTGATGTCTCCTGTTTCTTTCGTAGTTCTTTGTATCACGGGTACATATAGTGGAAGCCCAGCAGGAATATTTGTTAACTGAGATGTGGGCTTGACATCATGGCAAGAGGAGAGCTTGGGATTAGACAGATGGAGAGGCACAGGCATATGCTGGCTGTGTGATCTGGGTCAAGTTATTTGATCTCTGAACTTGATTTTCTTATCTATAAAATATGGACGAAAATTCTACATAGTGGGTTTTTTTTTTTCTTTTTGGTATGAGTCAAAAATAACATTTGTAAGGTTTCCTATGGTCTTCCCTGGTGGCTCAGTTGGTAAAGAATCTGCCTGCAATGTAGGAGACCCCGGTTTGACTCCTGGGTCAGGAAGATCCCCTGGAGAAGGGAATGGCTACCTATTGTAGTATTCTTGCCTGCAGAATACCATGGACAGAGGAGCCTGGTGGGCTAGAGTCCATGGGGTAGCAAAGAGTCGGACATGACTGAGCAACTCACACAGACACACACACACACACACACATACGCAGACAAACACACAGTTTCCCACATGGTAGCTGCCAGATAGTAAATGCCTTTCCCTTCAGTGGTAACAATGGATCACAAGACTGTGCTTTTTCCTAGCTCCTCCTTTTTTTTTTTTTTTTTTTCCTGCAGGGCTGTTTCATTTATTGGCTTTGTTTTTGTTTGTTTTCATTTTAAAAAACAGTGCCAGAGTTTAGGATGGAGCCACCCATTCAGTTAAGGGAACATTTCTCATACCAGACTCCATGAATTCTGAGGATCTAGAAGAAAGGGAAATAGGCAGTTTACAAGAAGCAAATAGATCCTGTTCATCATTTCTTGCCCCCTTTGGTTAGGCAGTTAAGTTACAAAGAGCTGATCCAGGAATATTCTTTAGAGAAAAATCTGATTTTGTGGATGTACTCAGAAGTCAAATATTGTCTTTGGCTGAACCAGTATATCCTTGGAAACTTGAAACCTGAAACTTAAAAATTAATTTTGAATTTTGTTTGTGGTATTTGCAAGTGAAGCTACAATTGTTTATTCATGAAGTTCTCTCAAGCTATTAGATGTGGCAAAACTAGATGTTGCCCCAATTTAAGATTGTCTCAGTTTTGCAGTATTTTCTTTTCCATATTCATTCAAAGTCTTATACCATATTGCTTGACTTTAAAATTGATCTTTTTAAATTAATAAATTCATCATTGCAATGAATTCTCATTTTCTGGAGCAGTATGTTTGGTTAACAGTCTTATATTATAAATTTAAAAGATTTCTCATTTCTGGGTATCAGTCTGACTCCCCTGTTAGTATTTTTTTTTTTTTTTGCTTCAGTAATGCATTTGGATAGCATGATCTCCATGTCATTTAATTTGGTATTTTACGTATTTTTATTGGGTTGCTGCTCTTTTGTTCTGAGAACTTCTTACTGAACGTATAGCTAAGCTGAGAATTTTACTGTTGACTTTTTTTAGGAAGTCAGTTTTTCTGGTTCTGAAATGGAGTAATTTTCTATTTTTATAATAAAGCCAATTAATTACTATTTCTATTGGAAGTAGAATCTTCTTTTATGGACCAGTCCGTGGTATTCTATGATATGAACTCTTCACTAGCACCGCTGTATCTGGTAATACACTGTCCTGTGTCCTCCATTGACCACTGTTTTACATGTACATACTGAGGAAATGAGCTTGGAAATGTTGGACTTTTCCTTATAGGTTTTAGGCACTAAGGAACAACTAGGAAGAATATTTTGAAGATGTTTCACACATATGTCTCTTCCCTCTCTTTCAGTTCTAGGAACATCATTAGATAATTTAGTCAAAGAAACATAATTCCTTTTCCCATTCGTCTGGAAATAATTTACTGAGTAGATATGTGCTCAGTGGAAGAAAGGTTTGGCAAGTGGTACATATTCTTTAGCTTGTGGATGTTGGGAGCATATGTTAGTGATCCCCTAATAAAAAGCACATGCTCAGAAAGTGGTTACTGTGTGTGCTTGGTAACTATTCTAGCAATATTGTGTTATGGGAGGGTCCTCATTTTGAGTGGAAATAATGGATGAGTTGAAACCAATGCACAAGTTCTGTAATACAATTTTCAAGATCTAGTCCAGCCCTAGAAATAATCTATTCATAAATTATAAAAGATTGGGCTTTCATTGCACTTTCTTAGAACTCAGCTTTAGTAAAATTCTAAAGTAAATATATGGTAAAATTAGTCTTAAGTAATTTAAATGTGAGTTTAGCAACCAGAGAAAGATAAAAAATAAAGTACTTAGATATAGTCACATCAACTGATAAGAATGTCAGGACATTTTACTACTTTAAAGTTGGTTTATTTGTTTTTTTCCCCATATACCTTCCAAGTGGATTATTTACTTGATGGAAAAAAAGGGTATGAACCAGGTTTAATGTTCAATAAAATCTAGCATTATAGTTTTATTTAGAGGACTTCGCCTCTTTCTTGTTTCTTATTTTCAGGGTTGATCTCTTTAAAATTAATTGACCTGGCTATATAAAAATTGCTTAACAGTAATTTAGACATGGAATTTCATTTTAGGACCAGACCACTGTCTGCCACAAAGTGTGATGAAGTTTGAATGCATATAAACCTTTCTGTTTCTCTTTCCCAGTCAAAGTCTGTTCGTCTCTAAAAGCAGCCTTTGACATTTTTAGTTGTTCAGTTTTTTGCTTTTGTTAGCACTTTTATTGGCAAGGTATTATGATTTCTTTAAAGTTTTTAGAATACTTTTTCTGTGTTCAGCCTAGTATTTTTTTTCTCACTATTAGACCTGATTATTCTTAGAGGTTGTATCTCAGAATTAAGGTGTTTAGGATTATATCAAAATGCCAGTTATCTTAAGTGTATTTTTAACTGTAAAAATTGTGTATGCATCAGCTATGGTCCATAGGGTCACAAAGAGTTGGACATGACTGAAGTCACTTAGCACACACATGCAAGGTAGCCTTTACACATGGAGTTCATTAGTACTGTTGGGTTAATAACATTTAAAGCAATCATGATATTCTTTAGGTTTCCTAGTTTTTCATCATACATTTTATCTCTTGAAGTTATATGTGAAAATAGTTTTGATGGAAAATTCCAACTTATCAGCATACCAGTGTTATTTAGCAATGAATGTTTATGCCTAAGTATCAGTATTGGTTTAAAGTTGTTTCATTTAATTTCTACATTTAATCTTTTCAAAGCTAGATACTTAAAATGGTGAACTATAGCAATATTCATCTGCCCTGTTTTTAGGGAAAAACATAAACTGTACATTTAACATATGATGAACTCACAAGACTGTATCTTAATAAAATAATATTAAGACATTAGATATTTTACTTACTTTTTTTTAAAGGGGATGAGAACTTTATTTTCTCATCTTAATTGTAAACTGTGTGAGGTAGGTTAGATACCAGTTTGTTGTCTTGCACTTTTGTAACTTTAATAAAATCAGGGCATTTCAGAGAACATGATGACTTGTTTTGCTGTATTAAAGATGTTTGTTGACTTTATTAATCTATTTAATTTTTTAAATTTCATAATATAGTTTAAATTATATGTGTCATTAATAAAAGTGGGGAGAATTTCTTTTTAAAGCAGTTAACTTTTACCAATATTATATATTATGTACATTTATATGTTTTTAGTGTTATGGATTCTGTGTCATATTCATAATTTATAACAGTAGTATAAATCAAAATAATAGTATAGCTTTGTGGAGCATAATTGCAATCATAACAAGAGAATGCCATCATGTTGAAATACAAAGAATATATATATATATATATATATTTTTTTTTTTTTTAACAGTATCGTAGTCATGTTTATTTTCTTGCTTTAGAGTTGACCCTACTAGTATATTAGAAAAAATATTTAACCTTCAGGATTTGTGGTCCTTGTTTGTAAATTTGGGGAACAGTGAGGATCCTGCTTTATCTGGTTGTTGTGAGTTTAATCAATGTTTCAGGCTAAGGTCTTGTACAGTCTGGTGGGCAGTAGATATTCAGAAGTGGTCCCTGCTGAAGGCAATTAGCAATGTTTGCTTCCAGGAGACCACAGAGCCAGGCACAGGTAGGGCCTGAGTCCTCTTTCATCAGTGTTACAGCCCAAGCAACAAGCACACTTCCAAAGAGTAAGTTTTAAAAGTTTATCTTTCTATAAAGCTAAGCCTTCCTGAAGAGACTTTAGGATGAGTTTATGAAAGAGCAAGTCGATGAGTCATCCAAATTTTGTGACTTGAGGAAATCAAGAGCTATGTTAGTCACTGTAGGATTTGAAAATGCTCTATGATTTAAATGTTAACTTTTAATCATGAATCTAAGTCAGTGCATTCATTCACACTTTATTTCTTTCCTTGCAGCTTATTTATTTTACTAAAAAATGATGAAAGGGAAAAAACCTCCAAAATATTAGTTTTTGAAGTAAAGATATGTAATTTACTTTATTGTTAACTGATAAATATCTGTCAGGTTAGTTATAGTCTTAATTGCATCTGAATGGAAGTCTCATATTTTAAGATAGAGATATCTTTTATTTTCATGAGAGCTTTAAGAATTTAGGATTTGAGCATTTGCTGTGGCATATGGTGCATTTTCTGTCCTATTTTGTATACCAGCCCATTAAGAAGAGAAAGTGAAGTAACTAATCTAAAAATAACTCTGCTGTTGGCCTAATTTAACGACAACAAAAAAAGTCTACTGTGCATCAGTAAAATTCCACATTTTGTCTCCCCTGGTGGAAAAATCTCTGAAGCATTTTGCCACCTATTCACAGAACAGCATCTTGTTTGGCATCATAATTGCAGCCAGAAGGGCTGTTTTGACTTTTTTTAGTTATGTGTGCCCCAGTCATAGTGCAGACCTTGGCAGTCCAGAGACCCACCTTACTTGATACCAGTTTAGTTACCCTTCAAGTCACATATTCACGCATATTTCCAAAGCCCATTCATTTTCAAAAAAACATACAATCTTGAATTTGAAATTGGTGTTTTTAAAAAAGCCAGTGGGATACAAAAGTACATATTAAAACTAGTCACAGAAGTATAGTCATATCTTTAATAGTTTAATTTTTTAATGCCTGTTCAACTTATCTTTAAAGTTATGTAAGGTATCTTGGGCTTCCCTTGTAGCTCAGTCGGTAAAGGATCTGCCTGCAGTGCAGGAGACCTGGGTTTGTTCCCTGGTTTGGGAAGATCCCCTGGAGAAGGAAATTGCAACCTACTCCAGTATCCTTGCCTGGAAAATCTCATGGACAGAGGAGCTTGGTGGGCTGCAGTCCATGGGGTCTTAAAGAGTCAGACATGACTGAGCAACGACACTAACTAAGGTATCTTAAAAATACTTGTAAGATGAAACAAGTTTAATGAATTTCTTTCATCTTTACACATATTCTTTGGTAATTTTTTGGCATTTTGTTTATATTATTTACTATTCTTCAGATTAACATTTTTATATTTGTTCAGAATCTTCTTGGTTTGCTAATTGGAGTAGTTGGTGTAGAAGTACTTCATGTAGATAATGGTTCTTTTTCTGAGTTTAAGATTTCAGGCATTTTGGATACTTTATGATGATACATTTGCTATTGATTACAGGTACAGAGTGCCTCAAGAGCTTGAGTGTGGAACATCATCAGTGGAACTGAGGCATTTCTTCATGGTGAGGGAACTGATTGGCACTAATGTTTGTAAAAGCTTTTGCAACTTAAATTCAAAGGAATTTTTATTCCTTTTGTGAGATCTTTAAGAATTTGGGAGTGAGCATTTGCTGTGGCATATGGTACATTTTAAATTTTAAAATACTTTTGAATCCTACATAAGCATTCATTCACTGATATGTTGGACTAGTATGAGCTTAGAACATCCATAAGGAATATTTTAGCTCTTAAAAAGATAAGATATGGAGCAGATAGGAAATAAACTTTGTTAAAGAATAACATTCAAGTATTAGGAGGATTTCAAGAGAAGTAAGTATTAATAATAGCCCTATTAGGAAGACCACATTAATCGTTTGCAGTGAGTCATGTACACAGTGACTCTGGCTTATATATGTGACTGACTCACTTTGGCTAGTGGGACATAAGCACGTATGATGCAAGTAGACAGATGATAAGTGCTGGCCTTCTTGGAATGCCACTGTCACCATGTGAAGAAGCCTGTTCTAGTCTCCCAAAGATGAAAGGCCAAATGGAGACATCAAGCCTGTTCAAGGCCTGCTGGGCCCAAGGGAATTCTGCCAGAGCTAACCTACCAGGTGAATGCAGCTGCAAAGTGAGCCTATCCCAGGTCCTTATAAGAACCATACACCTTACTCACAGACTCATCAGAAATCAGCTGTTGTTTTAAGTTGCTGAGCTTGGGAACTGTTTGCTACGCAGCAATTGATAAATGAATATAGGAATTCGTGCAGCCGCAGGATGCAGTACAGAAAGTGAAAATAATGGCAGATGTCCACAGAAAGCAGGCCAGGAGACCTGTAGTTAAGCTCCTAATTTGCTTCTGATGTTCCTAGTAGTTAAAGTGGAATGCAGTTAGTTTTAGAGCATCCATTTTGAAAAAGAAGGAAGAATAGCATTCTTCAGAAAAGGGAATGCCATTCCTTGGACTAAATTCTATAAGAGCGTTCTCATGTCAGCCCTTAACAGGAAAGAGTAATGAGTGATATATAAGGGGCTATGTCCTTGACCACATTATAGCAATAGATCTTCTGAAGGGATCTTTTGTGTATTTCTGTAAAGCCCAAAGATATATCTTCAAAGCACAACTCTGTGAGCTTGGTTATGAGAAGGATTAAGGTATATTGTAGTCTTTTAAAAATTTTATTATTATACAGTTTCCTATTTGACTTTATTCATTTCCACAGTGTCAGTTAAATTCTTTGACACAACAACTCCAAATTTATGTGTTTAATCCCTAATTTCTCATTGTGCTACACATTTGAATGCTTTCAACAGTGTACTATACATCTCTTCCTGGAAAATCTTTCTTCTTTGAGTTTCTTATTTGGAATCTAAAACATTGCTTTCCTTCCAGAAGGTTTAGTTGTGTTATTTCTAGTCCCACAGTGTCTTATAGTTATTGATGTTCAGCTCTTAGAATAAACCTAATAATGATGGCTGGTGGACTTGAGAGCCTGATGGCCTGAAAATATTGAAGTTGTGTTATTCTAAAGTTTTTACTCGCATTAGAGAATCAGAGATTGAAAACAGTAACCAAAGAGAAAAACTGAAATCCTGGAAGAACTGAAATAAAGATAATAAATGAATTCTCTACTTCAAGCAAATGAAAATTTATAAACCTTGTGTGAAACAGAAAAAGAACATAACTTATATGGCTGTTTTGTTTTGAATCAATAATTACTGTGTCCCTTTGACTACCTAAGTGTCACCTAAGTGAATCTGCTTTTCTCTATGTCCAGAACCACTGTCATTGTTTAAGACACTCCCAGCTCTTGCTTGGCTAATGCAATATGGTCTTTTGAAATATGTTAACTGTCCATATTTCTGATATAGGTATTTTCTTATTTTCTTTTCTTCCTTGCTATATCAGTGTCTTCCAGAGTATAGGCACAGGGTAGTTGCTTAATGTATATTTATTGAAGGAATGATGGCGTTCTTCATGGACACTTTAATACCTCTCTAGTAGGTTCTATAACATAGCAACCAAACACTTATTTTCATATTATCCCTCTGGTTGTAATGGCTCCTTATGTCTTTTAGTTTATAATGACCCAAATACTGTTTGTTACATATTTTGGAGTTGTGATTTTTAAAATACACAGAATAGCTTGCATAAAGCCAGGATAACGTGAAAAGTTAGCTACAACATCACTGGAGCAAACCCAGATGCCATTTGCCGAGTGAGCTTTGTGGCTCTGGGGGGAGTGATTAGTGGGCTTTGTCCTAAGGGAGCCTTTTGTCTTTTGGAGAGGACTAGGCCAGTGAATCTTTTGGGGAATCGGAGTGGCAGAAGAAGTTGCAAAAAAGAAAGCCGCCATACCTTCTAAGAACCTTCTAAGAACTTATACCATAAGAGCTTTATACCTTATAAGAACTGTCATATGTTATAAGAACTTTCTTTAGGCTCTTTTCTGGACTTAACATTTTGCTGGCCCTAAAAACAGGTATCATAAAAGACAAATAAATTGAATGCAAAAATGACAAAGGGAAAAATGTTTAAGAAGACTAGAATCTTATTAAAATCAAAAGTCAGAGTAAAAATTTGAAAACATCTAAGATGTTTGAAATGGTAGTTCTCAAGATATTTAAAATTATAGCTGTAAATGAGAGCAATAGGGGGAAAAAGATTAGTATTAGAACTCTGGAAATTAGGGGTAAGAGTTGACACAAAGAAGCTGAAAGTTGGGTAAGGAAATATAGTATACAGTAAGAAAAAATATTAGTAAGATATATGAGATTAAATTTTAAATGCATAGGGTAACTATGGTTAAAAATTCATGTGAAAGGAGAGTGATTTGATGGAAGGTGATGAGGATTTGGTGAGGGGTTGTCTTCACAAGAGAATTACCTCCTCCTCAAGCTTTTGACATTTTGTTTTGCCTCCTTCAAGGGCACTCATGCCTCCCTATGTTTCAATCTAAGATTATTCTTTGGGGACTATCCCTGTGAAGCTGGGATAACACCTCCCCTCTCCCATCCCAGTTTTTTGTTTTTTTTTTTTAACATGGCAAGTATTCAGAGTTGATTGCAGAATCTTTAGTAAGAGCTTGTGTCTAAATAACTCTCTAAACCTGGCAGTTGAAAATGATTTTGATGTTTCACGGGAAAATTTTTACTTTGATTTAACAAATGATTCTGTTTTACATACCCTATAGACCCTTATTTGTTGTTACATGATTATAATAGTGAATGCTTTTAGGAATGTTTACAGTATACATTATTTGCATTACTTTTTTTTTCCACCTCTGGGACAAGTGCTTTCATTATATCCCATGGATTACTTTAAATTTGTATTTTAGAATTGGAGAATCTGAGGTCTTGATAAATTAGGATAGTTTCTTGTTGTTGCTGTTCTTCAGTTGTTAAATTGGGTCCAACTCTTTGCACCCCAATGGGCTGCAGCATGCCAGGCTCCTCAGTCCTCCACTGTATCCCAGAGTTTACTCAAATTCCTGTCCATTGAGTTGGTGATGCTGTCTAGCCATCTCATCCTCTGTCACCACTTCCCCTTTTGCCTTCAATCTTTCCCAGCATCGGCTTCTAGTGTTTATTAGTCAAGCTGAGGTTAGTACCTGGATCTTTTAATTCCCACTCTAGTTGTGTTTCTACCATAGCCTTTACCATATTTCCACCTGCTGTTTCTTGGGTTCACAGTGGTTGAATGTTTTGTAACATTTATGAATAAGAATGGCAAAAAAGAATGTGAAGTTTTAATAGAAACTGTGCTCTCATTCCAGATTATGAATGAATTAATAGAGAATTTATGCCCCTCATACTGCCCTTATGCATAATTTCTTATTCTGTGTGAAATTTGTCATCATTAAAGCATGATTTTAAAAATGGGAAAAATTAATGGTTTTCAGAATGACTGAAGATATAAAAAGTATGTGAGGAAGCTAAGAATAGACAGGTATAGTAAATGACTGGTTATATATCAGCCAAGAATTTTTTTGACTACTCCTGTCTTTACCTAGGCGGAATCAAGCTTTGAGAAGATCTTGACAGGCACAAAAATTAATAGATTTTTCACTACACAGTAAGTACAATTACAGAGGTTGGCACAGCATGTTAGAGGTAGACAGAGAAGGGACGGCTGCCACAGAATAGGTGAGTGGGGAGAGGAGAGGCTTCCCAGAAGAAAACTCTGAATTATTACTGGCGGATTGTTTTATGTACCAGTGTTGAAAATGAAGGCTTTTCTGGTTCTTTCAAGCAATAATTGACAAAGTGGTTGGTCATCTCCTGATTGGCAAGAACAGTCCATTTTAGAATTAAATTAATCCCCAAATGCAAATCCATTCTTCCATTCTCACGAGTGAAAAAATTTGCATAGGTTTTTACTTCGATGAACAATTAAGGACTACTTGTGTTGTGCTTATTCGCTCAGTCATGACCAACTCTGCGACCCCATGGACTGTAGCTCATACTTACTAGTAGTCTAAGTTGGATATTAAAGTTTACTAAAATATAACATTGCCAAATGCAACCCATTACTAGAGTCTGCCACAAGATATTAGTATTTCATCAGAAATCGAAGTGCAATGAAATACTTGATAAGTTGTAAAGCTTCAACTGCTCGTGCTCAACAAACAGGTGGCTGGAATTACCAGTATTTTCTTGAAAGTTTTATCAGTATATCAGCTGGGCTCTCTTAAATTGGTCATGGTGTTTGCTGCTGTCTTGCGTCTGAATTATAAATGATTAGTATAGATTCATCATCTTATTTTTCCAGGATTGTATCCTTCAGTGTTAATTCATACTAGTAGTTTCTAGTTCTTGCATGTCTTATTGTTGGTAAATCATGAGTGTAAAACAAACGGTGCATGATTTTCATCAGAACTTCTCAAATGTTGGCATGAGTAGGAATCTGAAGAGCTTATTACAAAAGAGATCGCTGGGCACCATCCACAGAAATTCTAATTCAGTACATCGGTGTGGGGTCTGATAATTAACAGTTTTGACAAGCTCCCAGGTGATGTGGATGCAGCTGACTTTCAGCCATACTTTGAATAAAACCAGTCTGTATCATTCTTTCTGGACTTGCCTGGTGGCTCAGTGGTAAAGAATTCACCTGCCAATGCAGGAGACACAAGTTTGATTCCTGAGTCAGGAAGATCCCCTGGAGAAGGAAATGGTGACCCACTCCGACATTCTTGCCTGGGAAATCCCATGGACAGAGGAGCCTGGTGGGCTACAGTCTAGAGGCCACAAAAGAGCTGGACATGACTTAGTGACTAAATAATATCATTCTTGCTAAAGCAGACACATAGACCACCCATGAAAACATTCATGTATAATGATATCTCCTATTGTTTAGTCCTTTTCTTTTGGAAGATAGCATTCACAAGATGGGATGTTTGGGTGGGTGAGGAGGAGAATCTCTGGGTATTTTGGCCACTTTTAGTAACACACCAAAAAAAAAAAAAAAAAAACCAACAGATTGAGAATCTCTGATTGTGAGCAAATTACAGTTGATCAGATGTGGCTCAGACATCACATGCTAGGAGAACAGAGGTGATAAATCACTGTGGCTCAAGCATCATGTGCTAGGAGAACAGAGCTGATAAATGTGGCTAGAGAAATTGACCATCTTACCTAGGGTTTTGTATATTAGATTCAATAATTTGTCTTTAACCTAAGAGTGATAGTAAACCATCAAAGCATTTGGAACTAGGAGATGGCATGATCAAAGTTATATAAAAAAGAGTATAGCAAGAAGCGAAGCAGAGACAACAGTTTGAAGCTGCAACAATAATGTAGATGAAAAACAGTGAAGGACCTGTACTAAATAATAAGGAGTGATGAGAATGATAGATGTGAGAGATAGTAAGGCAGTGATAATGATTATAATAGCAACTAATTTGCTGTGCATTATGAGGGCTTCCCTGGTGGCTCAGAGGTTAAAGTATCTGCCTGCAATGTGGGAGATCCGGGTTCGATCCCTGGGTCGGGAAGATCCCCTGGAGAAGGAAATGGCAACCCACTCCAGTACTCTTGCCTAGAGAATTCCATGGAGGGAGGACTCTGGTAGGCTGCAGTCCATGGGGTTGCAAAGAGTCAGACAGGACTGAGCGACTTCACTTTCACTTTCACGAGCTATAGACTGATCACTTTACCAAGCAGGTTGGGTATATGATTTAATTTAGTCCTTACAGCAGCCTTAAATGGGGAAACTGAGTCACAGAGAGGCTAAGTTACTTGTTAAGGCCACACAACTGCTTAGGGCAGAACAATGATTTAGACTCCAGCAGAGCCCAGACTCTTGAACTGAATGGTAGATTTGAGGAAATTGAGTGATACGAGGTGAAGGAGATGGATTGAGTGCTCATAGATTAACCATTTCTAGCCTAGACACTGGTACTGTGTAGGAAAATTACGAGGTGATGTGTATGTGGAGTGTGATGAAGTGGAGAAGTGAAGGGCCAGGGAGAGGATAAATTCAATTTTGGACATTCTGAGTTTGAGAAATCCAAGAGAAGATACCTAGTGGTCGATGAATATATGGGTCTTTACTGTAGAAATCTAATGCAAACCCACAAAAACATGGTGGCTAGATGAGATGCAGAGACTGTTGTGAAATGGGTAAACCTATCTGTGCTGCTGCTGCTAAGTCACTGCAGTCGTGTCCGACTCTGTGCGACCCCATAGGCAGCAGCCCACCAGGCTCCCCTGTCCCTGGGAGTCTCCAGGCAAGAACACTGGAGTGGGTTGTCATTTCTTCTCCAGTGCATGAAAGTGAAAGTGAGGTTGCTCAGTCGTTCTGACTCTCGGAGACCCATAGACTGCAGCCTACCAGGCTCCTCCGCCCATGGGATTTTCCAGGCAAGAGTTCTGGAGTGGGTTGCCATTGCCTTCTCTGAAACCTATCTGTAGTACTGTATTAAATTTTGAATGTCACTCTAATTAAACTGAAGTTGTGTCTGGAGATAAACATAGTTTCAAAGAATTGGGAAACAATATTGCAGGAATACTGGAGTAAGGAACTGGGTTGTTTAATGCAGAATTAAAAAGAAGTGGGGGAGAAGGCAATGGCACCCCACTCCAGTACTCTTGCTTGAAAAATCCCATGGACAGAGGAGCCTGGTGGACTGTAGTCCATGGGGTTGCAAAGAGTGGGACACAACTGAGCGACTTCACTTTCACTTTTCACTTTCATGCATTGGAGAAGGAAACGGCAACCCACTCCACTGTTCTCGCCTGGAGAATCCCAGGGACAGAAGAGCCTGGTGGGCTGCTGTCTAGGGGGTCTCACAGAGTCGGACAGGACTGAAGCGACTTAGTGGCGGCAGCAGCAGCAAAGAGACGGGGAAAGCTGATGGTACACAATATTTAAGAGAATAGTTATGTAGAACAGGGAATGTATATAGCACAGTAGTCAGAATAGGACCAAACAGATGCAAATTACTCAGTTCCAGATATGCTGAGAATAAAAGCATGTCCAAAAAGGGAAGGGATTGCCTTATGAGGTAGTGCATGCTACTTAAGGAACTGAAATATCAACTGGAGTGCCACCCAGTACCAGTATTGTAGAGGTAATTCTTGTTCCACATGGATTATTCAGTACATCAGAATTTAAGAGTATTGTAATAAACTGTTCTGGGTTTTATAATTTGTTTTTAAATTATTGATAGGTGTATTCTGAATTTTTCTTCACAAGAGAAGTAAATCATTATTTTTCTTGGCATAAAGCATATGAAATCATCACCATCTAAGATGATAGTTGCTGGAAATGTGTAAGGATTTTCCCTAAATACTAATCCATGTCTCATTACTGCTTTAGTTGTTTCAGCAGAATGCAATAGTTTGGTTGCAGGAATTGTTTACCATATCAGTGACGCCAAATAAAGGCAGTTTTTTAAATTCCACTTAAAGCAAAATGTCAAAATAAAGTGTAGTTTCTCATTACTGGATCTACAATTTTTGTATCTTTTTTTTTTTTTTCCCCCTTGGCCACTGGGAGTTTTGTTACCAGCCATGAAACACAACCTTCATGTTGTACTGTGTAGGATAGATACTGTAAATTTCTGGGCTTGCTTTTCCATTGATCTGGATTGCCGTATGGGAATCCTATTCAGCTGATCTTTATTTCCTGAGTCAGAAATTCTGTTTTACCAATCTTTGGGGCTTTCAGCAGCTATTCTCAGTGGGCCTTCAGGTATTGCACATGAAAGAGAAGGTTCAAAGGCATAGAAAGAAGGTTCAGGGCTGAAATGTTTACACTGCATTTTAAAAAATTTTACAAACATTTTCTAAGTTGATGGATCAGCATGAAAGCTTAGTAGATCTAAAGCTTTTTATATGCTGTAGTATAGGTAGCATTTGAATTATACACAATTTTTAAGGAGTGGTGTGGTACTCATCAGTTATAAATTTTATGCAAAAGTGACTCACTTGTATGTTTCCAGCAAGTGTAATGAACAACACTGTGTTAATGTTTTATATTTCTTGATTTTTCCACAAGTTTACTTGCCTCTTCTTATTCTGATTTATTTTGAAGCTGGCAGTATTGAATTCAGGTAAAGTACAGTTTACAATCAAAATAAGAAATTAATAAGCCACTGGAAATTTTATAATAAACAGATGTTTCCCAGGTTTTACCACTTTTTATGTGGTCAGTTGCATATATTACATAGCAATAAAAATATTGTTTTTTTAATTAATGAAAGTACAAATACAAAAAGCCAACTGTTATGCATTTATCATTTATTTAGTAAAATATATTTTAATTATAAAGAGATTTTACCACCATATATTGATTTTTTTATAGTGTAATGTTTGCTAATGTGTCAGTAGCTTGTTTGAACATAATCTGGTTCTCTGTGACTAGTTGCAGATTACACATTTATAAATTTTAAATAGACAACTTTGATACTTCTCTCAGCTTTGTGTATAAACAAAATGTTCAGTATGAAATGCAAAAGTTTGATAAAGGTCTTGTGTTTATTCTGAAGTACATAAATGTTTGTAGAACATTTTAAAAAAATCCTTGTAAAGTAAGTATTTGAGTCTTCTGCCATACACAGCATTTTCTTATTAAACAGATTTTTGACATTATGTTAAGCTATAACAGAATCCATGCTTCTGGGAAGTTTACATACATTAAAAGACTTTTTGACAAGATGAAATTAGTCTTCTGTATGAAATTATGGGAGAATTTACAAAATGAGCATATATGCTTAGGAGCTGATTTATCAAAATATTTTTGACTTGATTTTCCTTTTATGGGCTTCTCTCCCATTTTTATCTCATCGTGTATATGTGTGTGTGTGTTTGTGTTTGCCTGTAAAATTTGCATAATCTAAATGTATCTTCCAACCACAGCCAAAGTGGTTGTTTGGAGATATATTGTTTGGCCCTGGGGAGGAGGTAGGCTTGTAAGGAAAAGAATACTGAGATTTGCTTAACACAGCCTGTCCTCCCTCACACCTAACTACAAACTTAACTGAGCTGTTTTAATAAACCTGGAGTCATTTTCATGTTAAATACTATCCATGCGTGGATTTAAAAGTGATAATATACTAAGTAGCCTCTGGAAAGCAATTGGCTTTTATTCTAATCATGGGGATCAAATCATGATGCTTTTGCTAAAGTCATTCCATAATTTAGTTTTAAATTTAAAATTCTTTTTTAGAGTGGATTCCTAAGCTTCCTGGGATTTCTTCTAATATTGGGACATTTATTTCTTTGGTTGCATTAGTGTGTTGCCGTTTCTCAGTTCGCAAAGGACTCTATTTTAATCTATATCATAACTTGACACAGTCTGTTGTTATAGATCTGCTTTCCAATAGACTTTGAGATCTTCATGGTTGCAGACTATGTTTTATCTTTCTTTGTCCAAGGTCAAGTGATTTAATAAGAGGCGGTGAGGTAAGAGTGTGGCTCCTGTTAAATGCAGCTTCAGAACAGAAGCGCCAGTCTGATCCTGCTGGTTGGGGGCGTCCCTGGTGGCTCGGCCGGTAAAGGATCCGCCTGCAAAGCAAGAGACCTGGGTACGATCCCTAGGTGGGGAAGAGCCCCTGGAGAAAGTAGTAGTTAAACACTCCACTCTTCCAGGCACTCCATTCTTGCCTGAAAAATTTCATGGACAGAGGAGCCTGTCAGGTTCAGTCCATGGGGTTGCAGAGTCGGACGACAATAAGTATGCACACTCACTATTGCTCTAGACTATAGAGCCTCACCATAGCAGGGTCCCTGGTGTTCAGTGAGTCAGAATTCTTGCCCTTCCTTCCCACGAGATGGCCCTCCTACCCAAAGAAAGCCTAACCACTGTTTAATTTTAGAGTAGATTGTCCAATTGAGAGATTCCCTCTCTTGGTCTTAGGTTGATAATAGGCCAGTTTGGGCACGTGCCCATCACACTATTCCACAAAACACTCATTTGTAGGATACCTGGGTTTGATCCCTTGGTTGGGAAGATCCTCTGAAGAAAGGAGAGGCTATTCACTCCAGTGTTCTGGCCTGGATAATTCCATGGACAGTATAATCCATGGGTCACAAAGGGTTGGACATGACTGAGTGGCTTTCACTTTCATATGTACTATGAAAATTGTGCATATCAAACAAAAGATAACTTGGTTCTAGTTAAGAACATAACTTTTTAAAGGGATTAATAAGAAGAAATAACAATTTATTTGAATTTCATATGGATTCGTTAAAAAAAAAAAGCAACCTCTGCAGGCAAGGAAGGTACTGTGCTATGTCTTTTTAAGAACTGAAAGATGAAGAGTACTTAGTATTGCTCTCAAGGAGACAAAATGTAGTGGGGACGCGTGTATGTATGTGTGTGTGTGTGTGTGCATGTGCGTGTGTGCATGATCATAATGCAGATTAAGTGAATTAAGCGTTCTAACCAGCAACCTATGGGAATGATCTGTTCTAATATGAGCTTCAGGAAAAAGAGTACAGAGGATATGAACACTTGACCTGAGTTTTGAATAATGCATAGAGACCTGATAGGTATATTTATGCAAATGTTCAAGCACATAATAGCACACCTACTCAGTATGAATTCATGTGGATAAATTTATGTGGATGTGTGTGTGCACAAATGCATAGTCATGGTGAGATTAGTGTATATTCTTCTTAAATGCTTTTATTCTCATGAAATGTAACAATATAAAAGTCTTTATAAAAGCTTCTCTCCCTTAACTGATGTTGCCAGAATATTATTTTGACTTAAATCTTTAGCAACTAAAACTGTCAGCAGTCATGATTAAATAGTATATTAACCTGTACAATTCTTATAGTGACATATGGCTATGTATTAAAGTGAAATAAATAATAGACTTTTAGAATAATCTGGTCATGAAGGGATATGCATAATTTTGTTTTGGAAAAGTCCAGCCCTTTGGCAGCTGTCTGGTGTTCAGATGGTAATTGTATTAACCTGGATGGGTAGGAAGCTATGTGGAGGAAGACATTATAGATCGTGTATTCCTACCCATGTCATCTTGAAATGATTAAACCAAAATAATTCTGCGGTTTACCTTTCAACTAGGTCTTTTAGATGCTTCTACTTCCCTCTCCCCAAATCTCTTTACATTTTTGTTGATGCCTATATGAGGTATCTATAGTTGCATAAAAAATTACCACAAAAATCAAATTACTATGAGGTGACTAATCATTTCATACATAGTTTCTTTGACTCAGGAATCTGGGCATGCTTTAGCTGGGTACCCTGCTTCAGTGTCCCTCACAAACTGTAGTCACAGTGTCAGTCAGAGCTGTAGTCTCATGCGAAGGTTCATCTGGGAAAAGATCTACTTCCAATCTTATATGGCTTTGGCAGAACCCAGTTCCCTGTGATTTTTGGACTGAGGGCCTCTGTTCTTTGCTGACTATTGACTGGAGACAGCCCTCAGTTTCTTGCCATGTAGGTCTCTGCATGTAGAAGTCTGCTTTATCAAAGTCAACAAAGGAGAAGGTCTGTAGAGATAGTCTATAAAGATGATGGGAGTTACAGTCTTATGTAATATAATCATGGTGGTATTATCTCATCACTTCTGGTGTATCTTCTTCATTAAAAATTATATCACTGGTCTTTCCCACACTCAAGAGGAGGGGATTAAGTATGTCTTATAGACATGAATACCAGTACCAGGTGATGGAGATCATTGGGGCCACCTTAGAGTCTGACTGCTGCAATGCCTAATACTTATTTTGGGTGGGAAAGACCTATTCTGTAATGATAAATAAAAGTGTAGAATTCAGAAGGGATAAACTCATCAGTAATTAATATTACTTGTCAGTGAATAGCTGCATATAATGTCAGAACTTTCCCTTTTT